>NW_024962275.1:1309167-1631931 GCF_019238085.1 Lagopus leucura
CCCCCCCCCCCCCCTTGATTTTTAGCTAAAAACAAAACTGCAGTGATCTGATACTGCTTGAATCCTGAGTTGCACGGCTCTGTGTACGAGGGTTACTTTCTGCATTTCAGACAGCAGAGGGCGAACAAAAGCACGGAACAATTGTCACAGATGGTCTGGTGGGTTTTTGGAGGCTCTAAAAGGTGAAGTGAATTAAAAAAGCCCAGAAGCTCATCCACCACACATCAAAATGTTTTGGTCAAATTGGTACTTTGTACTGCCTTTTTCAGTGCAATGTATTAGAAAACTTTAAGATGTGCTTTTTAATATTTTTCCTTTCCAAATGGTGAATGCATAGTGTTGAGAGCTAGTGTCGAAGCTGTGAAATCCTGAGTTATAATCTGATTTTAATATCATAAGAAGATTTCAGTACCTAAAGAGTTCTTCTTTTTAAGATGCCTTTTAAGGACTTCAGGATTTTGGCTCAAATAAATCCTTGTGGATGTGCATTAAGGTGCTGAAACTTTTTTGTTGTTTTTGTGGGTTTTGCTGTTGTTTTGGTTTTATGTGTTTTTTCTTTGATTTGTCTTTATAGATCTGCTTTAGTGTAACTGTGCATCAGATTTTGTAATGGGCTTTTGAGGGTGAGTGGTACAAATAGTTCTGAATTCAGTGATGAGTTGTAGTGTTCTATTACAAAAAAAAAAGTCATAGAGACAATTCCATACTCTGCTTCTCATACAATTCTGGGGCATCCTTTTAACACTTATCAGGCATGTCCCAACTTCTGTTCTGGAATTAGTATGCTCGTGTTTCTCATGTTTTTGAAGTTTTGTGTCTGTGTAGATGAAATGCTCTTTCATAGGGTGAAAAAGTTTCATTAACCTCAATGGTGTCAAAGATGTACACAATTTGTTCTTGAAAGAAGATATAGTTCCATAACCTTCTGCTTTCTTGTATTCTTTAAGTATACAGATACCTTCTGATTCCTAAGGATTTGCGTGTTGACGCTTAATTTTAATTTCATCATTGCTTTTAGTCTCCTTGCTGGTTGATCTCTTCAAATTTCTAGCAACCCTCTGTGCAGAGTTCTGCTGAAGCCGGCTTTTCGTTGTGTTGTGGGTGCTGATGCTCAGCAGGCTTCGTGCCTTCAGCTAACTTCTACCTCTAGAACTCTAGCTGCACAGACACTGATGGATTTGAATATTGTTTTGGTCAGAAAACAGTATGGAAAGCAATTTGTGTTAGTAAGTGTACCAAAAGTAGTGCTGTGCTTCATTTCACAGCCTGGTTTCTTGAAGATTAGGTTGAGGGACACTTTTGGTTATGGTTTGCTTCTGGGGTGGCAGAGTGAAAACCTCAGAGCTACAGGTGTTACAAGCATGTTAGTTAATACTTACACTGTTTCTAAGTATGTTTCTTACAGTATTTTGAATGATCTGAAGATGTATGAAGACAATGTATTATAAAGCTATGAAGCTGCTGCTAAGTGTGTGAGGCTTAAGTTCTTGGGAGACATTGAAGAGTGGAATTTTATTTATTTATTTATTTATTTTCCCCCTGAGAAAGGTATTAATTAAAAATACATGTAAGTTTTCATTGCAGCTGAAGTTTTTCTTGAACATGTTGTAGACTCTGGCTCCTGGCAGCTCTGGAAGAACAAGTTCTGCTTTAAGAATATGTAAAATATTGATAACTCAACCTATTTTTTTTTTTTTACCCTTACTGCAGAATCTTTACAAAACTGACAACTTTATAGTTTTCAAAAGATTTTTGAACTTGGTTTTTATGTATCTGAAGAACTTTACTAGGCTGTGTAAGAACACAACTAAATTGTTAATGCAGAATGGATTACTGCTATGTACAGTACCAAAAGCTGTAAACTTCTGCACTTTACTGATTACGTTTAAATATATTTTCTGGGATGTCACAAAAGCATTGTACTTTATTCATTCTTGAATTGTAAAGCAGACAGAACATCTGCTGTAGTTCTCCACTCCCACAGAAGCTGAACTCCATAGAGCTCTGGCAGCTGTAAGCAGGTGATGTTGCTGTTTTAACTGCCGTTTCTACACAAATGTGATTTTGCTCAATTTAATCCCATATTTAATTTGAAATGTTTCTTTGCTTCAGATAACATAAAAGCAGCTCTGGAAGGTGTTAGGTAAGTACTGCCGGGCCGTACAGGATCACTTCTCGGTCAGACGCTACCTGCGTACGTGCTGGGTTTTGCCTTTCTATCTGAAAGGGTTGCAGCAATAATAATGAAACATTCTGAGGGGAGGACATGGTCATGGGTGCGTGAATGAGACGGTGATAATTACTGCTTTGACACCACGAGGGAGGTGCGTGCTGCTGGAGAGGCTGTGCTGGCCCAGAGGCTCGTGTGTGCTGGAAGTCAACCGATGGAACTGTGAGCAAGAATTCTCTCATTCCTATCATTAGGATAGGAACCTTGTGGTTGTGGGTTTTTTTTAATTAACTAGTAGAATTTCTGTTTTTTCTGTTGAGCTGTTAGCTATAGCACCTACTTATAATTGCTTGAAAGGGTGCTAATAACTTAAGCTTATGGCTTTTATATTGCTTCATGTTCTGTTAAAGTTAAAAAAATAAGGTAAAACCTTGCATAGATTTCCCTTGGTTCATCAACTTAGTGGCCAGTTACTGGTGTAAGAATGTGCTGTACCCATGTGGAACTCAGATTTAGATTTGAAGTTTTCAGTGGGTATTCAGCCTTTTGTACCAAAAAAGAAAAAATCATTCTTCTGAAGTGAAATGCAGAACGTTGGTGTGGAAATCCCTTTCAGCCAAAATAGTTAAGCTCTGCGCCACTCTTCTTCTAAGATAAAAAGAAATGGATCTATAATAGTTTGTGGCAGATGGCAGAAAATGTAACTAACTGAATGTGATTCTGTATGGAGTTATTTGAGGTTTTTGGTGTGATTTGTTGTGAGTTCCTCTCCTCTCCCCTTTCCTTTCCTTTGATTGCGGTCTTTGTCCATTTATTCTTAGGATAGAATAAGATTTCTGAGCAGGGGCCTCTCTTGTGGTGCAAAGTGAGAATTGTTTTTAATTGAGCAGAAACATGTGGAAGGATCAGGAATATCTCAAGGGATTACAGAAAAATTCCAAATTTGTACTACTTACAGCTTGTGTTTAGAGCAGGGTCTGCTGGGAATAAATGTTAGTTAGTGTGACCTGTGACCTTAAAAACTGTTGACATGGATTTCAGCCAGAAACTAGCCACAGAACTCCTTTGTTAAGCTCATTCATAGCTCCTTGAAAACTCTAGTCAGTGAAAGTTGCCAGCTCAAATCTAAGGAAAGCAGGAAAGCAGAGCCCTTTTTTCCTTCAAGCCCCTCTCTTCCCCTCCCCCTTCCCCCCCTTTTTTTTTCTTCCCATGCTTTGGAAACAGTGGACGCCCCTTAACCAGCAAGACTTCTTTAATAGGACTGCATCGCCTAAACTTGATTGGAATTGACAGCTTCCTGGCTCAGGCTTGCCAACTGGCAGGGCATTGATGCATAGGGGACAAACAGCTTTAAGGGCCTGTATACCACTGTTTGTGTATGTGCCTCCAAAATGTAACGCACTTCTGTTGTGATAGCTTCTAATCTAAAGAAAAAGTATCCCAAATCTATTATGTTACTTCTATTTCACATCTTTCAATTATCTTGGGGAAAGAGATTGGGGAAAAAAAAATTATATATATATATATATATGTATAAATTATGAAAGAATTGTCCTGTTCTCTTGTAGAATTTTTCCCCTCCACTGATAAGACCAGAAATTTATGCTTTGGGGGCGGAGGGAGGGGGGAATAGAAAAGGACACTTGGATTTTTATAATTCTGACTGTCCTTTATGTTGTCCTTTTTCTTTTTTTTTTCCCTGGTGTTTTTGTACTTAAAAATGTAATTACCCCACTATGAAGTGTTGAGTTTACAAGTCCTCTGCCTTATCCACTTACTTCTTTACAAATTTTTCCACTTTGGTGGATTTTGTGCATCCTGAGGTGATTTCATGATGTGATTCCTTATGTGGTCTTCTGTGCGACAACTCACTTCAGTTATATTTTTGAAGTAGAATGTCGTTTCACATGAGTAAGTTATGTTGCTGATATTCTCATCATTAGGTATAGATAGGTACAAAAAGGATGCAGGAGGGAGAATTCAAATTTTGCTTAATTGCAAGCAAAATAGAAGTATGCAAAAAGCATTATCTTTGTGAAGAATCACAGAGCAGCTGGTTGTTAAACTGGGATTAGAAGTACTTAATTGATTTACAATGAGTCTTTAAGCTTTTTCTCTTCTGCAGGTTAAAATCATGTTGGTTCAATACCCCTTGAACAACCTGCGATGTTTAACCGCCCAAATACTACAGTTTTGGTTGAAGTATTTCTTAAAGGGTTGATTTTGTGTAAGAGCAACTTCATAAGGTTGCTGTCTCTTGGAATAGCTTTCACAGTGTTTCTTTTGTTCTTTAAAGAAATGATAAAAACGTGAATCAACCTCATTTCTGTCAAGGACAGGGCTACGTACACCAGTATTAGTTGTTGTCTTAGCATGGAGAAGTGGGGTAATGGAAGAAATTGGAAAGTGCTTTCCCCTGGCAGACCTCCTTTTCTACTGAAGGCATAAGATCTTGGCCCCCTCTCCTCAGTGTGCATCATCATTGAATTCGTGCTCTACTGTCACAGATCTGTAACCTGGTTATGTTTCTGTAGGCATTGGTTTCAAAAAAAGTACTTTGCTGTCACTGGTTTTCCTGTTTTTTACCCTTGTCACCTCTGCATATATAGACAACTGAGACTGTATTTTGAGTATGTTGGAATGAACTGGAAGATTGGGAAGGGGGTTTGCATGGAGAGCAACGTGGCACAGGACTGCCAGGATTTGTTCTATAACCATCAGTGACTCCAGTCAGCAATTCTTGTGATTATATTTAATTTGGTATAGCTTTTGTTTAGTTTAGTGTATTTTGAACCATATTAAACTTAGGGGGAAAAGTCACAGTCCTCAGCAGTCGCAGTACTATCTATTACTGCAGAAGTACTGTGCAGCTGCAGAAATGAGTTGTTAACTGTTTAGGGCCAGAGGAAGTATTTATTTTGCTAGTTTCAAAGCTGTAATTACAAGACCCAGGCTGCAAGCAGTGACTGTAGATAAGCCCAGAGCAGAGATGTTTGCTTTTATTTTTTTATTTTACTTATCCTCACTTCTTTCCTTCGCCTGTTTTGCTGTTAAGATTTCTGCATGGACATGGAAAAAAATGTCCCTACATAAATAAATAAGAAAAAAAGAAGGTCCAGTCTTATAAGGATTTACCATAGTTATGTATTAAATAAAATGACAATACAGAAAATCAGTGTTTTACTTCCATATCTGTCTGTACAATACTTCTAAGCCTTCCAAAAATGTGTTTGGTAATGGCTGCAAATGATACGAGACACTTTTTGGACAGTCTATTTGGTCTTTGTTCTGTATCGACCCTGGAATCCCTGTACTTCTTAAAATGCTTCAGAGATGAAAGCAAATAGCAAACTGATTCCATTACACGTTGGCAGAGGCCACAAAAAGTGCATGTATAAGTCATGAGAAATTGGATCCCTCTGATTCAACAGTACAAGAAAATTGTACCTAATAAAAATGTTGTTATTGAGCCTCTGTCTGCCTTCTTCATGGATTTTTTTTTTTTTTTTTTTTAGATTTCCTTTTGGCTGTGAACTGAACACATCCATTTATTGTAAGAGTTGAGGATTCTTTCTCAGTTTCTTTGCGTGAACCTTATAGAGAAAAAGGCGAGCAAGAGTTGTTGCTCAGGTCCCACCTTCCTTCCCAGGAGTTACAGGCTAGAACTGTAGGAAAACAGTTAGACTTCCTCTTCTGTGTTTGAGAGGCAATGGATCTAAAGTGGCTTAGAAAATGTGAGAATTCCATGAATGTGGTGTGCAGGGTTGCAGAGGGTCTGCAGTTGTTGCGGGCATTTTGCTTTAACTTGACGTGTTTATAAAACAGTTTACATCTTAAAAGTTCAGGGTTTTTACCCCCACTGATTTGCTTAAGCAAACACTGGTTTTTATTTTCAGTTACTTGTCAGCATATGTACGGAAATGTGATGAACCTAGTAGAAGGAGAGCTTGACATCAATTAAATTCAGCTATCTGCTTTGTGTTTCTTTTCTGATATGGTTTTCAGTATGGTTTTCTAAACTTCCTGTAATTTTTTCTCATTTTCCTTACCAATCTTAGAAGATAGAGATGAGCTATTTTAAAATGTAGCTAGGAGGAATAGGGGGAATAACATTTTTTAATTATAGCTGCTTATTTGCTTTCATTTTCATCCCTGCTATATGACAGACTGTTTCTCAGGTCTGAATGGCAGCCTTCATGGTAGCCTTAATATCTTTTCTTGTTCTTTTAAAAAACTTTGGGAAGTGTCTCTGGAGTTATTTTAGCTTTCTAAAATGGTAATACCTGCGATGCTGAATAAAATATGCTTACTAAAATAGTCTTAAACAGGGAAAAGCATTTAATAATGCATTTTTTATGTCCCGTTGCTAAAAATCTCCAATAGAAGTTTATAATAGCTCTCATTGGTCCTCTTACTGTTGTTATTCTTAATAATTACTCAAAATTAATATCGTGTGGGTGTGTATTTCGTAAGGATGTGCCGGCTGCTACATCTGTGTGCAGATATGTGAGTTGTGTATAAACAGTTCTGTGTGTGAGCATTTCCTAAAGCGCTTGGTGTCACAAACCAAGAGGAGACTTAAAGAATCCTGTTGATTCTACATGTGGATTGCATTTTCTTTTCTGTTAAGGTGTAAGGTGTGTACAGTATTTCCTCTTATTTCTTGTCCTTGAAATTGCATGCAACATCACAATGGTAGCTGTAGAAGTGCATTTTGCTGATGTGAGTTTTAAGACCAACGTTGAAATGAGTCGATTCCACTGAACTCCTAAATAATAATTTCTTGTTTTCAACTAGATGTACTTGATAAATAACAAGTCAATAGGGAATTTGTAAAGTGACACTCAGTGAAAAGCTTTAGAGTTTTCATTATGGTGTCCGTGGATCTGTTAAAAGCTTTGCTCGCTGAGCTTGAAATTTTGAAGTACGGTTGAATTGGTTTAAATATTTTTGTTGAAATTTAAATACAGTAGAACCCTGCTAAACCACGCAGATAAAAATGGCAAGCTCCTTGTATGCCTTGCCAGAAATGGACAGACTTTTGCAGTAAGGTGTTTCTAGGTTTCGTTGTTTTTAGCATGCCACAGTGTGCTTTACTGTGTTATATTCGGTTTCTGTTGTTCTTCATAGTGGCAAAATGAACCCACCTGAAAACATACTCTCTTCGTCCAGGCATTTCAACTCTTCTTCTTTTAATTTTTGTGTACGTTTCAGTATTATTGATTTTCACTGAGACCTCTAGCAGTAATGGCAAGTTGTGCTGTCATATGTGATACTAATGAAAATAAGAAAAAGATTGAGGAAGACAGAATTCTGCAAGTGCTGAAGTCTGGATTTTTCTGTAATGACAGATGTTCCGAAAGCGTTTGAGGTCCTTCTACATAAAGGAAGGACGCTGGTTATGTTACTTTTCAATGAATGGAGAGATCCAGTATTTCCATTTTTGGCTTCTCTTCTGCCTTGCCATGCACACCCTCATTGCTCTGCCCCATGGTTGAGATAGGGATGTGAAGGCCTTCTGCCAATGCTTATTGCATGAGACTGGATGACGATGGTGTTTGAAATGTGCATTTCCCTCACTGCAAACAGCTATGATTTGTATCCATCGAGTTTGAGGTCTGATCTTTATTGCAAGATTTTTTTTAATGTTAAATACTATGAAGTATAAAAGCCAACCAGTCTGCTTCCTTGATACACTCACAGCCCTGTCCCTTCCGGAAGGCCATACCTGGTGTGCTCCAGTAGGGGCAGATTATGAAAGAAGGAACATCTGGAAACGCTGAATGCCTGAGATGGTTGGTTAGTATTAGGAAAATATCTTTTTTCTTTTTTTTTGTTCTTCATTGAACATCCTAGATAAGCCTGTCCTGCTGATTGATAACTGAATATATGAGCTGAACAAAAGGAGTGCCCTGGGAAATACGTATCTTAGAAATAAGCATTGAGAGTAAATTTTCCAATCGTTGAACTTAATTACCTTCTTGTAAATAAGAGGTTGCAAAGAATATTAATAAGAACACATTATTTGGCTACTGTTCAGTCATTCTTCACTGTTCTTAGTGTTTGTTGGAGGAAAAATGTTCTTCATTATATATGTGTATTTATGCATAATTATTTGTAGTTGAAAGCTTAGATGTTGTGCTTTAACACTGTTGTTTATTTCTGTCTTGATTTGGTAATAAGCCTAAGCTGTGTATTCGCATTTATTTTGTAGGAGATAAATTTATACCACTTTTGAAGTTAGTAGCAGCCAGAAAGTACAGGGAGTTGTTTACAAAAGAGTCCCATCGATTCTCCCTTTCTGTGGAAGCATTCAAGCAGCAAGACCTGCACAGTCTGTTTGGCACAGTAGCTGCTCTCAGCTGGCCCTGTGCCCTCCTGCTGTTAGTCAGGGCAAAGGATGTGCCAGATCTCAGATTGTAACGGAGCAGAGCCTGCTTGCAAATCTGCTTGTAGTTAGCCTGGGGCCTTTTGGCAGCAGACTACAGCCGAATGATTTAGTTGCAATCCTTTTTCCTTAATATTTTCCATCTGGCCAACAATAGCCTGTAAAGGGAGACGCAAAACAGAGTTTGAATTATGAGGAGTGTAATAGTAAAATGCTTCCAAATCTTACTCTAGAACCTGCACCAGTGGATCGCTGCTGTTACTTTGCCAAAGGAAGTTTGTTCCAAAGTGCTATTGCAAGAAAGTTGTTGACAGAAAAGCGTAGTAGTTCTCAAGTTCAAAACTGTAGAACAGAGAAATGTGCATTTCACTCGAACTCTTAATGTTCCACTGCCTGTGCCTTCTGTTGATCCTGAGCAGGAAGCAAAGTGCTCCCAGCATGGGCTTCCTTGTGCCACCCCAGCGTGCGGCTCTGGGTTGTGCTGTGGGAGCGGGGATCATGGAGTTGGGGAGGGCATGGAAAGGGCCTCGACTGTGGAGTTGCTGGAAGGCATGCTGCAGCAGGTTGGGGGAGTTGCCATCCTATGGTGTTACAAAAGAGGTAATGTGTCTTAAGCTCTCAAATCTACATGAATGGATTAATGCCTTTCAGAGTGAGCTATTTCTATGTGTGCTTTTTGTCAACTCTTCCAGTTCTGCTCAGAACAGAAATTTTTCTGTGACTACAGTCAGGCTAAACATATGTAGTCCTATGTGCAGTTGCTTTTTTTTTTTTTTTTTTTACATTTGTTTTTGAAAGTTTATAACCTCTAAGAAAATCTGTGAACTTGCTTCTACTTGTGCAGCTTCACAAGCGCAGCAGTCCTGGCACTCCAGCTGGCACTGTGTGCAGTTTATCACCTTCGTGATGGCATGGTTGGTGCTGTAAGGTACTTTCTGTGTCTCCAAAGGTGGCAACAAGTCATGCACAGACTGTCACAGAACTCACTCGCAGTTTTTACAGCAGTGTTAGAAATGGATAAGCTAGGAGAAGTCTCCAGAATGTGATTCACTTTCTGACTATACCCTGGAGACCAGGCAAATCCTGCTCTGGAGATGCATGTTTCGCTTCACTGGTTATAACGGGATCTTCTTTAGATGGCTGTCTAAAAGTGTTATCTAACTCCAAAAACTATAATGAGATGTGCAGGAACAAGGGAAGGGTATGATTTTGTTGCCCTAGATTGAGTTTACCACAGATTTGAGTTATTCTGTATATTTCCTGAAGGTATTTAAATAAATGTGGTGCTCTTATCTGAGAGTTGCTCCTCTGCAACAAGTACTTTGTTCTTGTTTCATCTCAGTCTGCTGCCTGCTGCTTTTAATCATAGCAGTAGTAAAATTAAGGATCCGAATTCATGGATGTTGCACTCAGGGAAGCGCAGTCAGAGGCCCCAGCATGTTGGCTGAGGAGCACTGCTATAATACAGCTAAGCATTCCTGTTTTGTATAGCGAAGGAAAAAGCAAAATGAATGGCAGGAGGAGTATGTGCAGAGGGAGAGAGGAATCCTCAAAGTGGTTTTTGGGAAAGAGGTGGAAGTAAGGATGGGCAAATAAAAGATGCTTAATTGATACATTAGTTGAAGAAAGTTAGACCACTTAAAAGTTTATCTGTCATTTTAAATTATTTCCCATGTGGTATCATTCTTTGTTCCATCCTCCACACCTAGCTTAGGGTAAATGTTGCCAAAATAAATAAATCTTTAAAAACGAACACACTCCAAAACAAATGAACAACCCTCCTTTCTCCTTTTCCCTCTACATCGCCAACCCAAGGCAACTGTCTTTTAGTGTATTCCAAGGATAATGAAGGTGTGTTAAAGGAAGTTGTTTGGAAGATTTTACCAAAGCTTTAATCTTGTTGGCAAGTAACACACCTCTGTGAAATATCAGTGGTAAGGATCACAATGAAAAATGTCGGGTTCTAATAATACTAATGTATTGCTACCAGTGGGATGAGATAAAGCTAAGAGTACTGCATTTTAGTCCAGCGAGTTCACTGCTCTTAACTACTGACCAGAAACAAATTTTACTTAATTAGGGCTTCATGTCACACCTCCTTTACTTGCTGAACAACTGTTACAGAAATAATTAAATCACATCACTTTTTATTACCTTTGGCCCTGGCTGACTGGTTTGGAAACGTACATTTTAGTGCTTATACAAAAAGAATTAGCGCATCACCCTTGGGAAAACCGAGGTCCCTGGCATCAAAAAAGTAGGAGGTAGTTAAGTACAGGATGGAGAGGTTTTCCACTTCTTTGTTGCCGTCAGAAAGTTTAGAGAGCGCATCTTAGGAGTGAGACCAATCCTGCACATGGCCATTTCCTACTTCAAAAATCAAGGTCTGGCAGGAACCCTCAGGTTATGTGGTAGTAACTGGAGAAGCACAGGCTGTTCTGAGAGGGAAAACTGCTGCAAAAGCTGCATGAGTTGATGATTGTTGCTTGTTTTTTCAAGAGAAATCATGATTCAGCCACGCTGAAATAATAGGAGAAAAGACACTGTGGAATCAGTGTTCTCTGGATTGCGTGTGTATCTGAAATAGAAACCTTAAGTTACATCCACAGATGTTTATCAACATGCTTGATGAAGGGACAGATCTTCCTTCACACCCACACAGTTCTTGTGTTATTTACCTGACCGTAATTCACCTCAGGGTGTTTTAAAATTCATTTATGTTGGTCCCCCAGCCCAAGTGTTCAGAGAATAAAGTGATAGTGAGCAATCTCCTACTTAATGATTTGTTTAAACTGACTGCAGGATATTTTGTAAATAAAAATTGGGCATTCCAGCCAGCTAAAGGACCAGAGTCTTTTCTGCTAATTTGTGTCACATTTATGGGATGCCTGGTGGTCAGGATCATCCACGGTATTTCTGCAGTGGAGAGTCAAGCACTATTGCATTTAATGTGTTTATTTGTCCAATAGCTAAATCAGTCTAAATGCTCATTGGGAATCCTGAAACAGATTTGGCACTGTAGTCATAGATAGCATGCAATCATGTCAGGCTCTGACTTGGTTTTTGCAAACTGATGTGTTTGTAGCATGAGGTGCTTGCTGTAAGGAAGCAGTAGTGTGCTGCAGCACGTTGGGCATTTTACTCACAGGGAGCACTTCTGATTTATAATAAAAAGTTCATGGTTCTACAGAAATTTTAGATCAAATTCAGTTCTAAAGTACATAGGCCAGTAAGTATCTATGATTGACATCTTTAATGAAAAGGAGCTGTTTTCTGGTCAAGGAAGAAGGGTTAATTTGTGCCGGGATAAAAAGGGTGTTTAGGATCTGCTGTTTCAACCTGTGATAGACTTAACACTACTCTTTGATCCCCAAATGAAATGTGATGGATTTCAACTGATGCCAGATGTCTCAAACCTAGTGGGATCTCTGACTGTCTGCCACATCTAGAGTTCTCTCTTCCAGCACTTTCATGTGTACTTTTACACGTGGTTTCAGAAGAGGTTCCTTGACAAGTTAAGCCTTTGGAATCCTTTTTCTGTATTGTCACTTCAGTGGTGATCTTTAGGCTCTCATACTTTCTAACACATCCTGCCTTTTTAAAATCATGCCCCGTGTGCCAAACCATTCTTTTTTTATTTCTTTTCTTTTTTTTTTTTGTCTGAGGAGCGTACTGCAAGTAGTGTCTGTAACTTTTCTCAGTTTAAGGCTATTCTCTGCCTTCTTGTTAACAGTGGCCAAAGAAAACATTGTTCGACGCATTCCTCTTGGCACTGAGTGGAATGTAATTGTTGGTGACTTTTTAATTCGAAGACTATCTAGTTGCACTTGATAAATCTCACACATTATCTGTCAAACACTTCACTACATCCATCTTCTCACTACGTTTGCTTTAGGGAATGTTGTTTCCGTGTGGTTTTTAATAAGAGTATAAAGTTGGTATTTGCCTCGTAGGTGCAAACAAAATTAGAACTTTGCTGTTGAGCTTGCGTGCTTGAGAAGTTGCATTCTCAGAATTAAGCTGAAAAAACAACAAAGCACCACTACCAAACCCACAAAGATTTACTCCACCTTCTAAAAAGGGACAAGAGACCTTTTGTTGTGTTAGGCAGTTTGAGGCTTGCTATTTCATTTTACATCCACTAAAAACTTCTTTTATTTATCTTTGAGTGAGTGCTCTTGATGCTAAATCTGAGAGTGGAGTTTTACCTGGTCAGACAAGCTTAGATTAGCTGGGTACAGTAAAAACTGCAGCTTTCCACTCCATAAAAGCTATGAGAGACTTGTGTAGTAGTGCTACTCTGTTGTAAAGCTGATCAAATGGCACAGTTCTTTTCTTCTGTCTTGAGCCTGTGCCCCAGGCTTTAGAGATGTATGCACTCTCCAAAATCCACTTACAGTTTTACATTTCATTTCAGCAGACCCTAGGTTCTGCCTTTTAAAGGAAATCCTTTCTCTTTTCTCCACGTGGACTGACTGGAGAAATCTCACTTGGCAAGGTTTCCCAATGCTGTGAATAACTTGTATGTTAGAAGTGAAAATCTTTGATTATTTTATTTTAAAGGGAGTGACCCACCAGAGTGAAAACAGAAAGTTCCTGACGGCAGAGCTCAAAGGTTATTCCAAAATAAATTAAACAGAAATTATCTTGTCATAGAATTCAATAAATTTTCTTAAACTTTGCATTGATTGGTAAATCATGTAAGAAAGGAATCCAAGGGCACTACAGGTACCTTTCCAAAAGCATTCACTTGGCTTTTTACTGCTATCAGCACACCAGTAAAATAGAATGTCAAAAATCAGATTGAGGAATTTGATATGTTAATTAGCAAATACTCACAATCATCTTAAGAAGGACCCCTTGCCATTGGAATTACCCGTGCTTGCAGTGGAACTTGCCATGATTTTACTGCTCAAGTTCTCAGTGTTCTCAAGTTCCTTAATGCTCCACAGGAGTCATTTCTGCATTCAGTTTTCACAGTGCCCTTGCACATGTTGGTATCTTGAATTGCTTCCTCCTTTGCTGCCTTCTTACAGTTAGCACCAAAAAAGATTTGCCTTTTTAAGCTGACTTCACTTTCTGGCAGTAATTCCTGGTTCCAAAGCGTTGGCCACTTTGTCAGCCTCTCTTTGCACTTGACCTTGGGTGTGCACGGTATTCATGAAGTGACTGTGCTGATTTGAGTGTTACTCACTGTAGTCTCTGATTCTTCTTCATCGTAATGAGCACTCAAAAAATGTCTGAAGAGGCAATAATGGTGAAATTTTCACATTTCAAAGAAAGCATATTTGCTATCAAAACTTCTATTCATTAGTCATGCTTTGTAACTGAATAAGAAACAGCTGTTTTTGTTGTTGTTGTTTTTTCCCTTGGGAAATGATGTTTTATTTGATAAAGCATACATGTGTAGACAGCTTTCTTGGATATTTTCCTTTGCTATTGCTAGAGATGCTGTGTTTTCTTATTTATTTGTTGGCCAATTCTGCTCAATTAAATTAGATACATCTTTACATGTGGGCAGGTGTCATAATGCAGCTATCTTCTTGGCTTTCTGTGCCATCACTGGGAAGGAGTTGTTAGATGCTGATAGCAGTGGAGCATTTGCACAGCTTCAAGCCCCACAGCTTACTGTCAGGGATCCTGGTGTGTTAGCTAAGAGCCAAAGCACTGATGTTATGAAGGGTATTTCTTCAGTCTCTTAAGTATTTTCAGAGCAGAAAGTTTACATTCACTGAATATCCTAACCTGGGGAACCGCATGGCAGACAGAGTACAGGAGCAGTACAGTGAAGCCTGCAGTGTTTTCCCATGTACCTGTTGCCGTAAGTTGAGCAACATGAGTGGTTGTACATACTGAAATTTTATTTTCAGGATTACCTGTGTTAAACAGACCAGAAGAGGGTTTAGGCAAATAATTAACTAAAATCAGGCAACTCTTTTTAATGCGCTCTTGAGGCCTTTTCTACTTGTTCATATCAAATAGTACCTATGGATATGAAGTGTTAGTTTCTATTAACGTTCTGTTGTGTGATTCGACTGGAAGTAGTTTCTTTATAGTTACATTACAAGCAGTGTTAATAATTTTTGTTTGTTTTTGAAGCTTCTGTACTAAGTGTATAACAAAAGAAGGAAGAAGGTCCTCAGTTCTAGCAGCAGCTAGGTTCTGCTCAGCCTCCCCAACTTCTTGCTGTGCAAAGACTAGATCTGGTTGTGTGTGTTTGCATGCTGCTCACATATGCGTGCACAAACCAGGGCAGCTCCTTCATTTCAGGGAGGAGGGCTCTGCGTTCTGCTCTTCTGGCTGCTGCTCTTTCTGGAGGTCAGAAATGTGACCTCACATGTGCTGCTTTTGTAGCTTTTTCCTTTCAAACGCTAAAACACACAAGTGGGTTGATACGTTGAAAAATTCAAAGCTCAGTTGACTGCAGTACAGCATTTTCATCTGTGCAGCAGCTCGCGCTGGGTGCTGACATCTTGTGTTCCACGTAAGGCGTGGGGTACAGGCTGCGCTCTGCCCCTGCACACAGCTGCCGTGCGGCCGCTGCCCTCTGCCTCCCGGTGCCACCGGGTCTGCGGGGTGTGAGGGGCTCTGCTGCTTCCTGCAGCCCTGAGAGCCCCTTCCCAGCAGCACCAGCCATCCACGCAGCTGCTGCGTTTGTTACTGCGCTCATTTGTTTCTTTTTGTACGTAACAAATAAAGATCTTTCCTGTTGTCTCAAGCGGTTGTTGGTTTTGCAACAGTATTCTTTAAAATCTGCTTTTTGAAAACATTTGTGTTTACAAGCTGGAGTGCAGCACTGTTGTCTTAGCGTTTGGACTGTCCCTAATTGCTATGACACATGTAACTAATGATGTTTGTGCTTTCAAGGAGCGCACTAAAAAGGTGATGACATACGAGTTTCTGAATAAGGTACTGTGCGACTTGTGCAGTGGAGTTTGTGCAGACCTTATGTAGCATAATAAGCAGCTTTCCTGTGCCCATGTTTGTTTCCCGTCAGACTGGCCTGTCTCCAGCAGTGAGCTGCATCGCAGGAGGAGAGCAAAGCAGAGTGCCGACCTCGCTGCCTGCCTGGGTCAGGCTGGAATTGGCTCTCGTGATTTGTGGCAAATGCGTTGCGCACACACACACACACACACGCATTTGTGAGGAAATTGAAAGCATTAAACTTAAAAGTAAATTTCAGATTGCCTTTTTTTTGTTTGCTCTGCAGCCACATTCCGCTTCTTGGGGTCTTTGAACTTCAAATTCTGTGAATAACCTCCCATCCACAACCTTTTTCTGTGTTGCTTGTACAGCTGTGTGCATGTCTCTGTGTGTGTGCATGTGTCTGTGTGTCTGTGTGTGTCTGTATGTGTGTGTGTGTGTGTTTCTGTGTGCACGCATGTGTGCGTGCTCACATGCTGTGGTGCTCTGGGCAATTTCACTGCAGAGCTCTTCCCTTCCTTTGTTTAACCTCTGACCTGTGAAAACAAGAGTTAATCAAAACTTCTAAGGTAGCTAAGGGGAAGGGGAAGTGTTTGGTTACAAATTAAATATGAGCAAGTCATAAGCCATAAATCTTCAGCAGTGCTACCAGTTGTGCTGCTTCAGCTGCATGTGGCACAGAAGGACTCTGACTGAATTCTGCCCCATCTCTATGGCAGGGGCTGCTCAGAGGCACAACCCACACCTTTCTTCTTTGTGACAAATATCTTGAAAAAGCTTCAAATAACTGTTTTTTGGTCTGTGATAGCAATTCAGCAGTCTAAATACCTGCAGGACTCTACGGGACCTTAAACGTTTAAAATATTGAATTGATTTGAATTTTAAAGCTGGTCATGCACCTCTTTGGCTCTTCAAAAGCAGAAGGAGCTCCCACAGATTCCAGAAGTGTAACTTCTTGTGGTAATAAATTTGCCATACAATTCATGTGTAATAGATAGGGTAAATACACGGATATTATAGTAGAGTAAGATGGCAGAGCTTAAAGTGATTGATTACATGATATATTCATTATGTCAGACTTGGCTGAAGTCGCTTTATGGAAGCTCCGCAGAGATTCACAACTGATTTCTTTTTGCGTTTTTGATGCATCATATGAACCCAGACTGAATATTTAGATCTGTAATAAATGCATAGATTTTTTTCAAAGCTACTTAGCACTGGTGTAATTCTTTTATGAAGACATTATTAAACTTTTTAGCTGAATCAGCAGCTTTTGGGAGTTTCACAGAGTATCTTGTTGTTGTTGTTGTCTTGCACCTCTCTTGAGCGCCAGCATAAATCCCTCTCTGTATCGTGTTGTGTTGAGATCTGCTTCAGACACGGACTTATTTCCTGAGCAATTAAGCAGAACTTAAATGTGCCTTCCTGAAGTAAGTTGTGGTTTTCATTCTGCTGGCGAGCTTTTTGTCCTCCTGGTGTTCTGTTTTTTTCATCTTCTGACTATCTTTGGTTGATAGCTTGCAAGGATTTGTTTCCTGGGTTCTTAATCTCTACTTAGCAGATAGGTTTTGAGAGGATTTCTTGTTACTCTTGTAATGGCTTTTAACTCCACTGAAGTTTATTTAACTAAACAGAAAAAAAGAAACCTATCTTCTGCCTAATCCTTCTTGAATGTTTACAATATATGCCAAACTTAAATGCTGTTTAAAGTGGTAATTGTCTGTCTTTCTGCTCTATTCTAATACACTGTTTGTAAAGATACTTAAAGCATATTAATTTAAATGATAATACTGTCATATAGCATGAAAAGTTAAGTTTCTTATCAGTGTTTTCTGATAAGCTACTTACATGTTACAGTAGCGTTTTCAGGCTTCAAACAAATGATAATGATGGAGTGCTGTTCACTTTATCTGTCTCATATATAGCTTCTCACTTCATTTATTACTAAAAGCTGTACAGTTAGGAAACACAGGGCACTCCATTCTTTATAGATGTCAGGATGCAGCCATATTTTATAAAAACTTTAAATCTTGTCTAACTCTATCAAAATAGAATCCATTTGCTTCAGAAAGCATCTGTGATTAAAAGAAGAGTCAGTCTGTGCGTCATGTCAACTTTCTTTCCCATTTGCTGCAGCTGAGGGGAAATTCCATGCTGGGATTTAAAAGGGAGCTGAAATAAAGAACTGTGCCATGAAGATGTGGTCCAAAATCAGGCCAGAGCAAAATGGTGAAAAATAACATCTTAGTTGTCGCATTTTATTGAGTGGGGATGTAAAGGAAATAAAAAAGATGGGATTTTCTGAGCGTTGTGTCTTTGTTTAATGTGATGCTTTTTGTAAGTTGCTGGCAGACTTACTTCAGTGTGACCTAACTTAGCTGAGCTAAATGCAGTGATACAGGATGCAGAATAAGATTTAGTAGTCATGATGGTTTATTAAAAAAAAATCAGGATACTGCTTTTGTAATGTAAATAAAGTAAATAAAGAAGCCTGTTGTGTCTGTTTTCAAACCCAAAACAGCTGTTTATATGCAGTTTCCTGATGTTCAGCAGCTATACTGAAGACTAGTAACTAGCTGTACCTTTTGGGTAATTATCATTTAAAATATTCTACCATACATGAGCACAGGTAAATTTGTGTGCAGTTCTTTGATGGATCTGTGTAACAATCTGAATGTTTGTTTCATGTGGGGTGAGAAGAAATTCCTGCAGACTTCTGGCATTCACTGATCTGCTCTCAAACCTTATTTACAGCCAGTACTGTGTTTTAAGCCAGGTGCCCATGAGTGGTTGGAAACTCTGGGAAGGAGTTATTATTGAAGCTCAGTGGCCAATGGAAGGGGATGCTTCAGCCTTCTTGCAGTGCTCTCCTTCACATCAGTCCTTCAGTGAAGGTCCAATGTGACTTTCCTAGCAGATGTGTGCAAAGTGTGTCCAGTGAAGACTGTTGTTGAGGATGCAAGTAAATATAGCCAGTGATCTTGGATTTACTAACTGAAGTTTAACAAGTTAAATGTATGCTTTTTCTTCCTTTTTTTTTTTTTTTTTTTTTTTTTTTGTTTTGTTTTTGTGTGTGTTTTTTTTTAGTTACCTACCATGGTTTGAAGTCTTTTATAAGCTGCTCAATGTCTTGGCAGATTATTCAGCAAAAGGACAGGTATTATTCTAAAGTACTAACCCTTCTCTTCCCTGCCCCAATATCAAAACGTGGGAGAGAGACTGAAAAGCAAGCTGTTTTAACAGAGATCAGACATGGCCATGTGAATTTATGAATCTCTATTTTGCACTTATAGCGAAGTACTTATTCAGCTAGGCTGAAAGTTTGTCAACCACCTATGAAAAGTAAATCAGCTTTTAAATTGTTTTTGAGAAAAGAATGCATTTAAGAACTGTGACTGTGGATCCAATTCAAGTTAATGGTTTCCCTGCAGTCACTTAAACTCTCTGATGACCTGAGCTGTATTCACCACATCATGCAGTTCCCAGATCGTGGTGCTTCATGCACCTTGACCAGATCAATGTCTTATCAAACCGTACTTGTCACGTAAAGTAAGTGAAGAACTGAGTTTAGTGATGCAAAATGCTGACCCAGGTAGCTTAATCTGGCCTACCTCTTTTACATGCTGATTTTGCTTTGAAAGCAAAACAACATAAAAATGAGTTTTGAGGTAATGTAAGAATGTAAACTAAGCTATTAAAATTTGATTCTAGTTTTATGAAAGGTAGTTCATGATACAGAGAGATCACGATTGCAATGCCTAGCTTAGTTTCATCTACTTAAAATGTTGCAACTATAATCTTAGGTTGCTGCTTTGATTTATTTTGCAGTAATTAGTTTGCATTTGTCAGAAACATTGCTGTTTGAGGTACAGTCATGTAGGATTGTATCTTCTTCTACGGGGGCTAAATACTTCTTGTTTTAGCCTAAGCTAACGAGTCGTTGTAAAGGACTTGCAGTGCAAACTGGCTTGCTCCAAGCTGAGTAACTATGTACTGATATATTGGTGACTTAGTAGGTTGCAGAAATAACGTGAAAATATGTATGTGGGGATAAAATAATGTTAAAAAAATTATAAAACCAGCTATCAGAGGAAACTACGTTTATTACTGTGCGTAGTCTGATGTATCAAGCCATTCTAACACCTGCCTGTTCTCTGCCCCCCCCAAAACAGACATTATCCTTCTGTTTTCCAGTTAGTTTGTTGTAGTAACGCGTACTTTGTTTTCCTTTGTTTTCTTGTTTTGTTCTTTTTTTTTTTTTCTTATTTCAGGATAATCAAAGGAATGAGCTTCTGGAAACATTTCATAAACTTAGCATCCCTGAGCCAAAAACCCCTGTTCAGCTTGGATTGGTAAGTGAAGAGTAAAATAGGATGTAAACTGAGGTGTTTAATTTTCATTGCTTGCCATAATAGAGAAATGTCCAAAGCAGTTCTCCTTTTTGGGACTTGGCATGTAGATATTGTTTTCCTATGAGGACTCAGAGCTGTGAAATTCCCCTTTTCACATCTGAGGCCCTCTGTTTCCCTTTCCTTAACCTCACATGTCTTTGAAATGCTGTTCTTTGATTGGAGGAGGATTGTATGTACTCCCCATGGAAATGTCTCACCGTATCATTTGCGACCTGCTAGAGGTCACAGAGCAGCAGCATGACATTTATTGTCCACACTTCTGCAGAGCTCTTAGACCATGCGAGCGTGCAAGGGGCAAGACTGGAAAGCAGTCATGTACTGTTGTAACAGTGTTCTGATTGCTAGCTGTTAATTGAGTTTTCTAACTTCTCCTTTCTCCAGGAAAAACATTCACAAATAAGGTTTTACTTCATATAAATGTTTTGTTAGAAACCTTATCAAAGACCACTGAAAGAATAGATGTGGGATTTTATTGAAGGGATTGTGGTTTGAAATTAGTCTTTTGGGTTGTCTGTATTCAAATTAATTTTTGTAGAACTACTTTGTGTACCAGGTTGTAGTGGAAAAGTACTAAAGATGCATGTTGGTGCAGTTGCCAATTAGTCATTTGGAGTTCACATGGAAACAAGTGATGTGTGCAGCCAGTTTTCTTCTCCCACTCTCTTTGCCTTTAGTCCTTCTTCTAAAATATTTTTTGGCTACCACCAGCTTGCTCTCATCACTTCACTCTGTGATGTCTGTCGACAGGTAACAGTTGTTGGCCTTGCTCAGGTCACCAGTTGGAAGTAGAAATGCTCCAGTCCTTTTGAGGCTGGCTGTTCTATGAATGGCATTTCTCTTTGACCAAAGGAAGAGCTGTCTTGAAAGTCAGTGATCATTTGGGATATTCAGGTTTTTTTTTTTCATACCAGTGGTTTCAAGGAATGCTGCTGTTCTCCCCTTGCCTCGGACATTTCATGCGCAGTGAAGCAAGAAAATGTATCAAGAAGCAGACTAAGGAGTGTTTGCTAGGGTATCTTTATGCATTTTATTGTGGCTGTTGGAAGGCTGTCTTGGGATTGGAGTGAGGCTCCTAAATGTGATACAGTTGTGTATTCTACTACTGTGCTTCTTCATCTTTCTAGCCAAGTAAAACAGTGGTGTATCAAAAAGCAAAAGTTGTGTTTATAGAAATTAATTGTGCTCAGTGTAGCTGGTACACCTGCTTGCTATTTCAGCCTATGGACTGTTGATGAAGCACTGAAACGTATGGGATGTGTACAAGAAAACTGTGCCAGCGGTGGAACTGTGCCAAGGATATACAACCCTATAAAGCTTCAACAAATAATAAAAAGTCCTAAGATTGTAAACATTGTGAATACAACGTAAATTGTTGTAACAGCAATTTACAAGACAAGTTAGTTGCACAATCTTTTCCTTTCTCAGTGCTGTAACCAAGAATCGTGCAAGTTGTGTGTTATCAGAATGGGAGCTGGAATGAAGCTGTTTTCTTGGAACGCAGTCAATTAAAAAAAAATTAACAATATAACGGTCTGTGAAAGTGGGAAATCAGTTGTCTTTCAAATTCTTTAAGGAAGATAGAAGTGGCTGAGAACTTCAGTCATAATTTGACGATTGGTGTAAGAACATAGGACATATTTCTTGGAAATTTCCATAACTTTACCATTGTCTTTAATGAAACTCACTAAAAAGTTAGAAAAGGACCTCCTTGCCTTTGTTTCCTGGTTCACTGTGCAGCTTGCCATGGGCTATGGAAAACTAGTTTGAGTTACAGACTGCCTTGGATATTTCTTGGCATATGTCATATGTTGTGCAAGTCTGTCTGTGTCAGTATCTGCAGAACAAAGGAACGCCATCTTACCTGATTACATATCGTGTTGCATTTGGGATCTGAGATTTCAGCTTTTGAAATCTAGAACAAGCAAGTCATCTTGGTAGTTGGTAATTAATGTGTTGTCCTTATTACTTGGTTGAGCAACTGCTAATATGAAGCACAAGTTTAGAATGCTTTTGACAATATCAAAATAATCACGTTTTGCTCTTCTTTTATAGCACTCTTACTTTACTGTGCCTGACATCAGAGAGCTTCCTAGTATACCTGAAAATGTGAGTATAATAGAGGACCATGCACTTTATTTTACTGATGATACTAAAAAGAAAGGGTAAATAGGTAGCATTACCTCTGTTTGCCCTGATAATATATTGCATTCAGTAAAACACTGCTGGTTGTTGAAATAAAATTTAGGTGTTTAATTTATACTGAGTGGTGTGAGAGAGAGAAAATGGTGTTTCTAAGTGCAAAGGTACAGGAGTAAAAGGCCTATTGAAGTACATCTACATCATACCAGAGTGAAGTTTTTAGTATTTGCCCTGCTAATTAAGCAGAGGTATCAAATGGCTGAGGGAGTAGCAAATTTGCAGAATAATTATCTTAAGCTGTAAGTAGAAATCATTACTCGAAAAATACAAAGCCATGTATTATTATCACTCTATTATTACAAGCTGTTAACACTCAATAATTTCTTTGTCCTAATGAGTGAGAAAATTTAAAATCTATAGTTTTAGCCTGCTCAAAATCAGCAAAGAACAGGGATTTGGTAACTGTCTGCATGTGAAGGCGTGGTGGCCTTTCAAAAAATTCTGGGGACCAATGATGTGAATTTGCATGAATGGTGGGACTTCACAAGAAGAATATGAAGAATTCCTGGAAGTAATCCCAAGACAGTTTTGGTTACCACTTAGAGGAGTGCTACAAATATTCTTCTTTATGTAAAATGCAAAGTTTGAGAGAAAGGATTTTAATCTCTCTCAGGAAGTTGATTTCACCTCTGTAGCAACTTATGCTTTAAAAGAAACTTCTCACAACTAAGGAACCAACTTTTTCTTTTGCATCCAGGTTCAAGTTTGTGCTCTCTGTGATGTCTCCATAGTCTGTTGGCTTTCTTGATGTATCGGAAGCTGAAATTAAAAGCTCAATTTGGAAAGTAATTATTAACATATAGTATTTTCTTTTCTCTGTTAGAGAAAGAGCATGCTAGTTCCAAATAAATTTTAGTTAAAGAAAAAAGTTTTGGAACAGCATGTTTTTGGTTTTGTTTTTAAATTTATTCAAGTGTCTCAAGGGTGTAATTTAGGCAGTGGAAGAGTTCAATGTTTCAAACATTTTTATTGCTAGTATATAGTAATATAGATCAACTGTAGATCGAATACCATTTTGGTATTAATTTGGCTTGTTCTTTAAGATGTTGTGGGTATATTCAGACATCACATCCTTACTTAAAATATTTGTATTAATTCAGAGGAACATCTAGGTTTGTAGACTCTTTTGTTGCTTTAAATCTACGTTTCTAACTGTTGTTGTGCAGAGTTGTCATTCTTTCATTTGTGATGACATCTTCCTTCTGTATCATATTTAGGCTATAACATTGAAGGGTTTGTCATCTGTATTTGTGACTGCAAGCTGAAATTTATTGAAGTACTGATGGATAAATTGATATGGACAGGGAAAAAAAAAGGGGGGATCTGTCATTCATTCAGTGAGACCTTTCTGAAAGAATGACATAGGAGACTGGGAAAACATGATCTGCTTCTTAGGTAGTTTGCTGAAAATATATACCTGCATTATTTAGGGCCACTTCTGAGACTTTTTAAACCTGACAAAATTGTCTTGTATGCTTTTCAGCATTGCTTAAATTTGTTACCAGATGATAGGCCTGTGGGAAGACAGTGCTAGCATTTGCTTCTCTTAGATATTCTTTAATATGCACCTGCTACATCTCTTAGCCAATTTTCTGTGTCTGACATCTCAGTTTTCTTACTTGAGTATTTTGAAGTCTGCCTTAGCGTCATAAACTTAAATTTATGGCATGAAAGGAAAGGAGGGGGGAAAAAATAGAAAGAGTGAAGGAAATTATTAAGACATTCTTTCTCATTTGTGGATGATTTGGATAGCAGCTTGCACCTGGGGCTTTTTATGTCTGTTTAAAAATGTTGTTAGTAACTTTTCTGTCAGAGGCTTTCCATGCAGACATATATCCCCTCAGTAAATGCAGTAAATATGCTTTTTGCTCTAAGATGCTTTATTTTTACAGAAATGTGGTACTTTAGCAGTTATTAAAGAATCTGTTTCTGAATCTAAAATGGCTATCAGTCTAGTATATTTCCTGTCTTAATCCAGACATGATTGTTTGTTTATAGGATTGATATTTCATGGTAATCTCTTTTATGCTGATCATCTCAAACTTTAATAGTTTTTATTTGGTAAGCCTCAGATCTCCTGGAGAGCAAGAAATGAAGTTCATTTCCATTTTACAGGCTGGTAAATTAAAAGGCAGGAAAAATGAGCAGTAAGAAACTAGTGACAGGATTAAATGTAGGTCTTCTGGCCTGGACCTGCTTTAACTGATGTGGAGCAGCTTAACGCATGCACTACAGCTATACTTCCTGAAGCCTTTTCTGAGTGTTTATGCTCTGTTCGTTATGTCTGTTGGTCGTGTTCACTTTATATTCAAAGGTATGAGTCAGCTTCCCAAAACATTTGAGCAGGAGATGTGATGAATGCTCATGAATCAAAGGCAGTTATAAAAGCAGAGGCCTTGGGCCAGAAGGAGTTGGAAACCCTTTGAAAGCTGAATGTTCAGCCTTCATGGGAAGGAGTGCTGTGTGATGCTAAAAAGCATCCTCTTTGAATCCCTGAGTGGTGCTGATGTGCCTCTGAGGGAATGTGGCTGTTTTGCTGTAGGTGTCCTGGGCGCTGATGTCACTGTGAAGGATGGGCTCTGCACAGTGTCTGGGGTGAACCAGGGCTCCTCTGGGAATAGAGGTGGAAGAACATTTTGTTCTTTAGCATGTGCTCACGCATGCATGCACACCCAAGTTTAAAAAGATAGGGCTCATTTTATGAAAGAAAAATGTTAAAATTCAGATCCACCGGTCTAACTTTTGTTGCAGTTGACCATTTTGTGTTTCTTTCGTGTGTTTTTCTTTTTTCTATTAGCTATCATGTAATTCATTATGAGAATTTTATCTATCAGTACGGCTTTCATGTAGAATTGCAGCATATTTGGCAGTAGTACAAGGACATTAAATGAGCATGAATCTCCATTCATCAATTGGACTGCTTTATTCAAAATCCTGCTTATCTTATTGATAATTACATTTTAAAACTCCTATTAGCCAAAGTTTTAGTAGTACCAAACTTTGAAGTCATATGTAATGATTAATGGAGTACTGCACAGGACTGTTTGGAATGTTAACATGCTTGTTGCAGTTGTCTGCCTGTATCACACCAGTGTGTGAGGAGCCACAAAGCATTTTGCATGGGCACTTTGGTGTAAACGTTAACTCTTATAATTTTTTTACAGTTTGTAAATGCACTGTAACTTCACAGAGAAATTGAATTAATTGCGGGAAATACAGCGCAAGTCTTTAAATTTAATAAGTTAAATTTAGTAAGTTTTATTTTGGGAATTCTTATTGCTACATCTCTGATCTCAGTGCCTATTTTTCAATTTGTCATACTGTACATCTTTCACTGTCTGTTTTTCTTATTATTCTCCTTCACTTTTTATTTCTATACTTATGCTGTTTTCTGGAGTACTGTCGTACTGTCTTTGTTATTCCGGTCTCTGGAGTTGCTGTGTGGCATAATTAAAGTATCTTAACTGCATAACAAGTGACCTGACTCATGTTAGACTTTGAATGTGTGAAATTACAAAGGAAATAAACGTATTTAGAAGATGAGGGATTTCCAGGAGGAGGATGGAGAAGGAAACTTGTTCTGTTCTACTGACCTGTCCAAATAAAAAACATTTACAGAAATTCTGTAAACGCCTTTCAGCAGCAGCGTAAAATGCTGAAGGATAATGCATGTTTTTAATATGCTTGAGCTTCGCTCTTTCTTTGCAGAGCAGAGAGCCCTTTTTGTACCTGTAGTGAAAAGTTCTTCATTAGATGACAAAGAAAGAAAGGACTGTTCTGGACCTTGAGAGTCAGCGTGCACGTCCATTTACTGGTACTAAATAGCAGATGATCAAAGAGATGATTGTGCTTCAGATGAACTTTCAAAGAAACATAAGGGAATTTTGTAGCCATTTCTACTGAATTTTGAGGAGTGGTGATACCAGATCCTGTATTCTGTTATGAAAATCCCACTCTTTTTTCTTCTTAGCAAGGTTTAAATCCTAGGAAACAAAGTACGCAACAATTACACTGCAAATTGGAACGCTTTCATTTGTATTTATTTAACTCATTCATGGTTTTGTCACTTATGAGACATGTCTTTCAAAATACATGTGTACGTCCCAATTTCATCTTCAAAGATGACAGCTTTCTTATAAATACAACTTAGAGCTAACACGTGAATTTCCCTAGTATCAATACATTACCATGCAGCCCACATGCTTTGCAGGTGCTGTTGGCAAATTTCTGAGCACAGGGAAGAGTAAAGCCTTGTAAATCTTTCCATTTGAAAGCACGTTTCTGTGTCAAAGCCACTATTACACTACAGTAAGCTTGAAAGAATAATTACAAACCCATTCATTCTCTGTGTCTGTTTTCCCTCTCACTAGTCGATACTTTTGCCTTACAAACATATACATGCATGTTCATGTCTACCTACGTCTTCAGGCAGAAGGTAGGGATTAAGTTTTCCTTTTGCCGTACCCTTCATTTGGGTGGCTGCTAAAGAAGTTCAGTGAGTTGCTGGAGAACTCTTTTAATTCACACTATTTGCAGTAATTGTGTCGTCATGCGTTGTGTTTTGGTGTCGTGGAAAGATGGGTGAGAGGCGGAAGAAGAAATGTAGAGAAGACAGCTTATGTTTAGACAAAAATATCATGCTAATCAGCACAGATGGGATGAGAAATACAGAAAAAGTACATGATAGTTTAATAGGTTTTTGGCAAAATGTGTTGGCTGGTTGTTTTTTTTCGGTTGTTTTTTTTTTTTTCTCCTTTTGACTGTACCTATCTGCTGCAACAGCTCTTCTGTAACAAGACCTGAATGACTGTTTTGTGTTAACATGTTTGAAGCTAACTCTAATGAGCTTAGTTTTTACCAATGTAGATGTGGGTACAAAAATCTTCCAAATACAAGGCTTAATTTTTCTTTGGTTCTTTGTGTTTGGATGGCAAGCTGTGGAACATATTTCTGCACAGTATGAAACATCTTGGCAGACTTCTCAGGCCAAGTATTGGTGGGTTTAGAGTTATCTTTGGATCTGTCAAAAGTGCTAATGGGCTTTGTTGAGCTTCTTTAAGTTTCTAAATCATATTTGCTTTTTGCTTTTCTGTGCTTTTTTATTTAAGGATGATTAAGATTGCACTTGAATTCATGACTAATCCAATTCTGCTCTCACATGTGCTTTTTGTACAAGTCTGCCTTTAGTGTGTAGCAACCCTTTCGTACCCAGAAGAAGCAATTTGGGAACAAATTACCTAGGTCAGCATTTTTGCATGTATTAACATTTCCACTGCTGCGGCTTTTTTAATTTCTCTGATTTAAGAAAATACCTTTTGTAAACCAAAGACTTTTTTTTTTTTTTATAAGCTGGCCTCACACTATGCAGCAAAAGCTTTTATGCTGGGACAACAGCATTATGTTTTGATGATGTTATCTACCTGATAGCTTTCTAATCTTGTTGGTAAAAAATCTTAGGATTGCGTTTGTAGGTTTTAATTCTACTGCTTATTACAATAATCTTAATTCCTTAGTAAATAATACATCATTCTTGCCCCGAGCTGTTACACTGGTAACGATGTATGGTGTTGTTCCTGGCCGATGGGATGTTGTGTGGATGAAACTTGCTTTGTTCTGGTTTTTTTTCTTGTGTTTTATTTTTTGAACCACTGTTGCTCAGGTGGTGTATGTGCACATCTTCAGTAGCATTACCTGCTTGTGTCTTGGTCTTCCTATCGGTGCTTTAGAGGCAGTTTGCAGATGAAATATATGTTTTTTTAATTTTTGTGCTGCAGTTATTTTTCTACTGTATAAATACATCGATCTGTCAGGTAAATTTGTTTTTTCAACTATGGAGTGTACAGAGAGATCAGATGACCTGTATAACTGCTCTTACCTTGTGCTAACTGCCCGTGTGAATTTCCAATGATAAGAATTACTTTGATATGTAGACTGGAGCTACCCTTTCTTTTCTTTAAAAAACTTGAATTTGTCTCAGTAAAAGTGTTGTATTAGAACGTGAGTTTTGTGCCTCATCAGGCAGCATTGACATTTTTTGTAGAAGTGACAGAACAGGTTTTATTTCTCCAGGAATTATCTTGTATTTTAGAACTGTGTATGAAGCATCCTCAATTTCATTAATCCGTGACCTATCTCCCCAAAAGTCAGGGGAAAGACATTGCTAATTAAAAGCTGGTCTGACACAAGGTGACCTGCTGTGTGTAGCCATGTACTCTATGTAGCATAACAAGAGGATGGAGTCTGTTGTGGGTTTTTTTGTTGTTGTTTTTAAATGGAAGACTTTGTTTTGTAATATCATGAATCAAAATTATTTTATCTCTTTTCGTAGAGAAATCTGACAGAGTATTTTGTAGCAGTTGATGTCAACAACATGCTGCATCTCTATGCCAGTATGCTGTATGAACGCCGCATCCTCATTTGTTGTAGTAAGCTCAGCACTGTAAGTAAACTGCAGAATAATTTCTTTTATTCACACTAATGTTTTTTTTTAATGACAGTCATACATAGGCAATAAGCTGAAATATCTAGAATGTGAAGAACAATGTTTGAAAGTCCCTACTGAAAACGTAATTTTGAAAGTTGTACAAGGGAATATCCAGAAACTTGTGAAAAGTTCTCTTCTTGTTGAAGGATGTAGTAAGCAGAGATGAAGCCCTGCTTTTATATTTAACTACCATCATTAATTTCTGTGTAATTATGTTGACTGGCATGGAGTTTTTCTGGAGTTCTAGAAAAATAAGTGTACATTGATGTGCCACTAACCATTCAGGTTACTCAAGTTTATTTTCTGAAGAAATATCTGTATATATTTTTTAGTTCACAAGAGCATTAAGTACGTGAATGTACTTGGCCTGCAAAAAGGGGCCGGAGATGCAATGGAGTCTCTGTCCTTTTATATCCTGGAGATATTTTAAACTGAACAGTGCCCTGAGCAAACAGCTGCAGTTGATGATATTTTGAACGGTTGAGGTCAGATTTGATGACCTCCAGGGCCCCTTCCAGCCTTAGCCATGCAACCTAAACTCCGTTCTGTGCTTCTAAGTGATGGCTTTACCCAACTTCTTTTCCTCTCTAACATTCAAATTAAAAAGTCTTTTGATACGCTCTTTGTTGGGCTTCTTGGTGTGTAAGCATACTAATGTTCAAGCCATAGTGAAGTCTGCTTTTCATAATTTATTTGGCAGAAAAAGAGACTGATAAATGATACTGTCATATACCTTCTCTGGATGGACTCAAAAATTGGACTAAAATAAGACAATCCACTTTTTTTTTTTTCTTTTTTCAATTTTGTTTCAAAAGGTTTAGTCTCAATGCTGTTTAGGCTCCATCGAGGATCTAGAGATAAAAGGCACCGAACACTCTGTAGTGCTCTCTTCTAAGAATGACTGTACATCAAAACCAAACATGAGCTTGATTTAGTTCAAAGTTTTGTGTTAGGCATTTGAAGGTTTATCAGTCAATCACATTGTGATTTTTCTTTCTAAAAGAAAATGTTAAGTTTTCATTTGTTTGCTCTGTAAATGGATATTGATTGTTTTCTTTATGAATGGTATGCAGAAGAGGGTTTTAATAAATGCTGCTTTCTTGTTCTATGGCCTAAGTACTCAAACGATCCTTTCTAAAACACAATCCTCCATGTCCATTCGATGAGGTATTACCTAGCCTGTTACTGTTTGACTATGGCCTACTTTGTGATTGAGGTTAAAACTGCTTCATGGAATTGTAAATACTGTGTGAAAGGCAGAAGTTATAGGATGTAAGATACGAGGCAGAATAAAGGAAAGAGTAGATTACAATAGTTATTCTCATGTTCTTTGGTAAGGTAAGTAAATCTAGGAGAGTTAGAGTAATCTCTGGAAACTATTAATAATTATTAAATGTTTACAGTCAATCCCACACTGATTGGAACTGATGGAATTGGAGTGTTATGTAGCTCAGTATCATAGTGAACTTGTAAAATCTTAATTTTATATCTGCCAAGCGTTCTAGGACTTCTCTACTAAAGTAAACTAAGTAAAATTTAAACAGGTGATTTTTTATGAAGCTAAGGAATGAAGAGAGTAGGGAATTAACAGAGAAGAGGAAAGAATGGCTATCCAAAGCATTTCAAAATGTGTGGTTGGTTGGTTTAATCTCTCTCTCTTTGTGACAGAGCCTGGGAAGAAGAATTACTTACCTGTCACTTTGCCTTCCTTAATGAGCCATTTCACAAGTAGGGTTGTGTTTTCTTTCCTATCTTCTGCTTTTCCTCTTCCTTTTGCCTCTGTCCAAGATAAAAGCATGTCTCGTTCTTTGGTAGGGAGGGGTATTCATACTGCGCATTCTTATCTTACAACTTTATATATAACTGCTCCAAGATTGGAGTGACAGTGTAAGACAGGTTTGAAGTGTTGGGCCGGAGCCAGTGATTCCTTGCCTGCACGCTCTGCTCTGCATGTTCCAGCAGTAGGAACAAGCTGCATTATTTTATTTCAAACTGTGCTCAGCGGAAGCCAAGACCTTGTAACTGGAAACGTACCAAACAGAATTCTCAAAGTAGAGGGAGGGTGGTGTGGTGGTGGAGAGGGGATTGGTTTCTTGGTTTGGTTTTTTTTTTCTTTTTTTTTTTTTTGTGTGTGTGTTGTTCGTTTGTTTCCTTTTTGTAACAAAAAAGTAGAGGGATCCTGTGTGCACTTAATTCTTTCCATTGCACACTTCAGTGCACACTGCAGCACACTTCATTCTTAAAGCTTAAATATAATATCAAGTAAAAGAGTGAAAAATAAGCAGTCTTGAGTAGAAAAGTCTTTCATGATAGGATGAATTCATGCTATAGTAAATCACGTAAAATTTGAAATATCCTTAATACTAATTAGAGGTAAGTGGGTCTGTATTTATTGACCAGTTTATAAATTATATGTACCAAAGCCCTGGAAGATTCATTTTTGTTCTCTTCAATTTTTTTTCTTTTGTTTTCTACAAAAGGAAATTCAAGTAATTTTTCAAAACATCAATTACTTTTTCTTAGAAACAACAGCCACAAAAAACGCCCTGTGATCTAACTACTCATACAGAGCCGAATGTGAATCAGAACACATAAAAACTGTTGGACAGAAGAGCACCTACTGGCGGGAGCACGCAGTTACAAACTGCGACCAGCTTTCCGAAAGCCCAGTGCTCTGTCTTCCATCATACCTTCCCTTGCAGCCCTGCCTCAGGAAGGAGCGTTGGCAGTGTGTGATGACAGCAGGTTGTCTTTCATCATAAAGAGATGGCTTACATGAAACTAGATGAGTCTTAAAGAACTTAAGTTTGTGAAATATGATCGTATTTCTGTTTGGCTCCACCTTATTGGAGTGAATTTCATTACTTATAAAGCAATATTAAAATGGTGTATTATTACAAAGCAAAAAAATACCACTCTGGTCTTTTGTTCCTGAAGGCTTAGAGGTTGCCATTTCACTTCTCCTGTGTCACAGGATGTTCTAATGCACAGCTTCTTCTTCCCTGATAGGTTTCTGAGGTGTCTCAGGGCTCTAAGGTTAAGGAAAACACAACATGTGTTCAATAACATTCACTAAATGGCCTTGTGATACAACGTAGCTGAGCTCTCACTGTTCTTGTTCTAAAGCAGTCTTAGAACTGCTCCTCTTCACGGGTGAGTTCTTCCTTCCTGAGAGCTCTGTTGCAGCCCTTGCAGCCTGCTGCCAGCACAGGTTTTCACCTCCATACACAGGCCTTACAGCACCCCTGTTTTCACTGCTTCATTCTTGTACAACTCAGTCTTCATGTTTCTGCTGTGCTTTTAGCCCGAGTGATGCAGAAAGATGATCTTACACTCACGTGTTGGTAATTATTTACATATTGTGTTTGTAGTGGTGTACTGCATGTGTAACACTGGGCACTGTATGTCCATAGTAGGAAGAGAGTAAAACATACTGGACGATGGCCTGTTATAATTCAACAACACTTCATAATTTTTATATGTATGAAAAAACTCCATTGATTAATTTGCTTTTAAAACCTTAATGGTAAAAATGCAGAATGTGATTCACTAACTCAGTGTCTTTTGTACATAGCTGTTTTTTTACGTTCTCCAGCAGCAGCTGCAGGAAGCTGAGGTAGTGGAACTAATCTTATTTTAAAATGCTGGATTCCTATAGTTTTGACAGTTGGGCATTTCTCAGGCTGCCTTATTATTAAGCTCCTGTTTTCTGTATGGCAATCACTAATCAGGTGAGGTCTCCAGCAAATATGCTATTTTTTTTTTATGAGTCCTTATCTTGGCAGAGTTGAAGGACAGTAGCAGTGCTTACATGAGGTAGTGTGTTATTTGAATTCATGCCAGATAGCAAGGTGGGAGTACATCTCAAAAATAAGTGACAGGTTCTGCTCAGATGTCTGCAGTGTTGAGCATTATGTCTGTTTAATCTTTTCTTGCTGAGTTTTAAAACCAATGGAAGGGGGATTTGGAAGGGGCCTTCTTGGATTACTGAGTTCAGTCCTCTACAGCATCAACCATGCTATGCAGTAATGCCAGGAAATAATCCATTTAAACCTGATAGAATCAATTCTTATGTAAAAAATTAAATTTTTAAACAGTTTTGGTTTTAGACATCTTTTTGATTTGGAGAAGAGAAACTGAAAGGATGTAGAATTGAGTCACATAATTTCCTGCAAAGCACTACAGGGGTTCTCCCCAGGGCTGGACCAGCACTTTTGTTTGCTATTTTTGAGCTTTTTAATTCAGTACCTGCCAATGTCAAAACCATTCTGAATGAGTTTTTAAAAATCACTGGATCAAATGATTGGTGGAGGATGATAAGATGAACATACTTTTTAAGTAGTAAAAATATGGTCATTGAGTTTGATGTGGTATATTCTTATGAAAACGATGCTACTGAATATTGTACCTCCCTGAGCTTAAATATTTTTCAGCTTGTTTTATAATTTCAGTGCATTTTGATTGTATTAATGGATAGTAATTGCCAGGATTAGGGTTTTATTTACCCTTACCATCTTTTTCTTTCTTTTCAGTTTCTATTTCAGTATTTCTTTTGCTTTATGAAACACTGGGTGTTCTTTTCAGGTTTTGTTTGTTGAATGAATTGTGTTTTCAGTTATTTAACAAAGACAGTCAATGTTAACCACCAAAAACTAGTTGTGCTTTATCCACTGGTACCCTTTTTTTAATGGGAACACTGAATATTGTCTAATAAAGCATGTTATAAAACCAAATTTGATTCGTTACTTTTTTTCTTGCATCATTAGCTTTTTAAGATTTTGTTTGTTTGTTTGTTTTCTGTCTTATTAATGTTCTTCCATTAATCTGTGTGTTTCAGTTAACTGCTTGCATTCATGGATCTGCAGCTATGCTCTACCCAATGTTCTGGCAGCACGTTTACATTCCTGTTCTGCCCCCACATCTCTTGGACTACTGTTGGTAAGGCTGTATATATATGATACGTGTATGTGTGTGTCTGTGTATGTGTGTGGGTATACATATAAAATCTAGATTCACAACAGCATTCGCATTTCTGTATTGCAAGTCTGGAGTCCTCTTATATGATGATACTGTTAGTCTGAAAATACATACGTGTATTAAGGAAGTGGTGAACCTTCTAAGTAAAAAGAAATATTGATGGCATCAGGTAATTGTGTATTAGTATGTTGAAATACACTGATGTGTCTGGTTACTGTGAAATGCTGCAACTTAAATATTTTGTATTTGTAATCTGTTTTCAGCATATTTATGTCAAATCATAAAATTTGAGTTAAGACTCTGGAAGCAGAAGATACAGTGGAGAACATACTTTAGTTTTTCTACTTTCCTGAATTTTTGGGGGGGATGCGGAGAAAGCTATTCATTTCCCTACAGTCATCTTTTCATATTCTCATTGTGTACACAACATGTATACCTTAGTTAGGGAAATGACTGTAATTCATTTGAAAAATTATTCTTGGTCATGATGTTTCAGATTTTGGCACATCCCAAGAGCAATACCAAGCATTGTCAAAGCTGGCCCTCTTTTGTCCATGAGCTTGGGGCAGCTGCCCTCCTGAGATCCCTTCCAACAAAAATTGTTCTGTGATTCCACGCTGTCTGTATGGCTTAAGAAACCTTTGCAGCTGACATCTCCAGATAAGAGTGTCATTAAGTATCTCTTGGAATTGGTGGTCAGTTGTTCAGAAGCCTATCTACAGCACCTCTCAAGCAGTCTCTTGGTTTTTAATTTCTTTTCTGGCACAGAGTCAAACAGTTTAGTCTAATCAGCCATAACGTAATATCTCCCATTTGCTGCATATGGGACTGGAGGAAGAGGATTCTGAGTAATTAGCAAAGGAGTTGAAGATCCTGCAGCATTTAGTTGCTTGGCTTAGTCACTCAGTTTGTGTGACTTGCTGGTTTTGTTCCCACTGTGTATGCAGTAGCAAATGAAGTTTGCCCAGGAAGAGTGGCTGCCCGCTTACCTCAGGTGGTCCAGGGACTTAAAATTTCAAGCCCTGCTAGAGAGTTAAAGGAATAGTTGCCTGGACATGCAGGAATAGAATTAGGAAGTCCAAAGTTTGGCTTGAGTTGAAGTGAGGAGTGTGCAGAGTACCTAGAGGCTTCTACAGTTCTAGAACCAAAAGGAAAACACTAAGGAAAATGTGGACCTGCTGCTCTATGGTCACACCGTTGGGTGATGGAGAACATAGAAAAGGCAGAGAAAGCAGGACATTTGCTCCTGGAAGTTGTAAGGCCATGCTTCACTGTGTGTGAAACGAATTGGCAGTGAGGGATGTCCTCAGAGAACTGTTACACATCTTTAGAAAAAGCAAGAAGGAAGATCCAGGGAAGGAATTACGGGCCAGTCAGCTCTGCTTCCATTCCTGAAATAAGTAAGGAAGAAGTCTTCATGAAAGCACCACCTCTGCCCTCTCACTGCATGCCCTGGCAGTTTAAAAAGTCCTCTGAAAAAAAATGAGCTGAAAGTGACTGTGTCATACTATTTCACATTCGGCTCTTAGCGTGGTGATGTGGGGGAGGGCGTTCTGTTGTTTTTTTATGAGTGATCCTGTTCTGTGTGACGTTTTCTCTGCATTTAAGCAAGAGGAAGGAGCTAGCAGGGATAACTAGCATTTTTAAGTGCCAGAAGCTGAAACATGTAGATTTAAAGGAAGCTTGTTCCTCTGTAGAATATTTAAATGTTAAGTATGTGCCTATTGTGAGGATACACAGAATGGAATCTAAAAACTATTATCTCCTGTAGAAATGAACCTTCAATTTACTCACTGCACAGGAAGGGCAGGTTCTAGTCATTTGCACTGCCAGCAGGTGCCCTTTCTCTGCATAATGGGCTTTGCATGTGTAATTAACACATGAAGGCTGCTGCTGCCAGTTTTTTCTTCAGGTACATGCTGCTAGGAGTTTTCAGGATGAGGATGTGGACCACAAGAGGCTTTTTGCTGGGTTTGAAGATGAGATATTCATTGACTTTCTGACAAAGCCATGTTAAAAAGGGGCTGAGTCCAGATCCCACAGCTTTGTACAGAGGTGTGCAAAAGCAAACACTTGGGCAGTGTACCCAGAGAGAAAGACATGAGACACTGAGCTGTACTTGAATGAATTCTTTCATGGTGTAAAACCTTGCCATATAACAAATAAGCCAGCCAGAGTGTGAAAAGTATGATTTTAAAACATATTATTATTAGGTTGTAATTGCATGCTCACAAATACAACAGATTGCCTTAGCCTGATATGAACTTCATTTGGAGAGGTAGTCGCACGCACAAATTGTTTGAGTAATGAGGTTTAGTAACAATTTGTGTGCCATAATAATATTTCTTAAAATAGAGTCAGTTTATTTTGTAACTATGTGAAATTAGAAAGGTAATTTTTGCCTATCTGTTCTGAGAAATCAGCTTCACTCCTTCTGGCTTAAGGCAATCAGATGCTTATAAGAATCTGTCTCTACAGGGAAATGACCTGAAACTATTTAAAACACAAGAGCTTATTTTAATTTAATTTTAATTACTGTCTTGTTATTTTTTTCACAAGTGTGATGTAAGAATTTTAATGAGCTAAAAGGGAAACTAAGAAAATTTGAAGTGATGTGAATTTTTCCATTCTTATAAATGCAGAAAATGACATTCCTTCAGTTCACTGTGTTTGCTGTCCTTTGGCGCATGCTGACTGTGCTGTTGGTGCTTCTGAAACTTCTGAACATTGTGCAAATTGCCGAAGGGTATCAGATTGCTGTATTACCTGTTATCTTTGAAAGTCTTGAAAAAAGTATATTCCATATGTGATTGTTTGCTTTTAATTATTTGAGCTCCAGTGGAGCCTTTTTGCGGAAAGGAAACTTTTAATGTCCTGACTGATACACTCCATCTCAGTTCCATGTTTGTGGAATTTGAAATCTGCTGTATTTCCCTGGGGCAGCACACGTGATGACTACTAAATCTTTCCAGAACTACAAAAAAGTAAAACAGCTCTGCTTCCAGTGACTGGAAAGGTAGAATGCTTTAACTCTCCTCTTGGCATTTGAAGATTCTTTTATGCGAGAAACTTCAGAGTGGGGAGAGTTCCCTTGAGCTGTTGTGAGAAAGATGATGAATTGGATAATTGGATAATTGGGTATTGTTACATGTTAATGATAACTCTGCTGCAAGCATGCTTATAGTGAATGTCTCACTGACATGGTTAAAGCTCTTTTTTTTTCCTGAAGCATTATGTCCTTTACCTTTGTTTATACATCACATATTTTCAAACCACTGTGATTTCAGATTTTTGCAGTTTGACCTTTGCTAATTTTTTTTAGCTGATGATGGAGAAAGAGATCAATTTTCTTCTCACTTCCCTCTCAAAAGGATTTAAAAAAAAAAAAAAATTATGTTCAGTTGCTCTCCTTATTCAGGCACCTAACAGAACTGAAAGGACAAAACCCTATCTTCAAAATGTTTGTTCTCACCACGCTTGCTCTTTGTGCTAGGAATGCAGAGCCAGTAACAGTGGCTCATGTTTGTGTTAAAGTGATTTCAGTCATCTGATTCCTAGTGCATTGAGGGGCAGCTCTTTTTCTTTCTTTCTTTATTTTTTTTTCTAATTAGGAACCACTCATCAATGTATTTTCTGCCCAGGGAAAGATTTTGGGTGGAGGAGACAGAAAATTGGTGGAAATTCTGTCATTAAAGTTCACACCTTAATGCACAATTGCATCCTCCTTGAATAGAGAACAGAGGAGGCACATGAACTGTTGCTGTAGGAGGTGCGACTGCATGCCAGCAGGTGCCAAATGCACTGGTTAATGGGCTCCTGCTACCAAGCATCAGTAACCAAGCACGTGCAGATACTTAAATTTGGCCAGATCACATCCATCTATTTTGTTGCTGAGAGTTTAAATATTCCTTGATGTGAAACAGTCTATTAATTTTCCTCACTGCTTGTTTCAGTTTGGTTTTCACGTGGCATAAAAACATTCCCACTGTGTCTGTTTTCTTTCTTTTTGCTCTCATTGTCTGTGTTTAAAATTAGCCTATAAGAAAAGACTTTACTAGGCTGCTGTGACACAGCCTAGCATGTTCTCTCAGTCCAGACCTTTACCGCTGGTTATTAAGTGTGCTTCGACCAGAAGCAGCAGAAAATTTTCTAAGGCGATTTAAAGCACCTTTTATATTAGATAGATCTCTTAGCAGCCGACACAGTTCATTGAGAAAGCCCTCTGCAGAGCTCCCTGACACAGGGGCTGCACAAATGTTCCTACTGGTGCGGTTTTCCCTTTCCTCCGGAGTTTTTGTTGGTTCATAAAAATTTTTTTTAAGCTCCCTTTCTCTCATTTTCTAAATCTGCACATTGCTCAGTGTGTGCCTTTACAAAGGTGGAGGGGGTAACTGAGGGGCACGTCCTCCTGCTGCTTGGGAAACAAAGGTTCCTTCCTCGTGAGCCTCTGAGTAGCTTTGGGTGTAACCTGCTTCATCTGTGTGCTCACTGGAAGCTGTTGTAGTTGCTCTTCTGGTTTCTTAGCTGTGCCGCTTCTACATCACTCCAATTTATGCAGTCAGGTTTCTGATTTGCATCAATTACCCTGATAAGTTTGGGATTGGATTCTTTTACATCTCAGTAAGTAAACTGAAGAGAAATCAGGAGACTGCTTAATGCATAAAATGCAGGTGGTGTACGAGCAACACATTAAGTCAGAGTTTGTGTATCAGGACTTGAACTTACTAAATGTGGTCTAATCAATTTTCCTGGAACTATGGAGCAAATTGGTGCAAATCCCTGTGTAGCTGTAAACTATGAACTTTCTTTGAGATCTGTAGGTTTTACATTACATTTTCTGGTGAATTGCAGGTTTGTTTGTTTGTTTCTTTTAAGATGAACTTTTTTTGTTGGTTTTATTTGTTGCTGTTGTTTTTCACTTAAGAGGAAGCGTCCCTCTATTTCACCTGATTCGCTTCCAATTAGTTGTTGCCCACCTCTTGGGAGCATAATTAAGAGGTCTCTAGTTAGCCTAAGGAAACGAATTAGAGAAATTGTAAAATGCAACTGTAATAAATGGGCAATATCTTGCCATTAAGTCCATAGTATCCATATTCATGCTTATGCATTGCTTCTTTAATGATTTGGTATTTACCTATATAACTCATTTGGTTGTAAATAACCCTGCGTTGGGAACTGCTGTGGCAGGAGAGGAGTAATAGCCTCAGTCTTTGTTCCAAAAGGCTTAGGCAGGCTTTTTGTTTAAGCAGTGAATTTGCACAGCAGAAATTGATACTTCTTATTTTGCCCTTAATGGCTATTGCCTGCCATCAGACAACTTCGAGCGACTGTGAGTTGTGGCTGTAGGAAGCACCAGGACTTGTGGAGCAGTGTGTGAAACTGGTCTGTAGGTCAGTCTTTAGTCTGTCGTGGGTCTCAGAAGGATTAGATTGCACAAAGTGTTTCTCCTGTTTATACAAGCAATGGATGTTACTGAAGCTGACTGGGAAGTCTTGGAAATGCGCATGGAACCTGGTAAAAATGGCTTGAGACCTGAATGGCAGTGAGGAAGGACTACTGTAGTGTGGTCTGGATGGTGAGGAGGGGTGCACAGTCCTCTCTGGTACAGCATGGCAGCTGAGTAAGTAATGGCATGCGATGAAGCCTGATGTGAATCTTCAACATTTGCTTCAGGTGTATTTCTTTTTCAATGACGAGTGATGACAGAAGAGTGTAACCTCTGGTAGACTTGATAGGAAATAATTATATGCTCTTTACCAGAATTACATTTTATTGTGGTTATTTATGTTTGCTTAGTTGATCTTTTGCAAGTATAAGGAGCTATCACAGTGAATTATCCTTAACGTGTTTTTGCTGTTGCTTTGTGATTTATGTATCATGGAACAATATTTTTTTTTTCCCTCAAAGATAAAGTTACTCGATATCATCTTCTGAGCTCTACCTCATTCCCTAGCTGAAATCTCTGCAACTATTCACAAAGGTACCACAAATGTTGCAAAATTAGTGCATTTTTAAACATATTTCTGCTTTGAAGTTTCCTTTTTCTTGTTGATCAGCAGAACCTTTCTTACGAAGAGTGAGCTAAACCCTCTTTGTAGTGTTACAGTATCAACTTGTCCTGCTGCTTTTTCGGCTAGTCCAAGTGCAGCACATGAGGCACCTGACTGGGTCCTTTACAGCACAGCAATGCAAGGTCACGGGAAAAAAACAACTTCCAAAACCGGACACAAGTTAGAGTATTGTGGCCTTCGTACCATCCCTGTGATAGCTTTACATGCTGTATTGCCTTTACTTTGATGACTTTCACTAGAAAATTGAAAAGGCAATTCATTGCATCCAAAGGTGACCTTTGTATCTTAAGGCGTATCTTTCTATCAGTTCCTAAAGTTTTACTGGGAGTGCAAGATTTTAAGGGTTTAGGCATCTGCATTCTTTTGTGGATGAGCTGGGCAGTTGAAGGATGGACATGATACAGTTAATCAGCTTTTACAGATTCAGATTTTCTTATGCTTGGTGACAGGCTCTGCTTTTGGATGCGTTAATAAAGTGGCTGGTTTTCTGGAATACTGCACTCTTCCTGCTTCCTTTCATTACGTTAGCCAAGGTTCTACTAGATGAGACGTTTGCAGTCTTACGACTTCCTGCCGAGGTTCAGACTTTGTATTTTTGAGATTGAAGCTGTCGTGGTTCTGAAACTACTTAATTAGAAACACATTCATTTCAGTGCGTACTGGAGGAGCCTTGAACAGCATAGCAAGGCACACGGGGAAGTTGAGCATTTGTGCAGCTGGCAGCTAAACCAATGGTTTATACTTTGAATGTGAAATTACTGGGTATTTTCTTGCTCCTGGAATGTGGCCATTGGAAATGAAGAGATGTGGGTGAAAGAGAGAGTGTTTGTCACAAATAAAACATGCAAAATGACAAATAAATACTCCTCAGATGAGCAGCAATCCATATGCACTAAGTGTGTATCATGTTGAATGGTAAAAAATTGTAACACATATCCAAGAACTTGGATGTATGTTTTGGTTCTCATCTGTGGAATCCCCAAGGAAGCAGAGGCTTTGGGACTTGTACCAAGTTAGTTCCTGAGTTAACAGTGCCTGTGGGCTGTGACAGGGTGCTGTGTTGGGTGAAGCTTGGGTAAGGGTGTTCTTGGCAGGCCGTGCTGCTCGGTGAGCCTCTTCAGGACCTGTTGGATTCTTTGAAGTCATTTATGCTTTATGTGTTTGCCTTCAAACAAGAATAAAAGAACAAAACAATGTTTCCACGCAGAGCATGTAGTATAGAGGCTGTTTGCATCTCTTGGTGCAGTATCCAACAGAGTAGCAGTTTTCAAGGTACAGTGGTAAACATGATAATTATTAATATGCATACCAGAAATTGTTACTTAAAAAAAAAAATTTCCTCACAAAAATGAGAAGCAGAGTGATTTTTGCTGGTGTGCAGCAGTAGTTCTTCCAGCGCTGTTCTTCCCTTACGGAACAGTGGGCAGCCATCTATAAAAGCAGTATGGAAGATATTTTAAAACAAGGCAGAACAGTGACATTTCTCTTCTTTCTCATCTGAAATTGAAAATGAGCTCTTTAAGCTTCTGTATCCAAAATCAAATGAGGCTCTATTTTAAAAGTTGTGTCTGTCTGTGCTTTCAGTTTAACAGGCAGTGTATGCCATATTTGCAACTAGCAGTTTTGGCATCCTCTTTGATATGTTCTAATAAGCAATGCAAATAGGAGCTTTTCCTGATTAGCTGAGTGGGAGTCCTGTAGTAAAGCTTAATATTAGAAATACTGTATATACAAAGATTCTGCTTTCATTCAGTATTCTTCCTTGTGACATAGTAGCCCATATTGCTGTTTGCTAACATGGCTGAACAGAAGACTGAAAAGATCAATCTTTCTTAACTTTCTGTTTGATAACAGAAGTGTCACACCTATGTTTGAAACTATAAATTTGGCCAACGAACCTCTCGATATAGTTTGTTATTGTATTCTGAAATAATGATCCAGCATATGCCAGAGTAATTACGGAGCTGATCAGAATCTTCCAAAGTAGTTTTTACATCCTTGTTTTATAAATGTAAATATTTCAAGATTTATACTTAGTTGAATTATTTAAAATGTGTCTGAACCCATAATCAAAGGGTTTAAAATTTACACGACTGCGTGATGTGCATTCACTGAGCTAACCATGTACTTCTACAACTAAATCAGTCTGCTGAAAGAGTATAGAATTATTTGAAAATTGTACTTTAAGAGATCACCTTATTTTGTGTGTGTGTGTGTGTGTTTAATAGCTGCCCTTATGTACTTGTCTTAACAAAGACACTTAGCAATTCTGATGTCGAAAGAAATCAAATCTTATGATAATAAGGGAATATTGCATAGTAAAAGAAATCTTTCAAATATGGAATACAATTTTGTTAACATGTGGTTTATATATATATATATATATATATATATATATATATATCCCAAAGTCTAATCCAGAATCCCCGGTCTTTTCCTGTAGCTAATTTTATAAGTCATATGTGTTAATCCAGTGCTATGAGAATGTAAAGCAAGTTTTTTCCTCCTCTTTGCAGTGCCCCAATGCCCTACCTCATTGGAATACATTTAAGTTTGATGGAGGTAAGTCTTTCTAACCATTTCTGAAAATACATGTGGTTTTATGACTTAGGCCCGCATTCTCTAAGTAGTTTTACATACAGTCATTAAGAATTAAAAATGAAATAATCCCATTAATTTATTTAAGAGCGCACAGAGAATTGCAGTTAGGCGAAGGTGATCATGCTAAAGCACAAGGAAGTCTTCCTCGGTACCTCAAACCCTCTGGTGTCCTTCCTTGGCAGTTCAGCAGTCAGCGATGAGCTCATGGTGTGTTCCCCTCTCCATTCTGTTGCTTCGTTTAGTCAGCTTTCCGCCTCTAGTTTTACTCTGTACTACAAAGGCAGAGTTAATATTAAACCAAAATGTTGACAGTTACAGTTCTCTTTTAGGCATTCCAGCCGGATTGTTTTTTTGTTTTTTTGTTTTAACGTTGAAAAGACCTGAAAAGAAGGAACTTGCTGTTAACATTAACACGAAACTGGCAGAAAAGCAGGCCTCACAGAAAGCGTCACATGTAAACAATCCATAATAATTTGTCTGACTTTAAACCAAACGAACAACAACGACTAAAAAAAACCCACACCCTCTTAAAAGTGGAAATAACGCATTTCCTCTTGCTTCCCATACTGGAGAAACACTTGATGACTTTCCTTAAGAGTATCTGGAGCACATAAGCTATTAATTTAGATGCCTATGAAAATGCTTGCTCTTATTAATTGTGCCCCTTTACACAGGAAGCCTGAGCGCTGTGTATGTGCTTGATGAGGCATTCCTTCTCAGAAAGCACTGCCTCTCCACAGGAACTGAAATCAGTACTCAGTGCTGAACTGGAAGGCTTTGCATCTGCCCTTGGAAGTTAGTTGGCTTGTGCCCCTGTTTGAGATACGTGTGTTTAGAAATTTAAGCTTATTTGTTTAGGGTATGCAACAACTTATGATTCTGATTTTTCCATCGTATAAATTAATGCATATTACTAGAATATTTGTTTTTATATTGTCCATAAAATTTGTTACTTCTCTGGAAGTAGGTACTGATCAAACATTTTCTTTCATGGGAGCATATCTGTGAAACAATGATCCTCTCTGTCTTCATTGTAAATCTTCAGTATTATACTGTGTAGCTTTCCTTTTTCTTTCCCCAGTACTAATGTGAAATCAATTCTTAGAAGTCACCTTTTCATAAGCTGGATGGAACATTCAGGACTTGCCCCTGCTTCTGCTTGTACACAGACAATTTTTGATGCTCTTCATATTTCTAAATAAAGTACAGAATTTTAGTATGATGTGTTGGTGAATAAGCTGTTGATCCAAAAGTCAACATGCACATTTGTTTGCGCTTAGTATGTTTTTGTTACAGGGATTTCTGATAATTGCATTTGAATACTATGTAGGCAGGACCAATGTAATATCTAGGGAGCTTTTCTGCTCGATGTCTGTGTCAGGTAATCATCTCCTTGCTTATTAGGGTCCCTCTAGTAAGAGGCCTGTTAGAGGGGGGGGTAACATCTTGATGTGGGCACTTGTCAGCTTTCACATATCATCATCTTTCACAAAGAGCTTCGTGGTCAGCCTGGCGAAGGGTGTAGGAACAAAAAGCTGATAACTACTTGTTAGAGTTGCTTTGTCTCGCTCCTGCCTTGCAGCTTAAGATATTGTAGCTCTTCCTTCCTCTCAGCTTTTCACATTGCAGGGCTCTGTAGGCCTTCCAAACTCCATCTGTAAAAACTCAGAAAAAACCAAGCTGCTCTCGGAGCAGCCAATTTTCATCCATTTCTATAGCTTGCGAAAAATCTGTTTAGTACTAAATCCAGTATGGCTTCTGAATAGCTGGAGATTCTGGAACGCACACGCATTGGCAAAGTGCAGTTTTTCAAAGTGCCTTATGAAGTAAATGAAATAAATAAAACTGCCTTCTCTCCTGCTCTTACGGATAAATTGAATTCTTTCCAATACAGCTAGATGTGTTTATTGAAAAATAAAATAAAATCACACAGTGAGCTATTGTATATGTTGTTTGTTGACAAGTGCTGTATAATTTGTCTGTGCCTTGGGAGAAGGAAAGGTGACATCTGTCAAACAAACTAGACAATAACTAGTTTACCTCATAGCCTGGTTTGGGTGTTGAAAGCTTATTTGCTTTCTCCTTTTCCTCATATGTAGGCTTATTTGCTAGAATAACTGTTCAGTAGCAACAGCAATTTATTCTCGTGTTCCAACAGTTGAGTATTTTAAAAAATATTTTGCATTAATTTCTCCGTCTGAAAAATATTTTTATAAACAGCAGAGAAAATATTGTCATTATCCATTTTATTGCCATTATCCATTTTATTGTCATTATCCATTTTTCACTAACTGCTGAAGTTTCAGCGCTTAGTCCTTTTAAAAGTGTTGATTCACATGCTCTAGATTCAGAATAAGGGATTAATGCCTCTTTTCCCATTCCATTTAAGACGGGTGGACTGTCGTCTTCTGTAGAGCCCATGGGGGCCGGGTGTATGCAGGCTCACAGTTCTGCTCCAGCAGCTCTGCAGGATTTGTCGTTGTTGCGTAGATGTTAGTGGAGCCTAAACCTGAGCACGGAAAACTGGTGTAAAGGGAAGAGAGAGTTTGGAGTGCAGGAAGAAGAATAATTTTCCAGCTTTGGTGTTGCTTCTGTGGACTTTTGCTCTCCCCATTTCACAACAGGACCTCTGGCAGAAATACCGTAGCAGTTACAATGCTTTAAACAAAGTGCACCCTCTGTCTCACCTCAAAAGTTTTATTTCAAACCATTGTGCATCTTGAAGTTAGTTTGCAGTCTCCTGTTATATGGGGTCTCTAGAAGGAACAGCTCTTTTAATGGAAAATGACAATTTTTTCTTACGATTAAAATATCAAACATATCCACTGACTGTTAAGTCTAATTTGCTGTGACTGAAATGTTCTCCAGTGAGATAAGATAATCTCCTGTTGTAGGTCAGAGGGCTCTGGCTGATATATGACTGAAAATCGTGGTAGAAAATGTAGAGCTGTGTTTTGTGCTCTTATTTTTCAGCTTTTCTATCATCACCTAGTTTGTCATTCTTTATAAGATTTCCATTTAGCAATCCACAGAGTAACTTCAAAGAAGGCTAAAAGTTTATAAGCTGTTGGATAAGCAAGGCTGGAGTTATCACATGAATAATGGAACATGCTTACAGAACTAATTGAATTCATATTAGACGAAGATAAGTACTTAGCACTGATAAATAACGAGATAGGGAGCTGAAACTCCATCAAACGAACACATCCCTTTCATAATCTTACTTTATGTTGTGCCTGCATGCTGCATGCTATTTTATTGTTAATGCTACAGCGAATCAACCTTTGTGTTACACACAGCATCAAACCGTGCTGGCAGCCTCTTACCTCGTGTTGTAGCCAGTGGTTTTTCCGGCAGCTGTCTGTAGCAAAGGCCTTCAGCGTGATCTCGCTGATGGCAGAGGAGTGTCCCTGCCCTGCTACACTGCCTGCTGGAATTTGGGCACATGTGGATCTCATTAAGCACGGGGAACAGCTCTTCTAGCTGTTTGGTTCTGAGCTGCTGACAGCAGAATCTGCTGTGCCAGGCTTCCAGCCATGGCGTTAGAGCAGTGCCTGGCCTGACCTCCCTTTGCTCAGAGCACAAACAGGACGTTTGGAAGTGATGTTAAAAATTAGAGAAGTATTTATTAGTTTACTTATCCATTCAGTTTTAAGGTTCCAGTCACTTGAGAGCTTTTTCTGAGACTTTGGAATCTTAATTCTTTTAAAATTCTCCAGAGTGAATTTGTGAGTGAAATTTGGTCAAAGTGGGTTTCTAGCATCCTTTCTTGGCACCAAAAAGAGAAGAGCATTTTAAAACATACCAAATTACTTATTGAACTGTCTTTTATCCAACTGTTGGAAGAAACAGAAATGATGGTATGTTTATATAAGAGATTCTGGAGCGGATGCACTCCCGGCAGGTAAGTGTTACTGTGACTTGTGCAGCACCAGGAGGCACGGTGGTGGCTGCAGGTTTGCTGCCGCTGTCCCGCGGCGTTAGAGCAGCACCGGTGATGTCTGTCACTCAGTTGGCAGCAGCTGCCTGCGATAAGGATCTGGAGAATCACCTGTGCAGGATCAGGGTTCAGCACATCAAGGTCGGGGCAGTGGCGGAAGAGTGGAAGATGCACGGGGGGCTCGGGCCACCTGCTGTGCCCAGATCAAAGGGGCGCGGGGTCAGGGGGCACAGCCAGCGCGGCCCGGCCTGTCTGCGGAATCGCTGCTTCAGGTTGTAAATCTGAGGGTGATTTCATTAAGTCCTTCTGGCTGCTGTTGGGGCATGAAATAATAAAATTTTATATCCGCTGCCTTTCCTGCTTCTGGCAGCCAGATTGACACATTGTTGTCTGCAGTGTTGTGGTGTTCTTAAGAAAATAAATGGAAACTATTAACTAATTAGAGGCGAGTCATTAAGCAAATGGATTTTAACTAGTGAATCATGCTTCCATAATAGCTTCACATATTATGTACAAAATAGCTATTGAAATATGAGGGCTATTTTAAGATTCAAAATAATTACTGGAAAGTGAATTTTCTGTGCCATTGCCATGTTTTCAATACATTGATCTCTTTGTGTCTGGCCATCAAACCTCACGGTCGGGTTGGTTCATGTCTTGGCACTGTGTTTTTTAAAGGAGTTATCCAGTGCCATTGTTCAGCTAAGTGTGACTCGGTGGTTTTTATGGAAGGAGAAGCAAAAGCTGCCAGCAGTAAATGGTGAAAATAAAGTAACGTTTAGTACAAATGGCATTAGTATTATTGATGTATATTTCTTCTAGCATATGACCCAAAGTACAACAGAGGTGCACCTCTTAACATTGCTGTATAGTTTCTTAGTGTTTTTGCTAACTTTCACATAAAACATTTAAATTACTCCAAGTGTGGCTGCTTGTGAGCAGGACAGGTTGTACTAACTGCTCCTTATTTACTGACCTAGTGTTTAAGGCCCCCTGGAGTTTGTTTGAAAAGTTAAGAGATTTTCACAGTAAAGGTGCCATTTCTGAAATTTAAAGTGCTCTTTTCACCAGGAGATAAGTTCTCTCTGATTAAGTCAGTAATTCTTACTAAGCCATGTTTATAGAGGCCATAAACAATGGGTTCAGTGTGCTTGTTAAACCAGCTTTCCTTACCTCTCCACTCTTTTAAACAGAGACATATAAAATAAAAGGCAGGTGTAGATGTTAGTCCAATTTGGTTGGGTTTAGATGATTAATTATGGCTATAAGGAGTCCAGGAAGGATGGTTAAAAAAGGCTTGCAGTTGTAATCTGTGATGTTCAGTTTCACTGAATCACTTCTTTTGACCCAGCAAATCTCAGGTGTGCAGAAAGTTTAGATAAGCAAACTGTAATATTCATATTTCCTCTTGTTTTTACGCTCCACGTTTTCTGCACAATCTGAGCATACCGACTGTAAGTCCGCTCTATTCAGCAGGTGTCATCTCACTTGTAAATTTTGTTTTCGTATTCAGGAAGTTATGAAATGTGGATGTATACAGCTGTGTGGCTGTGTGCAGCTTAGTGGCTGCTTTTCTATAATTTGAGAAAACTGGTACAACTTGCAAGGCATACCTGTGAAATAACCTACATGTTGTTGCAATTTGCAGTGTGCAGTGGGATTTAATATGAAAACAGCAATTGGATGCTTGGAGTTTTTACTGAAATTCCAGCAGAGTAAATGCTTTAATTTCCAGGTTCAGCTCGGCTGATGCGTACTGCATCATTCAGCAAAAGAACCATTTGATTAATTTCAAAAGCCCTTAAGTCTGTCTGATAATATCTTTATTAAAAAGCATAGCGATATGAATGATAGCAGATGAAAACAGATTGTGGTGAATCAATCAGTCTGCATTTCTCTGGGATATGGCACAACTGGACCATTGAAAAGCTGTATTTTTTTCAATGCGGTGCCAGAGAGATGCTATAAATCAAGTTATTCTCTGGTGTTTTATTAAATTTGAGCGTTTGTCTGCAGGGAAATCCACCGTCTTAATACGACTGTTGAGGTGTTTAAAGTAAGGTTGTGCTCTTTACTCTGTAAAGGTAGAGCACAGCATTTAAATGTTAGCCTGCCTTTCTGATACAGTCATTTCTGAGCCGTGTGTGGAGGTGATTACAGTGATCAGCATTTATAGTCCATGCATTGTGAACTGAATCCCGTTGTGTGCCGTGGCAGATACGTGCTGGTGAAAAGCTGTACAGCTGCAGAAGATCCCAATGTTTTGCTGAAGGGAAAGTTCGAAATCATCACTAGCGTTACAAAAACACCCATCGACAAGTTTGGGCACATTTGTTGCTTCTTTGGCAGGAATCAAGAGAAGGTTTTAATTTCTTCTGTCTTGTCCTACTAGCACTTGATTTTGACAAGCTTCTGGCTTTAGTTAAGTACGTTGCAAGACCTTTTTGTATGGGCTTTTTAGACTCCTCTGAGTATAAGAGATTTTTAATTTTCTGAAACAGGAAGGAGCAAATCAGTTTGTCTGGTGCTTCCGGACTCCTAGAAGGAGCGAGGCTCCTGGATTGCTTTAGAGTTTATCAGATGCAGCCAAGGGAGTGACCTTTGGTTCCTGAAATGGGGAGGAAAGTACCTTGGTTTATCATGCGGTACTTGTGCTTTTTGTATGGAAAGCATTAAACAGGGTTTTTTTGCCATTTAAGTTAAAGAAAATGCTCACAGAAGACTTAAATTTAAATGTCTTCAGAATGTTTTAATAGTTATTGGCTTTTTTGTTTGTTCTCCCCCCACCGCTGCTATAACTACACAGCAGCTTTATTTATAGACAGAGAACTGAGCCTTGAAAACTGAAGGTAATTATTTAGATGCCTAAGGCTCAACGTTGCCATTGTTTTAGAGCTCTAGTTCCTTTCTTTTAAGGAAAACAATTCCCTCCACCCCACAAAATCTTAATTAAAAAATGTGAATGTTTACGTTCATTTTCTTCCTTGATAACACACATTTAGTACTGCATATAATAAGTATTTGGGTTCTTGAATGTTTGTTTACAGTGCAGTGGGAAATTTCCTTGATCACCACATCTTGCAGTTACACTTCTGATTTTGAATTTACAAAGCTGAATTTGCAAAGGGCATAACTGTGTACAGTTAGTAAAAACAAAAAGCCAACAGCAAAAAAAAAAGAAAAGAGCACTATGATTCAATTGAGTTGATAGTGGAAATAGTGTTAAAATAAATGCTTAAATATTGTTCTTGTTTCTCTGCATTAGAGATGCAAGATTCAGCACAAGTTCGGAAGCCAAGCAGCATCCTTTACTTAATACCTGTCTTACCTACTGGAAAAAACAGTAATTATTGTTATTTAAATTAGTTTACAAATACGAAAAAATAAGCTTCAGATCTTTACTTAGCTAGAAGCTGTTCAACATACAAACTGTGTATCAGAGCTAAGATGAACATTAGCAGAGCTGCTTGAAGCAACCCCTTGCTTGAATAATCTTAAGCAGTGACCTTGTGGTTTCCAACGTTTCAGAATGAGCAATCTCAGGAGCTCCCTTCCACAAATAGAATGTTAATTCTTTAACACTGCAAGATAAAAGAAATGAGACAAGCAGTGACAGAAAGTCAGGAATGTTGGTGTTTTCTTTAAACGTTCGAGTATTGTAACACCATGATGTCATGCTGTCAGTTGTGTACTTTATGCATAGGAATTAACTCCTTGTATTTATGCCTTCCTTTTCCTTCTCTTGAATTTGCTTATCTTTAGAAAGTGAGAAACATGGCCTTAGAAGATGTAGTGATTCTTAACGTAGACACCAACACACTGGAAACCCCTTTTGATGACCTTCAGAGCCTACCTAATGATGTGGTATGTATTAAATTATTTTATTCAACCATTTCATTACTTAGAAACGTAGATCCATTTGACCTGTTTGTACATTCAAGTGTCTCACTGTGCTGCCCTTAATATTCTGAGTAAACTGTTCTACCTCACTTGAGTTTTAATGAACACTGTGCGTTTTTTATGCTGAACTTTGATACTAAGTGGACTGTTTCATATTCACTTCTATCAATGCTCAATGAAAATAATTAATGAACTTATTTTTGTTCTCATTCAAACTTCTGGTAATTTATTTTTTAATAATTTGATAGAAATGTAATACTAGTGCTTGATCTACCCCTTTATTGGGCAAAAATACATCCAGCTCGTTACTTGCTGCTATAATTATCTTCAACAAAGAGTGGAAATGTGAATAAGAGCGTAAGAAGATATTTTTGAGTCAGAGGGTGACTGCTTAGGAGAAAATGGGGAAAATCTGTGGGGATTTTTTGTTGTTGTTTTGTTTCTAACTCGTTCAAAATACTTTGCTGTCAGTTAGATCTATACCTTTTTATGTGTAGTTGAGAAATAAAATTGATATGCAGGGAGCTCAATATAAGCTGGTCTGTTTGACAAAAAATTCAAGTAATGGTGAATACCCAGTGCCTCCTACTGTGACAACCCATCATTTCTCTATGATCTGCGATCCATTCTTCGAAAACAGTGAGCTGTAGATAAAAGGTCCGTCTTGATTGTGAGCATGTTGGCTTTAGTCAAGCATTTAGTCTATAAAAGTTACTTCCATGAATCTTTCTGGCTTTTTATAGTTTTTCATTTTGATTTCACTCCCAGCATCCAAGTCTGCCAGCTGGTCATCACTCATGCCATTATCTGCAACCCAGGGAATGACAGACTTGTAAATTTCATGAAATTATGTAAGAAATGTCTGGATAGCAGTGAGTGCTGGGCCTCAAACATGTATATGATTTGTCAACAATCAAGTATTATATTAGACTTTATGAGACTTCATTAAAGGAGCTGTTGTAGGTGCACTGTAGAACATCAGAAGAGATTTCACCAATAAACACAGAACTTCAAGCTTTGGAATGCAGTAAATTTTAAGAGACTTCCTTCCTTTCGTTATTTACTTTTACTTTACTTTTTTAACAGTAAAGAGTTGTGTTTTATTAGTTCAAATTTCTTGATTCAGTTTTCCACAGGTCTATTTAAAAGCTACATTTTGTCTTGGAGGATGTTTGGAGCATAGCAGAGGAAGTGCTGCCAGCAAATTCAATTAACTGGCATGGCTCACAAATAGCATATAGGGTGTAATTTTTTTTTTATTTTTTTTTTCACAACTGCTATATAAATACAGCTGGGATTAATATTTGTTGTAACAAAGCCTAAACTTGAATTGTGTTGCTTTGCGTAATTAATATTTGGGATCACTGTTTATGTCTTACTTAGCTTTGTTTCATTATTTTTGTTACCTAGATAATAAAGTATTCTCCTCTAGGTCTTTTCCTTTCCCTCATACTGCTTAATATTTGGCTTTGACCACTAGAGAGCAGCTGCTCTTCTTTGCAAGAATTGAATTTCTGTCAGTTCTTTCATGCATCATGTGTTTGGAACTGTAAGTGGATCAAGTTGTTCATCTCAGCAGGGAGACTCTAAAGCCAATCCATTATACTTTTTTTTCTTTCTTTTTCTTATTTTTTTTTCTTCCCTGGGAGGATGGGGAGATTCTGAGTGTGTGTCCCTCCATGGATCTCAGTCTAAAAAGATACATTTGTGATCTGAGAAACTAAAAATGTCTTCAACAGTTTCATTGCTCATAAATGGCTGTTTTGTCAAACTATTCTGCCAGTTTTCAACTCAGTGTGAATAGCAAGTAATTCATGTACTGCTGAATATACACAGTATTTACTTTGCTAAATTAAATGTGCTTATTTTCAGTAGTGAGGACAAACATCTGTGTGATGCATTTGCCTTTGAGTAATTAATCCAGTGGAACAATTGTAAAGCTCTTTTTATTTTTCCCCCTTTCCTTAAACAGCTTTCTAAATCAAGTAACTTAATGCCTTGAAGCCCTATGATTACTTTGGAGTTTGGAGTAGTGGACCTTACTCAAGTTTCAGGATAGTGATGTTGCTACCTGTACAGCTGATTCTCAGCCATCTAGGATAAACTTTCATTACTGTCTTGTACTGTCCAGATGAACATGGGCTATAGTGAAATGTCTTCCCAGTTAACATTTGTGTTTCAGGAGCAGGATAGTATTGAGACAGTTCATGTGGAACCAAATTAAGTCGTTTCTTTGCCTTGGTTACCTCGGCAGTACCTGGTAGCAAGCAGAATTCAGGTTGGGTCCCTGAAAATCAAGCTGCGTATTACTGTGTTACCGATTAACTGGAACGTGAAAAACTGTCCCTCCATCACCTTCTGCTTCTGATAGCTTGCTGAAAATCTGGCAGCATGAGAGCACCCTGGGAAGTAACTTTCCTTTAAAATAGTCAATATTAAAAAAAGAGATTTATTAAGGACTGTGATTACAATAAGTGCATCTGCTGCTGACAAGTCTCCTACACCACCGTCTGTGTTGCAAGGAATAGCAAAGAGAGGGGGTAGTAATTTTTTTTTATGCAACCCTTATGGATTTATCATGTATTTCCAAATAAGTGTCATCTTCTAGGCTCAGTTGTAGCCAGAGCTTCATATTACATGGAACAGAACAAAAGCTGACACTGTCAACTTGAGTTTTATTAAATGAAGCCGTGATGCAATGCCTAATGTACAGTATACAGCAGTAAAAAGATCTTGCGTATCTTATGACTGTGTTTGTACACTTGTACTGTTCTATGAGTATTTTAGGCTGTCAGTAATTTGGTTTTGTCCACTCGATAGCAAGTTGCTACAAGTGGGAAGCCTGTATTACAGTTTTTCCACTTAGTGGGAAATTAACTGCTTGCAGGAGAGCAAGAAGTACTAAAGTACAACTCTATAGGAAAACCATTTCCTTAAAGGTGAATCCATTTTTATTTCTTAGACTGTGTTTGCAATAGAATGTTTCTTGCTTTATTCATGTTGACAACTGAAAAGCCTTGGACCTAATTAAAAGAATTTCCACTAGCACCTTTACTGAACCATTTCATTATGCTGCATTGCACAGATTGCATTTTGAAACATGGTGATAGTTTAAATCTGACCTTTAAACCTGAACTGCCAGAAGTATAAAAATCTTCTTTAAAACACTCTCAGGGTAGACTGCATGTATATGTGTCTGTTTGGCTAGAAATAATCTTCATATTGAGTGGTCACAGTCTGGTTTTTATAAAAGTGCTACTGTTTCTTTTAGGCAAGAGAAGATCATGATTTTGCTTGTGTACTGAGCAGAGCTTTGTACTGCAAAATCTAACTGGTCCTGTGTATTAACTTTTACCAGAGTAAAAAATGAACTTTTTTACTCCTGTTAGTCTCTTAACATTTAATTTTCTTAAAATTACAACGTTTCTATTGCAGTGACTTGGTAGGGGGAATTAATGGGTGCATACATAAAACAGACATCATACAGTGTTAGATTTAATCTTAGGAGGGAACAAATTATCTGAAAGCTTAAGGAATAAGCAAAATATCTATCAGTGTTCTATAGAGAAACTGAAACTTTCAGTTTGTTGTGCAGCTGAGAATAGTCTCTTCCTTCTAGACAGATGGCAAGTTCTTTATCTTCAAACTAATGGTTAAAGAAAACCACATACAAACGTGTTTGAAATGGATTTGGAAGTTTTTCATGGGCAGAGGCATTTTATTTCATTTTTGAGAACTACCTGTACACAATTTACTTAATACAGGAAATGAAGTCCTATTTCATGTTTACAACTATCATCAGACTCCTTCAGACATGAAAGAGTTTGGTGTGCTGTTCAAGTTTGAAAATCTGAGTAAGCTGTTACACTTGGAGAATGACAGAAGTCCTTGAGAGATCATAATCTCACTGAGCAGCGCTGAGCTTGATTTTGGGATGCAGTAGACTTTGCACTGAATCTCTTGTCCTGTATGATGGCAGTATGTTCTTATAGGTTCATAGCGCGTGGATCATTGACATAAGCCACAGCATCCCGATTTATAAACAGTACTGGACGTGCTCTTGATTACTGCTGTTACCCTAAATAGCCGTAATGAAAGTTCTTCTATAGCTGAAGCTGCAGGGGAAAAAAAAAGTGTAAAAAAAAAAAAAAAAAAAAAAAAAAAAAAAAAAAAGTAAAGGCAAATCTTTTTCAAACTGTTTTAATGAAAATAGGTGGCAATATCTAGTTTTATAGATTTATGTATTTAAAACCTAGCAACAAAATGAGGAATTATTCCCTTCCCTTTGCAAGGAACAAGTGAGTGATGTGCTTTCCAGAGAGGTAAAACTGAAGCCCTGAGCAGCTGATTCCTAAAACCAAATTACTGAAGGGAAGCTTGTAGCAAAACTCCAAGGCAGAAAAAACTCATTTGATAAAATTTCGGAGATACAGATGAGGCAAGACTAAGCTTTTTGTTCTGAGATGGAGAATGAGATTCTGGAAAGGTCTTGGAAGTAAATTTGAACACGTGAACCATTGGTGTAGCTTTGTGAGGTGCTGTTCAGGCTCTCAGAAAACAGTGGTTGTGTTCACTGTGGTGGAATCTCCCAGTTCTGTAAATTGTTCTCCATATCTGTTCTGTGAAGTATTTAGAGCTGCTCCAAAGGAGTTTTTCAGAATAGCATTTGAGTTAAAGAAAGTCTCGCTTTTTATTGGTTTCTTTAAAGTCACAATACACACTTTTAGGAGTCGTGATCTTGTGCAAATCAGGGTGGGTGGGGGTTTCTGCGTCCCTCGGCAGTGCCGGCTCCTTCCTGCCTTCCCCTTAAGGAATCCCACCGCTCTCAGCTGCCTTAAAAAGCGCTGGTGGAATTTGTTTCCAGATTGTTGTTTTTGTATTGCTGGGTGTTCCGTGAGATCTGTCTCAAAAAATTACTTGTCCTAGTTCTGTCTTCAGTACCAAAAAATTGCTACTGACATAACTATTTGTTAATGATTTAACAATCCCGATAGCGGTTGCAGCACAGGCTCAGCAAGCTTGATGTTTGACTTTGAAAGGTTTTTTATCTCCTTTTATGGCCTGTGTTTGGGAGAGAAAAGCGCTGTCACTACCAATAGCGTATAGGTACACCACCTTCCTTCAGCAGCTCTCAGCAGTAAAGGTATCAAACTAAGAACCTCCTTGTGTGTCTGAGCAGCGCTGAGTGCAGAGAACAGCAGTGGGTGACCCTGTACAACTTCAGCCCTGCTGTACATAGGAAACATCTGCATGTGGAGGGCAGGGCAGGGCGGGCACCGCGGGGACGGAGCACATGGACTGTTCTGAGGGACAGAATGGTGTGGGCTGGAAGAAGTGCTGGGCTTGGAGCTCTGCCCTGCGCTGGGTGCTGGCACTCAGGTGTGGGGCTGCAGCCGGTTGTGGGCCGCAGGGCGCAGCCGTGCCCATGGGTCAGGCGGTGCCTCAGGGAGTGCGATCGTGGGAAAGGCCTTCTGACTTCAGTTTAATATCGGTAAAAACATCTTTGTGAGTCTGAAGTTTAATTCAGCTGATTTTTTTTATCATGAATTCTAATCAAGAATGGCACAGAACTCCACGGGCTGCATTCAGAACAGTGCCCGGTGTTGGTGGCGTCTGTGTGGAGGGAGGGCTGAGATGAAGCTGTTGTCATCCTGATGGTTCCGTAGTAGTCATTCCTGGGAGGACAGAAATGGCAGAGGAATGATTTCGGAGCAGAAGACTTCAGCTCTGAATTAATGATGTCCTTTTTTGTTGTAACTGTGAGAGCTTTTTCTTTAGCTGCGTCCCGTGGTGTGAAGCTGTTTGTGATACGAGAGTCACCTGCACTGGTGGTGTGATTTCAGGTTTCTGCTCTGAAGAACAGATTGAAGAAAGTTTCTACAACCACTGGAGATGGCGTTGCCAGGGCTTTTCTAAAGGCGCAGGCGTCTTTCTTCGGGAGCTACAGAAACGCACTGAAAATCGAACCTGTAAGTGGGGAAGAAGTCGGGATCTGTGGGTGGGCAGGTGGGGCTGACAGGCGTTCAAAGCGCGTAACCCACTGCCTGCGGTCTGTGTTTGGGCAGCCTGGAGGACCAGCTAATAAAGAAATGCAGCAGGCGTGGTTGGTCACACAGGGAGAAAACCTCTCTCAGGAGAGGGATGGGAGTTACTTCCTTTAGAAGAGAACAAAATTAGGAAAAAGATGATAAAAATGTCTTCGCTAATGATCACAGGATGCACAGTTGACCATTTTCTCTCTCAGCAAAACCTCAGTATTCGCTGTACTGTTTTTAAAGGCAGTAAAAGATTTGTTTCTTTTAATGTGATTTATGCGTAAATTTGAAACAAGTAAGTGCAAATTATGGAATCATGGGGTTTAAGATGCTAGTAAAAATTAGTAAAGAAATTGTGCTTTTACAAAAAAAAAAGTCTGGAGTTCGAACTACTGACACTAAACGTTCTCATAGGGAAATTTAATCTCGTGCTTCTGGTTCAAAGCTGATCTGTAGTTAGCAATGATTCCGTGCCATCTGAGCGGGGGAAAGATTTTTCAGTACTTGATCCTTTATTTTATTGCTTCTAGTGAGGCATCTGCTCCTGGCTTACTGCAAGGGCTTCGTGGACTTAAATACAAGTAATTCCAGCCAAATTCACTTATTTCCATGTTTTGTGACATTTCTATGAGGTACATAGGAGGTTTCTATTAAAGTGTGTGCGTTAGCTGATAGACAGAGTGAAGGTGTCAGAAATGGTGTGATGAACATTGAGGTATAATTTATGAGATACATTCCAGAAATATGGGAAATGGCGCAAATAAAAATAATAAACGTAGAGTGTTCTGCAGAACACTCTAAAAAGTGCCATATATATTCTGTTCCCGTCCCTAATCTAAATCAGGGGAAATTTAAGCATGTGCAGTGACAGATCTCAGGGTGGTGGTCACAGGCTTCTTTGATCTACTGCTGTTTAGACCACTGGCTGCTTCAGAGGAAGTCTGTAGAGGGGAAACCGTACTCTTGCCTTAATGCCATCATCTCTCATCCACAAACATTTGGAGGTAGAGGAGAATGTTGGTGGTACCTGCGGAGAGCCTGAATACCCCTGGGAGATGCTAAAATACATTCTGAGTGTACGTGGGGAGGGTAAATGAGGAGAATGAGAATGAAGGCTTGCTAGTTGAACAAAGGTATATTCTGTGTTCTGCTTTTCTGTGAAGACTATTTGTCTACGTGCCAGACATTATTAGTACTCTCCCATCTAATTTTAGTCACTGTGTAAAAGAAAGGGAGTTGGATGGCTAGCATAGTGTTTGTTGGGGTTGAAGATGTTTCTGTTATTAAAATCTCATCATTCCTATTGTATGTTTTACATGTTATTCTTAATGCCGAAGGGAAAACTACTTAGTCTGAATTTTAGAGTCTCGTTAGCACCATCGAATAAGCATCACTCCAAGAAGCCATATTCAGGGTTCAGAAGGGACACTTGAAATCAGTGTGATTCCTTCCACTTCTTACTTGGGGAAATGCACGTATGGTGTATGTGGGGGAAGAAATAAATAGCATCCACTTGTGTGTGCATAGTTGGGTGTAAGTATTGTGCTTTCAGAGGTGAAATAGTGGCAGATATTTGAATTGTTGTCCATATAAACAACAAAGATTGGGATCAGGGAGACTTCCCTTTATTTACACGGGCCGTCTTGTTCTCTGATGCTCCTCCCAGTAGTTGCCAGGCAACTCTGGGAATATTGGTGTGTGCTTTGCCTGGGTGTGTGTGAGATTATCTAGTTAAGGAATTCGTGAAGAAAAATAAAAATTTAAATTGCTTTTCTGGAAATACCATCTGGTATTTTGAAGGCTGAATGTTAAAGATGAACATTCCAAATTAGTTGACAATGGCACATCCCTAGAAATAGCAACTTCAAGGCACAGCTAACCTCAGGAAGTAGAAGAAATTTCGTTTGTGTGTGGTTTCATCAAAGGAAACACGTAAACATAGTTGCACAGATATATTATAAAATGTAATTCTAAGGATCAAGAGGTAAAAATTTCAAAACATTATTTACCAAGTCATTTTATACATTAAAAATCTTATTTCTGATTATAAATTTTAATATCATGTTCTATGTAAAAGACTTGCAAAACACAGCAAGTGTTTCTTTCGCATGCTGAGCACATCAGGTTCAAATGACCTTGGTTCTGTTTCCAGTTCTGCCACAGGTAGCTTGTAAGGTATTGAGGGGTCACACAACTACTCTACACTTCATTTTGAAGTATGCCAACAGTGAATGCAGTTACTGAGAAACTTTTGTTGCTGTTGGGAAAACTGTGTTTCAGAGTTAACTGAAAGCTCTTAGAAAACTTCATCTCAAGTAGATGCAGCAAAGCTGCACGCAGTAGTCCATAATGCAGCAAAATGATCAGAAAATGTACTCAGTATTTTCCCAAAAGAAAATGTGAATATAATAGTAACTCATCATCACTGGCAATTTGGAACGTAGCCGACATCTTGCAGCTTAAAGCACTGTTTTCTGATGTGGAGCACTTCAGATGCTGCTCTGGAAATTCCGCTCTTTGCTCTCATGCAGTTGCGTCTCCTTAGATGAGCTCTCACTCTGGAAGCTTCTAATCCAAAGATTGTAGTCTTACGTACTGTACGTCCAAACCAGCACAAAAAGGGAGTCGCTGCTGCTGTGAACCTTCTGAGGAGTTCAGTAGCTACGACTTCTGCAAGAAAACGCATATCCAGATAGTGCAAACTGCAACTGCAATCAGAAGTGATGATGTAACATGATCACTGATTCATTTATGTTTCCTACTGTGCATACATGCTTCTGGAAATTGCTTTAAGCCAGATTGATTGTGTGAAAATGTATCTCTTCCATGTGGTGTACTTACATCTCCATAAACCTGTGCTGCTGTCAGGCTCGGTAGATCACTTTAGAAGTGGTGTGTTTGCTTGGGCTGGATGCAGATTGATGCAGATTGTTCACATTAAGAATGTTACTTAAAGCAGGGATGCCATTGGGAGCACTTTGTTCAACTGAACGATTTTTTAAAATGCCCGATTTTTTGCCGTTTGTGGAGGGGATGTTTTCATCGTACTGCTGTACCTTTGGGTTGTTTGTAGTACTTCGAAGTTGTGTGGATTGGTAACCGGGGAGGAACAATGAGCGCTGTCATCTGCGCCGCGGGTGTCGTCCGTGCACTTTGCTATGCTGACACCTAGCGGTTAGCAGCAGCATTTCGTGGATCTTATTTCCCTGATGATCTTTGTTAAGAAACAAACATCATCACATCTGTGGTGTAGGTAAGTTCTGCCTGGATTCACTAAAAGCAGTAGCAGGTCGGGTGTGATGCAGTGGAGTGACTTGGCTTTAAGTTTGTCGTGTCCTGTAGGTAATGTAAGTCACACGGATGCTTTTTCACCCAGAACTCGTGTGGCAGCTCAGCAGCAGGCTCCAAGTTTGGCATCTTCTGAAATGGTGAGCTTTGCTGTGTGCTCTCTGGGTACGTGGTCACTCCAGTGGATATTGCAACAGGCCTTATGTATGCTGAGTGCAACTTATTTTTTTGCTGGGAGATTTGAAAAGCTTGTTTACTTGCGCCATATAATCTAAACACTTCAGTTTCCAGATCTTCGTTCCTTTTCTATTTTGTTGCTGTTAGTACACTGTAAGGTAAAAATTTAGGTGCTTTTCTTGAGTGCTGCTATGTTTTAATGGATAACTAAGGAAGTTCATTTTAATATTCATAACACAAGCAGATATCAGCAGCTACGTGCTGCTGCAGGTAGTTTTTTTCTTCAACTTCACAGTTTTGATTTGATAATTTCTCATTCATGCAGACACTGCAGACTTTGGTATTTTCTTAATGACTCAGTATACATGGCATGCTGAACTGAGAGGTATTTGTAATACAAGGTGAAATAAAGTAAATTGTTTTCCTGCTGATCTGCCTCTGAAGAAGCCTGTCTGTGCATGAGATGCTGGTGTTTGTCTGTATTTGAATCATGCCGCTCTAGTTTGTTTTTAAAGTTGATTATGGATTTATTAATGCATATTAGAGTGATGAACTCTGCCTTCTGGATGAAAGTTTCTTTCTTATATTGTCAAACCTGTATCAATCTGATTTTGGTGGAAATGACAAGCATCTAGCATCTTTTACACTGGATTCATACAGTAGCAGTATATGTGGGTGCTTGCAGTATGTGCCAGTTTGTGGCTCTAATTTGTAACAAAGTCTCTGAGGGGGTGAGATTAATGCAGTTGCCATAGTTGTAGTGAGAACTGCAGTCCGCACTATTTGGCTTTTGCTGTTTTCTTGAGCCCAACAAAATCCTTCATTGCTTTGCTCTCCTTGAGAGGCCCTTCTATCTGCAAATGAATTGGAATGAAGCAGTAACTGTGTTATCTATTGAGTTTTGCACTCTTTCTAAACAAATCAGTCTGAAAAGTGGGGAGGAAAATAGCAAAGGAAACTGACTGTATTGTAAGCATAATTATAATTTCATGTGGGCATTGTGAAATCAATATCAAAATGGAAAAAAAATTGGTTTTAGCATCATGTGAAGCATTAATTTATTTTTATGCCTTCATGATTAATTAATCAATATTACTCAGGTGTATCACCTGTCCAGCCATTTCTTGTATAACTGAATATGTAACTTAAATACTCTTCAGATGAAACAAAATCTCAAAGGACAGAGTGTGAGTGTGCTTTTGCACTTCCACTTGCTGTGGACTCTCCTTGGTGCAGTCAGTTGGTGATTTATCAAGTGGACAACTGTGTCTTAAGACTTTATGAAACTCTTTGTAATCTTAATATGAAACTGTGCCTGTTGGAATTAGATAACTCAGTTTTCAAACTGCTTTATCTGAATTACGTTGTATGTATGTACACATCATTTTCTTAGTTCTATTCTCCTTTCAAGTCCTGCTAATTTATGTTTGAATTCTAAACAGAGGAGATGGTGTACTACTATTTTTCGTAATTGGAACTTCAGTGCAAATTTTCTGTGAGCAATTGTGGGGAAAAGGAAAGACCAATGTGAATAGAAAAAATAAAATGTGTTCTTTCAGAACAGTAACATTCAGTTCATGGTAAAGAAATGACTCTTTTCAGTTTGTGGTTTTGTCTTACTTCCTCAGCAGTGTAGGGGCATGTGGAGGAAGCGCAGGACATTGGACTTTCATAAGGAACATGTAATAAAACAAAGGTATCTCCTGTATTGCATTTCCAACTTTCCTGCCTTGTTGCAGGAGTGTAGAGACATCCCTGGAGAGTTGTTCTGTGCTCTTGTTCTCTGCTGCCAGTTTCTGTTATCCAGTCTGGTAAAGATAGCAGTCGTATGTCTGCACTGCTGTGTGCCCACACCTCTGGGGAGGCGGGTTTCGATGTCGCTTCCCTCGGCAGTTTGCTGGCCTCTGAGCTCTCCCTGTCTGCAGGGCACACAGCCTTCTTGGCCCTGCTTCCACCAGTGCCCCTGCAGCACACAGCATGGAGATGTGCTCCAGTTCTGATGTTGTGTTGGTGTTAAGATTTCGCAGTGTAAGATACTTCAGGTGTGTTGTTGACTTATCAGTTGTAATTAGGTATTAACTTTGATTCCATTCCTGTTACAATTCCCTCCTCAGAATCTGGGCCAGTATCACAGTAAGGATTTTCCCATACTCTGAGGATAGTTTGGTCACCTTTTTTTGTTTTTGTTTTTGCACCTCTTAGAATTTTTATGCTTCTGGGAATCATAAGAAGTGCAGTGAAACGTCGATACACATCAGAGCAGCGATGTGACTGGAAGTTTTGTTGCAATATGTGTATGCAGGAGCACCAAACGTTTGTGTTACATACTGGTGCATAATTCACTTTGAAAATGCTTTGTAGCAGTTGATGCTTTGTCTTCTGTGGTCTGATTGTTGCCATGGTGATTTTTTAATAATTTTTTTTATTTTAAAGTTACTCAGTGCAAGGGTAAACAGTTGTGTCCAGCTCCAGGAACTGCCACAACTCAGTTACTTCCATATAACTACCACTTGTGTTTCTTTTTTTTCCCCTCCAGATGTAAGTTTTAAAGATATGCATTGTACACAGAGCAGATGGATCTTTTTCATGAGAGTTGTCTTGTTATGCCAGAGTCTTGCAGGAGCATTTGTTCACAGATAGAAAAACCAATTAAGGAAGTGTGCCGGTGAACACGCTGCGTGTGTACAGACTGCTCAGAAAAAAACACTGCAGGGCAAACGGTGAGCAGAAGCATATATAAAGTAAAGTACTTCCCTCTCAGTTTTGTTGTGATCCTTTTCAGACAGCACCTATGTCCAATATAGTTCTGCATTTTTATTTTGCTTGCTGTCATGTCAGCTCACTGCTGTGTGCCTGTATGGACAGTCCAGTAGTGTCTATGTGATGGTAATCCCCCAGTCTCAGCTCGTTGGCTTTACTGATAGCAGTGCAAAGTGACAGAGTATAAAACCTGATTTTTTTGCATTATGAAAGTGGAGATAAGTTGAACTGAAATTGACACTTTTTTCCTAGTATGGAGACCTTGTGGTGATTTGTGAAAAAGCTATTTAGTTACTGGGGAAATATTGTTTTGTTTTGATTCCAAGTAATTTGCATTTGCGTTGCAGTCCTGTTGCTGTGTTCTCCCTGTGAGCAATACTTTTGCTGTAGACAGATTTCAGCCTTTGCTTGTGCTGTTTTGTACCTCCGAAAGGCTTTTTTTCCCCCTAATAACACACTTATGGTTCTTCAAAGGTATTTAATATTCTACATCTTTTTTTATGTATAAAAATGTATGTAATGAAACTTCAAGTGATTATTTCTAATATCTTGTAACAGTTTGAGGTAATTACAATTTTTTTATACTTTCCAAACTGAGATGAGGCATTGTGCTCTGCTCTTCTGTGTAGCACAGCAGGGGCAGGAATGACAAGAGAATTAAAAATCACCAAGATTCTGAATGAAAGTAATAAAAAAATATATTTGAGAAAAGTTATCACAGCTCTGCTGAGAATGGCACACAGGAAACATGGGAAAACTGAAACTCCCATGAAAGACATTTCTACCCCAGGATGCGTAGTCAAACTTTCCTGTCCGCCATGTGTTACAGTGCAGAACCAAAAATGGTAGAATGGAAATGTAGGGATCGTGTTCTGTGCATCTGAGGTGCACGAAGAGCAGCATCGGATGAACTTTTAAGTTTCTTTGTGATTTTTTTGAAGCCTGACTTCACAAGACTGCTCTTGAGATTATCAGTGTTTACCTGGACGTGCTGACATTGAAGTTTCTGTGTTTGCTTTGTTGGAACCTGTGAGCGTGCTGAAGAGCAGCATTTGTGCTTTGTTGCATGAGTGACTCCGCAGCCTTTGCAGATGCTACACCTGCAGCTGTCAGGCTGGGTGGCATCGAGCTGGGGGTCTTCTGCCTTGGTGCTGGAGAAACAAAAGCATCTGCTCAAAAGCCCCCAGTTCTGCCTATTACCAGGGGAAGTTGGAAAGTGAGGAGCAGAACCATGATATTTCAGCTTCACTGGGGGAGGATTTGTACATTCAGCTGATAAATTATTCCTCTGTGCCTTTCACACCTGATTCTCTGGCTTTTGTACTGTTTTATACATTTGTTTTTGTTTCTCCTCAAATTGTTTCAAGCCTTTGTTAGTTTTTGTCTTACTTTTAGCTTTGCTTTTATCGCGTTTTCTCCTGATACTTTACTTATAATTGAGAGTGCACAGCCTCAGCAAGCAATGAAGCAGTGTGCAAATGCTGCCAGGCAGGAAAAGTTGAAGATATTTCCTGAACTAATAAAGCGCAGGGGACTTAGAGTAGAACAATGAAGCAAGTAAACAAACACCAAGGATAAAATGACACAACCAGTGAATTCGGCTTCTGTACAAGGCACTCAGTGTCTGTAGGCTTTTGAAATGAGCTGTGAATAAGTTACATTTTGTATTGGCGGGAAAAAAAAAAATCTAACCAAAACAAAAAACAGAAAACAGCCCCAACTAACCAGAACCACCAACAGAAAGCAACCAAACCCAATTCTGATCGGTAGAGGAAGAGAGGAAAATCTGCATTCTGCCTGGTGTGAGCAGCTGGGTGGCTCAGCATCAGTGCAGCTCCTGCAAAAAGAGGTGGCAGATTTGCAAAGCAGTCTTTGGTAGCAGACAAACTTGATGAAATCAAGAAAAAAAATTAGAATATTAAAACAGGTTAAGGACAAATTAATAGCACTTAATAACTAAAAATCATGTTGCTTTGGGCTTCCACCATGCACATATCAGATTTTGTAAGATTTGAAACATAAACTTGTAGTACAAAAAGAAGTATTTAAGTAAAGTGAAGGGCAGCAAATCAAAATTATTTGCAATGATTTGCATAGGTAAGCGATGGAGCTCATTCAGTGAAAGCCTAAAAAGATGCAGGTGTAAAGACAGAATGAGACACTTGTATGCATGACATAATTGACAGTTGAGTGATTGATTTCCATGACAGACAGCGTAGGAGACCTGCTCTCATCCAGACTTGTGCTTTAACTCAGCATCACATTAAGGTATTCTGATGCTGCCCTGGGGCTCAGCAGTATCACATGTGAATGAAGCCTCAGCAGTGCTCGCGCTGCCGCCTTGCTCTGCAGTGCTGGGCAGGGTGGGCGCGCTGCTGGCCCGGGTATTTGCCTGGGACCCATCACTTGCTTAAGGCTTCTGCAAGGGAAGATGCAGAAGGGGACTGAGGTTCTTTTTTGGTGTGGATTGTGCATATTGACAGAGAACTGGGCAACCTTTTCCCTCAAAATGTTGATTTTGTTGTGGACTGAGCATTAATGAAAGGTGAACGGGCTCCTAGGCAGGGAGCTGTACGGGCAGGAATCATGTCAGCGATGGGGACCACCACGTTTTTCTTCTTTCTGTATCTGAACTGTAAACCTTGCAGACGGCTGTGCTGTTCTTTAAAAAACAACTTTAGTCTAGTAACGCATCAAATGAAAAGGTTTCTTCCTATTTTTTTGTAATTTGATTCATTGTGTTCTGTTCCTTTCATTCAATGATGAGTAACTTTTGGCAATGACAGATATTCTATTGTGACAGAAATATGCATTTTGTAAGTCATAGCTTTACTTGGTATTTAAATACACTGTGTATGTACAGTGTGCAAGATTTATGCAGAGCACAGCTGGAGGTATTCTGCTCAGTATTCCTATGGCTTAAAATGTCTCTTTCAAGTTTGAAAATGTGTTGTGAAGAAGCTACCATTATGATAATTGGAAGTTCAGCTTCTCTGTCTTGCCTCTATTATTTTTTTGAATACAATTAACACATCACACACACTTCACCTGGTCTCTCCTCATTTACCTGTGACACTTCCTTGATATTTATTTAGACACATGTGGTGTTTTTGCTTTGAACTCAATAGTTGGTATATTCACTATTCCCTTTTTTTTAATAAACATTTTTCTCGTTTAAAGATATACAATTAGTTTGCATTGTTAGAGAAAAGTATACATATTGATGTCAATTTATGTCTTCTGCTCATTTGTTAGATGATCAGGATGTAAATTGTATAAAGATTGTAGAGATAACTGTGATTACTTTCAAATCAAAATACCTGCTGAGGAGTTGCTCATACAGCTCATCTCGTTGTGGTTCTCATGAGGAAACAGTGCTGAGAAGATGTGCAAAGAGTCACCTAGAGAAAAACACATGGCTGTCAACACTAAATATTAAAGAAATATTTGAATTGTACATTTTATTTCAGATAGTTGTTTTTTCTTTAGGGTAACATAAATACAAAGCACAGAACTCAGTGATTTCTTTAAATTAAGCTTTATTCTGTCACATTCAGCTACAATGCTTTTATCACTGAGAATAAAAGTAAGGCAGTGCATTTGTTTGAAAAACGAAGAAAATTTTGTAACCTGGACTCAGTAAAATGGTATTGGCATAGTTTTTGCTTCTTAGATAATTGACATATCTTGCTGTAGCATATAATTTGTATATAGCTATTGGCAATTTAACCTCAGTATCCTCCAGAATAAAAGCTGGGAATTGCATCAAACAGTTGTTAAAATTTTGGGAAAGAGGAAGAGTCTGTCTTTGACAGATCGGATTTTAGTGATATGAAAATATCACAGTACTGTATTTAATTTGTGGAAATCGGATTCAGAGAGGGGTTTGGTTATTTTAGGACCATTCCCAAGGCTCAGAGGTTTCATAAGAAATAAATCCAGAATTCTGTGTGTTTGATCCTCATGCTGAAAGGAAATTTTGGATTGTTGCATTAATGTTAGCAGCAGTTGGGGATGAATTGGGGCTGTGTTTCTGTAGAGTTCCTGTTCACTTTCCATTCTTGTGATTACTGCTTTCCAGAATATTTGCAATAACTGTGGTACTGAACATGCTGATACTTGTAAATTAGTGTAATCTAGGAAAAAGGTACCATCTACTGATGGCACTATGTATCTACTGTTCATTGCTTTGTTTTTGCATTGTATTTAAACAAGCACAATCAACTTGAGGCTTTTCGGACCACAAGGTCTTCATGCTTGTTCAGAAATGTTCAGAAAACAAATGGGAAGGACGCTGTGCATTGGAAGGAGTTGTATCCACAGCGTGGTTTTGTTCTTGTAAGAGGTTTGCCTCTCAGCTCTCGTGCATTGCAAGGCCTTCCTTGTTTCCTGCGGCACTGCTAAGGTACGAAGCGTGTATCCACGTGGCGTAAGGCATTTTGAAATGCTGCCCGGGATAAAAGATGTGTGGTTGACAAACGACAAGGATGAGGTGTGCTGGTTGCCTCGCTGCAGTGGGCGCTGCGGGGAGATCTGTTGTTCTACAGCCGCATCTTCAGAGGGTTGCTTGGGGAAGGGCATGAGGCAGGTGTCCTTAAAATAGGGCATTTATAGAGACACATCGCGAGAATGCAAAGGGAAATCAGTATTTTCTTTTGAGAAACCTTTGGCTTGGACTTCCAGGTTTTTAAATGCATATTTAAAATGATCTCTGTATAAAACCACTTGGAAGAGGGTTTTTTTTCTTTTTTTTTTTTTCTTCTTTTTTTTAATAAATGAAATCATTCTGTGATAAAATATTTCAAGTACTGGCTAAGCTGTAAAGCTTAGGGCTGATAAACAAAGCATCTGAAGCCAAATGGCCCTGCAGCTAACCCCAATTAAAATAAAGATTTCATTGCGCTCTGTCCTGACAGAGAGGGAACATATTGTTGCCTTTAAGGGAGTTTGGTTTAGTTAATGAAAGAATTTATTTCATTTTTTCAAATACAGAACCTAATTAAATAAGTTTCAACTTGACTTGTACTTGAGGACATTTTAACTCCTTAAAGGTTACTTTTGTGTCTATAGTGGAGCTCTCATTCGGATAAGTTCCAAGATAGAAGTTAGTTACGTGATTTATATAAGAAATTTTATCGTGTATCTTGTGTGAGAGCCATGTGCCTGTTTTATATATACATACAGAGATGTTGTTCATTCTAAAATTAAAAGGCTTGTTACTGGTGTTGCTCTCTTGAAGCTTTCCATTTAGCATTCAATATTACTCAGATAGCAAGTTGTGCAACACGCAGCCTTAACAGTGATGCAGAGAGAGGATGGCAGGTCTTTGCTCTGAATGCACTTTAAAAGCTCTGAGGAGTATACATACGTTGCTTAGTGCTGCTATTCACTGAAACTCAAAGATGTATCAAATGATTGTTTTTGTGACGTTCTCCGAGCTGTGGTTAAAATCTGTGTCTCTAGAATGTTTGTTCTTAGCAGGGATTATTGGTGAAAACGAAAGCAATTTGTAGGAATTACCAACAGGATTAATTTGCCTTCATTAAGGATCTCTCTGTATTTGTACAGTGAGGTTCATCCTGCATTTATTGACCAAATTCTTCAATAAAAATATAAGAAATAAAGAACACTGCTCTCAGAGATGCTTTTCTTCTTACACATGCAAATGTTTTATATTCAGCACTTGAAGGCATCAAGAAGATGAGAATGCTGTCATTTGCCTTACTTACTGGCCTGAAAGTTAGTAACTACGTTACTGATGTGTCTGTTGTACTGGGATCTTGTGAGAATGGTTAGTTCTTATTGGGTGATGGTGAATAAAGCTCTTTGGATGTGCTCTTGATAATTTTTCCAGCGTATTAACTGTAATTAAAAGCACCCAACCAGCAATGTTCATAAAGTGCTGCATTCTTCTAAATTAGTTCTGACAGAAGCTGAATCCAGGCAATGAAGTTCATGTAAATAAGTCCAGGTAAATAATTTTCAGTTGTAACACATATGTAAATATTTTCCCCAAAAAGCATTACATCTAGCCAGATTTCTAGGTATCATAACTGCACTAAAAATCATGTTTCCTATTAATTATTTTGCCATAGCTTATATTGTGCTCAATTTTAATTAAATTTGAATTGCTCTTTTGCAGTCATAACTGATGTGAACATTTCCCAAAGTCTGTTATACCTACAGGACATTTCCCCTACGTCTTTTTCTTGCTTCTTGTTTTTCATCTTGTCCAAATGCTGTTCTTCGGAAACTTTGGCATTGTATGAAGGAGAAAACGATGCAGCAGTTTGACTGGCAGGTACTCAAATAGAAGAAATCAATTGCATTCTGTTTTCTTTTGAACTGCTGATTACAATAGCCATATAAGAAGCCTTAAAAACCTATGTATTTGATAAGGATAATGGGGTTTATTTGATTGTACTTATGTTCAGTGTAATGAATACAACGGATATCCCACATTTAGTTTTCATACAGAGACTGAATCTCTAAATATAAAAACTAATTCCGTGACGCTGCAGCCTGCAGTTCTTGCTTTTCTGTCTTTAAGGGCATTGTATTCACACACATTAGACACAGCTTTTACTTTGATATCCCAGAGTCTAAAAAATCACTTTTTATGCTTAAAAAATTCAAAACAGTGTTAGAACATCAGTCCTTATCATTGCATTGGAAGCACTGTAGTATTAATTGGTTGTCAGATCCCTAAGAAATAATGGATTCATGCACTCGATCATAATGCCCTGTTCAGAAGTTGAAGTTTGTTGATGTCCCCAGCCTCTCCATTTAACACAATTACAGATATGCTTTCAGGACGTTTGAGTGGATTGCGTTTCATTAATATGATTTGAGCAGACAACATTAAGTTGCTGTTGGGCCTTCTCTGACAGCTAATTACTGAAATGAAGTGTGTAAATGACTAAGAAACAATGGAGCACTTGTCAGAAACATTAAAACAATGCAGAAATAGTGCCAAATGCTAGAGTCACTCTGTATGTTTTTTCCGGCCCTAAAGAGCAAGCCTGGGACACGCATAGCTGTGGTGGCCAGTTAGAGCTTGGGGAAACAAAGTTTGTCATCACTGACAAAAACACAACTGACAACACTGACAACAAGTATTCTTAGATTGCTGTATGGTTACATTTCCGCTCTTCAATTCATGCACTAGCACATACTTAGCAGATTGTTAACGCACCGAGTTTTTGCTTACAGATGTCATTTTTGCACATTTTCCCCATAAAATGCCTGATCTGATTATTTAAATATTGCAGATTCTGTGCATGTCAGCCAATTTTGTAATCTTATTTGCAGGAAGGGGTCTCGCGGACAAGTTGGAGGAAGTGGATAGCAGGTGATTTTGTTTATTCCCATACGTAAAACAGCAAGGCAAACCAATGAGGGTTTGTGACAGGAAGGTCTGAAGCAAGCAGAGAGAGGCTTTTCTGCGTACAATAGGTAGCAGACCTGCTGGGTGAACCTTAGGGCATGATACTGAGGAACTTGTATCAGCTGTAGGGGACATTGGAGAGGGGCCTCTGCTTGGGTTTATTTAATGCACAAGTGACACGAGGCTCCTTGAATTTTTTCAGATAGTAGAGCAATGACATTCAGGATTTCCACCTTCCTGGTGTGTTCTAAGCATCTGCTTGTGGCTCCACTGGAGACAGATAACCAGGGAGACAGCCTATTCATGGGATCAGTTATGGAGTTTCTTTACTAAAACCGCAATTTTCTATTTTTTTTTCCCCTCCTTATCCTAAATTTGGGGATCAACCACGAGAAATGCTGTTGCTTGAGTATGATGTAACTTGTTAGAAAGAAAAAGCAGCAGTTTGTTTCTGACACAGTGGATGAGGCTCTGTCATCCCAGCTCCCTGTGATACAGTCAGGTACTTTGATAACAAGTTTGTTTCAGAAGATTTTATGGTTCTGTTTAAGAAATGGTGTTGCACTTTTGGTCTTGAATACCTGTATACTTTCTCACAGCTTCTTGTATACCCGTCCTTTTGGAGCATAAGAAGCTAAAGCCACAGTGGCTGCAATGCTGGGGAACGGGCCTATCGCAAGGCTTTTGTTAATCCTTTATTACACAATGTGTTCTTCATTTATATGCCTGCAGAATTATTAAAAGCAGTGTAGTGCAGGTTACAAAGTATTTCTGTCATCCTATTCAAGTGATTTCTGCATTGTTGTAAGAGAAGGTGCTGGTTATTATTGAGATATTTTTTTATGCACGTTGAGAAGAGTCTTGGATTATCAGTGTCTGTTATTTTGATGTGTTCAGCCATACCCTGATTGATAATGAGAGCTGGTGCCACCTGTGAGCAGCTCCCATAATTTAATCTGTGCAGCTTAAAGTCCACAAGTAATATGAAGACAAGGGAGTTCATATTTAATATGCTGCAGCCCTTATGACCTCAGTGATACTTGCACGTTCTCTGGTTTTGCAGGGGATTTTTCTTTCCAATCTTTAACCGTTTCAGTTAGTAAAGGCAAACAGAATAAACTGAGTGGTTTTCTACATTCCATTGAGAATGAGAGTCAAGCATTACCTTGATCTAATCACTTTTGCTATCTGGTGACCTGTACAAAGTTACAGCTTAGTTTCTTAGTTGGAAAATGCACCCTTTAAATTATATAGCTTTTCCTGAAAACTCAAGAGTTGTAAGTAATATGCTTCAGAGATCTTAGTTTAATATTCTTTCAAGAGCAATTCGAGGATCTGCAAAGGTGGGTTACTGCCAACATAATAAATGCAATGGATGTGACAATGTATGTAGCACAGGTATTCAAGCACATAATGCACTGCGGTGACCTAGATGATTTAAGGGGCATTGTTACGATGCATAGATTGATTTACTTTATGTCAGTTACCAGTGTCTCCAGGTTCTCCTTAAGGAGCATTCCTTTAGATTTTCTTCCTGCTTGCATGTTTTGTGTTATTCGGTATTTGAAGTTTCTCTATGGCCAGTACATCCCGCCATGGTGCAGGCAGCTGGGTCCTGTTGCAGCAGGAAGGGGAAGATGTGTGTTATTGATGGCGATTAGGAGGCTCCCATTCTTGCACTTGAAATGTTGGGTGTCTGTCTAGACCTAGTTCTTATCCCTCTTACTGATCCTTTCTGTGCATGGCACAAACAGCTGATAAAAGGTTGTGAGGAAGCCAGTGGTTTTGGAGGAATGCTGTGATTTGGAGTCTGGAAGCATTCCAGAAGATGGAGTAAGGTGTGCTTGCAAAGCAGGGCAGAGTTTTGTTTACCGTTGCGTGCAATAATAGGACAGCATATTTTTCTGATACACAGCAGAGATTGTATTAGCAAAAATATGAACCGCTGTCTACTATAGATAAAAAAATTCTACATAAATTTTTATTTAAGTATAAACTTAATAAAATTACCATGCTATGCATATATATACATATATATATGTAAAACTCATCAAAATTTTTTCTTTCAGCATTTTTCAATGCATTATTCAATGTATGTACATTTTTCAGTGTATTGCAGGGGGAGAATAGGTGGAGGTACTCTGCCAGAGAGATTCCATGTGAGCAGGACGCAGGGTTACACAACTCAGTAGAATGCTTTTTGAGGGGAATTAATGTAAACTGCCTTGCAGGTTCTGGGAGTGGAAATCATGTGGATACCAGGAAGTAAAAAAAAATCTCTCTACAAACCCTGTGATCAAGTAGTAAAATAATTGTGATGAAAAATACTCTTTGATGTTTTTTAATTCAAATCTAAGAATTTTGGATTTTTGCAGGCTGATTTGAACTAGAGACAAAAAGGACAGCAGTAGGTTACCTGGCAGGAGCCTGTGCAGCCTGTTCAACTCAAGCGTTCACGTTGAGGTGCTGCAATACTTTGCCATCCTTACAATTCATTCTGCAAAAACAAGTTCCAGACTGAGCTCTGCTTTCATGTATTCTCTCTCCATGGAAATTATGTCCTTATTTCAAATTAGATGAGTACAATGAAATCCTTATTTTGCATATTTATTAACAAGACTTTCATCCCTGTGGTATTGTAATTTCACTGCTTTGTGCAGAGAAATTACAGAGAGAACTTGCAAACATTGAGGAGGTTTATGTGATCACTCTTTTCCGGCGTTATTGCTCTTATCTGTGTTGTTCTTCACATTGCTCCACCAAGCAATATTTTCTAGTGCTCCTTCCATATACTGTTGATATCTTGATTTCTTGTAGTTCAGAAACTAACCGCATTATAGACCTCACGTAAAGTTCAGATCTGTGTGGATATTTGTTGTTAGAAGCCTAACGTGTGAAGAAATGACGTTGAGCCCACTTTCTGGCTTGGCGGGAGTTAAGAGGATTGTTAGCATCACCAGAAAGTATTTGGTCAGGTACTCAGGTGCTGGAAATTTTCTTAGCAACATTGGTCACTTAGGAACATGATCATCTGCTGTTCTGGGGTGAAGATTACAAAGCTTAATGATTAGCTTCTATAAGCTGCAGCTGATGCCAGACTCTACCCCCTTTACACCTAATTAGCCTCATTAATGAGCTCTTCTGCACTCCTTAGAGAGGGCTTCCTCCTTGGAATAGGAGGCAGAAATGCCTCACCCAGGTAGATGTGCTGAAACCTTTAATTATTGCTCACACCTGCAAAGCCCTGTGTCTCTGAAAGCAGTGTTGTTTAGCTGAAACCGTGCTTGTTTACGGTGACCACTGTACAAAGTATTAACTCTTTAGCACCAAACGAGTTGTTTCTAAGCTTTAAAAGTATCAATGTATAGTAGAAATCTAAGTGAGCAAAGATTTTTTACTTAGTAAAATTGGGCATGTTGGGGAGAGGGGCATGTTACATGTTTTTTAAAGTTCTTGAATATTTATTTTGCTTAACCCTGAAAAATGAGTTGGAACTGCTGTTGAATGTGAAATCTTGCATTACTAGAACTAAGAACACTGTTAGACAACTTTCATTCCATGAATGTCCAACATGAATCTCCAAGGTGGAGAAATACAATTCTGTAGTGCTAAGAATAAAACTGGGAAAAGAGCGTGAGTAGAAATCAGTGATTTCAGTAGACAGTGACTGACATCAGAGTCTTTGAGCTTTGAGGATACCATAAGAATGGACTTCATGATTAGCTCTTCTTAGGAATGTGCAGGACAAAATTCAGTTTTGCTCTGCTAGAACTGCATTGGGCCTCACCCACAGAGCGTGTTGTCCTGCAATGTGTGAGCTGCAGAAATTCGTATGCATTGTTTCATAATTGTGATTTGAAATGAATGCCAAAATAAAGCATCACAGCGAAGGAAGCAAATATTTGCATGATGTTTTGTCAGTTGTCAGTCCTACTTACAACTGGTACACATGGCATCAAAGTCTGTGGAGCCTTCTTGACAGAAACCCCTGCAGGCCTACCTGTGCTTCCTGGGTGAGAAGGCCTGAGGTTGTGGGGCAGGTGAGAAGGACTTGTACAAAATACAATTAGCATTGAGGGTGCGTGGGCCAGGAGGGAAACCCTGGCCTGCAGGCAGCTGCCCAGCTGCTCTCTGTCAGAACAGGTTAGCAGTGCGGCCGGGCCCCTCTGCTGCTGGGCACCGCGCAGCCGTCTCCAGGACAGCCGTGTGGCTGCTGTGTGCCCGGCCAGATGTGTCTCTGCACAGGTGGTCTAATTAGGTGGCAGCTTTTCCTTCACAAAAGACTTAAGAAATTTGGTGTTGTTTCCATGTCAAAAATACGCAGCTGAAATAATGAGAGCTGGGAGGAATAATGTGGCCAAACAGTAAATAATTCCACTTGCTACAAAGCTGGGCTTCAGCGTGCACAAGTGACATGCTCACAGTGGAGAGCAGATTCCCTTTGGCTGCTTCATCGTGGATTGAGCAAACCCTGAGGGACAAAGGTGGTGATAAGATAAATCTGCTTTTGTCATCCTCATGCTTGATGCAGCTTTCTCTTTCTGAACATGTTGGAAGCCGTCCGAGGACTGGGACAGACTGCACGTCCTGCTCTCAGCACTTGCAGTGTGCAACACTCTCAGCTCTGAGGCTGGATTTATTTTTTTTTTTTTCCTCCCCAACTATTTGAATAAAAACTGCAGAAAGTGAAATGTAGAGGAGACCCTGGGGAAACAAAATCAAACCTAACTTAAAAAAATGGATCTTCAACCCGTTTTTGGTCTGGGGAAAGGGCTTCATTCAGTGCAGATCATAGAGCAGCTCTATTAAAAGTAAAGGAAAAGGACCACACTTCTGGTGATTGCACCAAGCTGGCTGTTTCTTGAGCCTGGTACGTTTTCTCATGGTTAAGTCACAGCCTCACTCTGACAAACCAAGAGTAAGTAGGTGGTGGAAGGAAAATAAAAGAATTCTCCTTGAGTGCTCTTAAAGGGAACGCTTTACTTTGCTCTTTTCCACCTGTGAGGAGAAACATCTTGAGCACATGTGGGCTTGGTGTCTTCGTTCTTTCCAGACCGTTTTGTGCAGACATGGAATGCAGCAGTAGTGTGCAGCAATCACTGCAGTGTGAGTGCTGTGGTCTGGCAGGAATGGAGGTCTGGCTGATCCCAACAGCAGGCGATATTGCAGCTGTGAGAGTAGTGACTGAAGTTAAGGGTTTATAATCCATCATGTGGTAACTAATGTGGCAAGTGTGCGTGTGCATGCGTTTATATGGTAATGACTGATCACTTAGGTTTCCCAAGAGACCATGGCAGGACTAGATCAGAAAGGAATGAAACCTTTTGCAGTGTTCCTAATGCAGTCTGAAATGATTGCTTTTCTGGCTGGTTTTCGTGGCAGTAGCTGAGGTTTCCACACCAAATTAGCAAGTGGTGTAACATGATGACAGATCAAACCTCAGTGAGTTCTGTTACAGTAATAGCACTAACTGCCAGATACGAGTGAAAGGAGGTGATGTAGATCATGTTATCTCATCTCGTGTGCATTAGCGTATTACCAGAGACTGGATCTCAGTGAAAATTTCAAGTTCAATCCCATTTATTTAGAAGGTTGTTTTTTCGTTGCTGTTACTGAGATGAGTGGGACTTTCATTACCTACCTTTGTGACTAAAACTTCTCCTTTACCCTGCATTACTGAAGTTTAAGACCTGTTTATTTTCCTTCCACATCTTAGCTACACGTTAAGATATTTCTATCTTCAGTGTGACTTTGGGGATCGTTGTGCAACACAGTCAAATGTGTCAGTGCAAAATGTGTTTGCAGCGTTTTTTAATGGGTGAATCTTGGAAGCTTCATTGTTTTGGATAATTGTTGGTTTTTTACGTATCTACGGAATCAAAAGAATTCATTGTTGTGATTTGTCGCCTCTGGACTCCTTATTGTAACACTCTTTGTTTATGGCCAGTCATTCATGATTTCTGTGGAGGTTTCTTTATTCTTTCTAACAATATGTTGAATTTTAATAAGTGAAACAAAGAAAAGGTCATCAGGCATCTCTTGGGGAATACTTTGTGTAGACTGACTTCTATATTTTGTCATAGTATAAAATAACGCATAGAAAGAATCGCTCTGCAATTTTTCTCCTTTCTTGTGTTGTTGCTAATGCACTACAATAGCTAAAATAGAAAAAGGCTTTTTTCATTATAGGGAATTGATAGCCACTTTGCATGCAGAACGTACTAGCTTCAATGGGAGTGCTGCTCATGGAGTGATTGCAGAACCAGGCCCTGAAATTACCTTGCCAGCTAATGATAAAATCGCATGCAGGCCACAGGGGTTTTTGTGGAATAAATATAAGAGTTGAACAATATACAGTACACATTATACCAGTAATTTAAAGCATATCCAGGACAAAGAGAGAGTTCCCGGTGCAGGCAGCATCATAGAGATTTGCTGTATCTGATAAAGATTAGGTTTCTCAGCTCATAATACCATACTATTACTTTTCTTTTGTTAGTCTTTCAACACCTACACTCATGCATTGACACAATATCAAGTAGGAAGAGGAAGAATAGCCTTATATTTAAGGTACTGAACAGGGATTAAAGAAATTTTGGTTCTTTTTCCTGCCTCTGCCAGAGACTTTTGTGACCATGTAAAAGTTGCTTATTATTTTCTTGCCTCTATTCTTGATCTGTGAAATGGTGATTTTATTTTTTATTTTATTTTTTTAATATTTTTTGTCTCCCCCTTTCCTTCCTCCCCCTCCCTTCCAACCCTAAGTGCATTATTACTGGCTTCTTTGCACTTTGTCTTCCAGGGCTCTTGCTTGAGCTCTGGAGGCATGAGGCTGTATTAGTAGTTGGGTCAGAGAACAGCTGGCCGTGTGGATGATTCAGACATCAGAGCTGACAGGCTCCTGTAAAAAAAAACAACAGCTTGTCTATTACAGGAAAGTAGTTCTCAAATTTGTGAATATGTACTTGGTCTAAGAAGAAAAGCTTAGCTTTAATTCCTCGGGAATTAAAAAGAATTAAAAGGAAAAGCAAAAAATGTCATTGTGTGATTTAGTTATTTTCCACTCACACTTTTTTTGTTAGTTTCATCTCTTGTTTAAAGTTTCTGTCTGATCCCTTAATGATGCAGGAAGTTACGGGCTGAAATAATTTGTGAAGGGGGTAGTGTTGAACTCTGCTGTCTTTGTCAGTATCTGAACTGTTTCTCCTCAGTGCTATAAAGCAATTAAATCTTATTTTGTATTCTTTCTTGCAAGTTTCATAGCAATTTTAATACAGCTAATACGGTTTTTGGGTCTGAAGGCATTTTTGGTTTTTGTAGAATTAATTACAACTTAGTAATGCATCATCATCATCATCATCGTGTAATAATAATGTTAGCAAAGGCACAGAAGATGCACTTGTGGCCACAGAATTCTCATGATTTTACATGCAAAGTTGATTGTGTGTTTAAATTTGCTTCATTCTAGCTGGCAGCCTGCTGATAAATGATAAAGTGGCTGGAGGAGGCAGATCTGTGTCCTTTCCGAGGAGTTATTTGAATTTTCTTGATCCAAATCCATCAAAAACAGTTTTGTTGGTGTGAATCTGCTTCTGTCTGCAGGCAGAGACCCGGCTGGTGTCTGGTTTTGTACAGAGAATTACATGAGCATTGAGAACGCTTAAAATTTTATTTTATTTTATTTTATTTTATTTTGAAATCAGTGTAGTTTGGGTCTGTGTGTGTGTGTGTACCTGGTTACTGCTGTGTGTTTGTGTAAGCATTAAACAAAAGCAAAAAACACTTCTGTATTGCTTCAGATTTTTCGGCTTTCTGTCTGTTAGCGCAGAGTGGATTCCACTTTGTAGTACAATCAGAAAAAACGTGAGTGCCCGTTTAATGCAGTCCAAACTAGGAGTGCCATGGCATATCTCACTGCCTCTCGTGAGCCACCTGAGTCCGTGTTGAAAGGAGGCTCCCAAACACCTTCATGGTGCCTCTGTCGCTGCGCAGCTTGCTGCCCATGCCTGTACCTATGAACCATGGCACCGGTGTAAGGAAAGTTCTGACGTACAACATTTTGAAGGCAGGGTTGATGTGGTTGAGTGTTATGAGTGATGTCAGTGATTTGCCTGACTTGCAGTCATTCTCCCTTTTGTTTGTCCTTCAGTGCTATAATTGCAGGAGTTATCAGACCGTGTGCCGAAAAATGACAGCAGTCAGACAGGAATTTCAATTCACCAACACCTGCAAGAGAGTTTAGGGAAATGTACCATTTTGCTTGATACTTTTAATAGATGATTTAATAAGGTCTATAGTACATATGCTTTAAATACTGTCTTTTTTTTTTTTTTTTTTAAGTAGGAAAAAAAGTTCACTCTCAGTGTAACTTTACCCATAGTGGTTATTTACTGTATTGAGGAAAATGATAAGAAGTCCGAATTGGACTGATGATGGAAACAGACATTTACATGAGACAGTAAGTGTTTGAGGAGTACAGTCTGGATGGGTAAGTGCATGATTTTGAAATACTTTCCAAGATTACTCTTAGAAATCCTAATTTATCAGACCTGGTAAACTGGTTTCTTTTTGAAGAGTCTTAATTTATTTTCTTTAGAAGAAGTCTGGTAAAACCTCTGAGCATGTGATTTCTTTGTTCCTGAGCAGCATCTTGAAATGCTAATAAAGCTCTGTACCATTTGCTTAATGCAGAGTGTTTGATCCATGCTTTCTTGATTCCATTATGACTGAGGCAGATGCAGAGAGCTTTCTTGTGCTGAACGTAGGTACTAGTTACGGGGAGGTTATTTGTCGTTGCAAATGCAAGCTGAATGAGGCAGTGTCCTCTCAGGTGTCTATCACCAATTTCAGATTTTCTTTATGGAATCCTGCTGGCTGACTGATCATCCTTCTTCAGCTGTGACGAGCTAATCTTTCCTTGACATCGTAATCACAATTCTTGAAAGGCCTGCAGAGCAGTGGCTTGCCTTTGGTCGCTGTAGTGTCTGACGTTGATATATATATCCAGATCAGTGAGATTGTTCTCGTATCTTTAGTTTCCTTGTAAGTCTGGATGGAATTAAGAATGATTATTCCTAGAATATCTCTGCAGGCTTTACTTTGTCACCTGCCGCATAACCAATTTGAGTAAAAGATGTGGTCATTTGCAACGTCTAATTGGTAATGAAACAGTGATATATGGATCTCTTACACATCGTTGTTCTTGCTGTATGTTTGGGTTCTGGCTGCCTGGAGTACTGACACCAACTTACAGCTTGTAGACTGTCAGACTGTCAACTTGTTCTGCACCTTTAAATTCTACCCACATTTTTTCATTTCGTGGGTAGTCTACAGAGCAGCTTTAATGGCTTGTGTATTTATTAGAGAGGTTTTGAAAGAGCACCTACGTGGTTTAAAGGCATGCATACAGCAGCACAAAATTCATTACCCTGCGCCACATGCTGACCATGATAATGCGCAGGAGATTGCCTGCCTCTTCCATGGTGTAACTTTAGGGTTTTCTAAACAAAGTCTCCTGTATCTTTATTCACTTTTTTGTTAACCCTTAGAATTGGATTTTTTGAAATCTTTTTGTGTGCAAGAGCAAAGAGCTGTCGTTTTTATCTTTATGCTCTCCAGGCACATGGTGGCCTTGAAGCCCCGTTGTCCCATGCACGTTGGGCGTCCATTCTGTGGTTAGAGTGGAAATAGTTGGACTTTGTGAGTTCCCTGGGCATCCATGTGTCTTTTCAGAATCGTTGGTGTTTGCCCTTGTCCCCACCTCCAAGTCTTTCTCCATCCTGCGCTATCTTCTCTGTCACACGTAGTTTTAGTCCTTTCTGTTCATTGTGAACGTTAATGCAGTAGCCAGGTAGGGGCCTGTCTGCAGGAGGGCAGTTCAGGCAGTTCGGGTCTGGTTCTTCTCTCTCTGACAGTAACTGTCCGCAGGAGATCCTGCATCTTTCTCTGAAAGAAAGTTGTGCTTTTTGAGAAGTGATTGTCCGGAAAGCCTGGGATGTCACTGTTGGGCTCTTGGAGCGCAGGTGATCAGAACCAGCTTTGTATTTCAGTTTGCTCTGGGGCTTTGTAAAGTATGCAACAGCGAGTTTCTTGAAACTATAGGAGCGACTTAAAGCAGTCCTGGCCTCCTTTCATTTCTCACTTGCTTCTTTAAAGTTTTAAACATTATTTTAGAATGTAAGAGAAGTCCAATTTTAGAGTAGTGCTGGCAGCAGATCAGAAGTGGGCTGAAACTTTTCGGCTTTTTAGGGGTCGTGAGCAAACAGCCCTGCTCTGATGAACTTCGTTATGCCATATGACTATAAAATATTCATAGAAAGGTAGGTGTGTGAAGGCACCTATTTTTTCAGTACATCTAGGAGTCTAAGATTCTCAACTTATACTTGGAAGTTTCTTTTCTTGCTTTACGGTTGTAGATTATGTTTCTTTGAAGTGTGTGAACTTCTCTATTCTAAAACAGTAATAATGATGTTATCTAAACTTGATGTGTAGGTGTGTTTATCTAACTTTGCAGATACATCAGTTGCCTTGCTGGGTTGCTTTGTCTGCACATTCAGAGTATTTGCAATGATCCTGTGCTTTTAGTTGGAGAGAAGAAAAATGGAAATTCAAGGTGTTGATAAATCAAGGCCTACATTCTAATTGTTGGAAATAGCAACTTTAGTAGTTGGCGGATTTTTTATAAGAAGTCACTGTAATTGTTTTACCTGTGAACAAGACCATTGATTTCATCAAATATGTGTGATTCTTAGCTTATCCCCTCTCATATAATGTCATCTGTCAGTAAAAGCAGAGCTGATAGGTGTCATAATTTACAGCTAACTCAATCTGTCAAGGAAATGATCTTATTGTCCACCTTGCCGTTTTGTAATGAAGCTGTGGATGGAGGTTAGCAACAGTGTGTTCACCCTTCTGGAAGTCGTGGAGGATGGGAGGTACTAATGCGTTCTGAGCTGAAAAGCTCACGCTTGACCTTGATGATTAAAGTTTTTCCTATCATGCAGCAGCAGTTGAGCCTGAATTGGCTCTTAAGAAGTCAAAAGGTCTAATCAACCTAATGAACAAACTCAGTCATTAGTACTTCGGGGAAGGAAGTGTGGTAGCACCATACTGCTCTGCCCAGCTGCTGTGCGTGTGCTGTGAGGCTCAGCTGGGCACCAGGAGCTGCTGGCTCTGGACACAGCAGTGCTGGGGGAGCTTCTGCTGGGCACAGCCTGCTGTCCACAGCACTCGCATCCCTCTGCCATGGGACAAACGTTACGCTGTAGGTTATAGGAAACGAAGCTTGTGTTCTTTATAGTAGTTAGAAAGTGAGGATTAAATGAAAGCTAAACTTCCTACTTGGAAGTGAACTACTGCTCCAATCTGAACATGAGCTAAATCTATGCTTCTTTTTGTGATATTGTTCCTGCTGTTTTCACACTCCAGTTTTTGTCTGTAGCCACAAATGGTTTTTGTGCAGCCTGTGTTGTGTTCCAACAGCTGAATTTGGGGAAGCCTTTTTCACGCTAATCAAGTAAATACCTGCTACTGTCAATCGAAGACAGGTTGGTATTTTTTAAATTAGGTTAACCATTCCGAAACGATAGCTGTCACATAAGAAACCTGCTTTCTCCTCCAAAATCTTGGAAATTCTTGGGCTCCAGGAAAAGATGGCTCATACATTTTTCAGGTGCTCACTTGGGATGGGTCCTTTCCTCAGGTTAGGAACACCCTGTGGCTCTGGCATTTGTTGGCTGCGGGGCTGGGGGTGAGGTACATCACGTAGTCTCACGTTGATTCCTTGGGTCAGGAGCAATTAGCTTACTACATTCTGATTATTTCAAGGCAAGTAAATCTTTCACATTCCTCATAAATTGCATTAAAAGCTGTCAGAACTGCTCCCACTGTTTGGTGACAGTGGCAGGGCCAGTTTGGTGGCCATGTGACAGCTTCCTGCAGAAGTGATGGGGAAAACCCAGCGCCCTCCACAGTGCAGTGAGTGGGGCTGTGAGCAGGCCCTGCGCTCGCCTTGCTGTCCTGCCTTCACGTGGCCAATGGCAAACCAGGTTTCTAATACAAAAGGCTTTTGGAAATGCAGTGGTAGTGCACATTTAAAGGTGTGCTTTCAGGTTTTTTTACTGTCTAATGTTTATTCTAAACTCTCAACAGATAAAAAAAAACCAACAAATACATTTTAACATGGTTATGAAAAAGCCTTCATATTAATTATACATCACTGCAATTTTATCTTGCTTTGCTACTTTCTTGGTTTTAATTCAGTAAATATATTTGCTTGTTACACTGAGTATTTGTCGATTTAAGTGTGGAGGTAATTTGTGCCCTTATGGCAGGTGCACAGCAGACTTCAGCATTAACATAACTCATTAAAATAAGATAAAAGTAGAGCTGCAAAACAATCTCTGTCTTTTGCCAACAAGGATGTGAAAAAGAGAAATTTCAGTCAATTCAGTATATGAAAGTAATCTTTCTGAACTGTGGAAAGAACTGAGTAGACATTACTGACTTGTTTGTGCAGGTTAACTGAAGAAAAGATGAGCACAGTACACAAAATTTAGATGACTTTGTGTCATATTTTGGAAACTTTAAGTAAAATTACCTATTTTTGGCTGATGAGAGGTCCTTCTCCAGCTTTATTAGTATGTGTAGTAAGTGAATGTGTTTTAATTTGGTGATGCATAATTTGCCACTGTTTCTCAGTTACCAGATTAAAACCTGGAAATAAGCTGCAGTTTGCTGAACTTAATGCAAGTTTTATTTATCTATTTATTTTGGAAAAGAGGTAGATAAAATGGAGACAGTGGATTTAAATGGATTAATTACAAGCTTCTTTGGTGTTTAATCCTCTGAATTCTGCAGGGCGAACCCATCACTTTTTGTGAAGAAACGTTTGTGTCCCACCGTTCTGCAGTCATGAGGCAGTTCCTTCAGAACGCCATTCAGCTCCAGCTCTTCAAGCAGGTATGGCTTCATTGCTCTAGTTGCTCTAATGCAGGAGAGTATTTTGCAGTGCAGCTGTTTTCCATTGCTTTCTTTATTGCACAGAAAACATATTATTGTTGAATATGATGTTACTACCTCAAGAGGGCTGAGAACATGGATGTACAGACAAATGTTATTTTTTACAGCATTTTGTTTTGGTAAACATTTTGCCTTTTTTTTTGTGTGTGTATTTTCATTTCCTTTCTGGGTCACTTCTTTATGAGAACATTCTCCTTGCTGCTGCAAAATGTAGAATAGAATCTTTCTGGAAAAAACTCTTAATGCTGATATTGTAGTTCATCGATGGCCGCCTGGATCTTCTTAACTCCGGGGAGGGCTTCAATGATGCTTTTGAAGAAGAAATAAATATGGGAGAGTATGCAGGTAAGCAAGACATCCTTTCAGGTAATTTCAGCGGTTGTCCCTGACTTACCATTTTTGGCTGTAGGACATTGTGGTCATTGTTTGCACTCATCTCATTAACAGTGAGCGCTCTGTAGTATCTGAAACTTTAAATTGTTGTTTCTGCATAAGGAACTTTGAGTCACTTATCACAGTCTGAATGAAATCGGTTTGGCCTTAGAAAACCTCAGCTTTACCTATTGATTGAAGTACAACTGAAAGAGTTATTGCACTGCCAGACAATGAAAAAACCTTGTCTTTACCCAGAGTCACCTAATGTTTCTTTTGGCAACCTTAAAAAATCTCAGCATTCTCAAATGCCTGAAAGAAAGTCCAGATAAAATAGAGATTCCTCTTAGCAAGTAAAAGAAAGAATGTAAATACCTGATCAGTTTTTGGTTTTGCTGTTTACAGTAAAATGGAAGCGTGATTATCCTCTCCTGTAGTGCTCGTGCTGCTAGAACCACTGAGTGCTAACACTGCATTTCTGGCTTGTTTTCCGTGTGGGAGAGTTACACTTTATTTTTGTGGTTCTGTCTAGGTAGTGACAAATTGTACCTCCAGTGGCTCTCTACAGTAAGGGTAAGAACACAAAACACTTCCAACAGGCATTCTAACTCTCACTGGACCATTGAACGGTTCTGCATGGCTGTAGACAAGAACAAGACTAACTTGTCTCCTGTAGGGTTTAGCTGTGGTGAACTTGAGCTTAGCTGTGAGAAACTAACACGCTCTTCAGTCGGAAAAAAAAGAAAAAAGAAAATATACATTAAAATCAACACAGGAATTCTTACGTGTTTTGGAAACAGGTAGAAATAAGTTATTGTTATTTGAGGAAGAAATGTGTTTTATCCTTCTTTACTAAAAGAAAAGGAAAGAAAAGGGACCATTGCCACTGCAAAACGCTGCTCCAAGTAGTAATTGGCATCTGGTTTTAGACTTCTCTTTTAGTGCCTAAAATATGATACGATGTATCAAAAGGTAAAATCTTTCTTGTTTAAGAGTGAGTCAGTAGGAAGGGCCAGTTTCTTTCCTGACAGACTTGTTTCTGCACCATTCCATTGGCCTTTTTTTCTGGTTATGAATGGAATTATGTTCCTTATACAAAAAGGCTGGCCCCAGGATTATCTTGATAATTCTGAATGAGCAGCTATACCTTATGAGAGTAATGTAAAAAATCTCATAGTGTGGTTGGATGGAAAAACCTACATACATTTCTATGCATAAATACATGGGATGATGATTTTAAAATTATAGGAATAGTGGGTGGCTGACAGTTAATATGAAAATCTGTGTAATTACATTTGATATTTGATATTTTTTGCTAAAGATCAATTGTTCTGTATAAACATATGTAGCAGTTTTTAAAATTGATTGCTTGTGCATCCGATGTCCGAAAGTATGATTTTGCACAAAAATAGGAAAACAGAGAGTTTTATAAGATTTGGTTCTTTCAGTTTTGCCCATTTCTTTTATCAAGAGAGGTACTGTTCAGCAGGTCAGCGTGTGGAAGATGTGTAAAACGTCGACAGATTGCTCTGTCTGACATTGTGCTTCCTTATGACTTATCATATTTATCACGTGCAAATCAACTTCTCTAGGATTGTGTAGTAGTTAGATTTCTTTCACCTTCACTTTATCCCTTTATCCATTTAGACCTTGGAAAAGGAAAATTAAAAAGAAGAAAAGAATTCCAATTGAATATTTAGGGTTACCCGAAACTGAGTTTTCTGCCTCCAATATTGATTTGGTAGGATACTTTTTTATTAAACATGGTTAGGATTTGAACACAATGTACAGGACACCTTGAGGGTGAGTGGAGCAGTCGTGTGATACTGTTTTATGAGTTGACCTGTTAGTACCACAAGAAATGGGCATCTTTTAATTTGAGAACCGCTCTGTTAAACAGAGTCAGGCTTCCTCCAGTAAAACAGAAAGAAAGATTCAATCTGTTTTTACTTTTGTTCTGTTTTATTTAATTTAAGATTGTAATACTGTGCTCTGCTGATAAACATAGGTAATGCTTTGTTAAAGTTAAGAATGATGTTAAGAATGGACTGCTATTGGCTTTAAGGAGCTTTGATAAAATTAATTCCATTGTTACTTTAATTGTAGAAAGGAAGTGGAGCCATTTTAAACACAGTAAAGACCAAAGCTAACCCTGCCATGAAGACTGTCTATAAGTTCGTAAGTACCAAGTATTGGCTTACTACTGAGATAAGAGTCTAATTATAATCCTGTTTTAACCTTTCAAATGAAACTCAAGGCTTGAATTCATTTTCTTGGGCTCAAAAAATTATTTGAAATATGTATTCATTTCAATTTCAAATTTAAATAGAAAAGTCATTTTGAAATTTAAACATAATTGAAATGCAGAGGAGAATGAGAACCTGCGATTTCTTTTGTACGTATAGATGATGCATTCTATTTATTTCTGGGAAGCAGTGCCTGTATACTCTGCTAAGCAGCTCTACCATCTCATCATTACTCAGTTGGAAATCATTGTTACCTCAGGTTTCTCTGCTTGCAGTTTCATCGAAATAAGGGAATCCTCTCATTTTCCAAATTGTTCCATCTTTTCTAAATGTCAATTAATTTTCCCTAGAGATTTCTTATACATACTTATTTAGAGTCCAACTTACTGAGTTATTCTTTAAATGAAAATGTTTTTGGTTCTGTTAACAAACAATAGCATGTTACTGTATTGTCATGTGTGGCTGCCACTTTTGCTGTGCAAGGCAAAACAGCACAGAAACAAGCTCAGATTTCTGTAAGCTCAGTTTTAGGAAATAATGCTACAAAAAGCATTGAGATAACCATTTTTCTTTTCCTGCTTTTCTCCAACCTGAGAGAAATAAGTAGCATGAAATTGGTTCTACTAAATGGAACAGACATCCAGGAAGAAGTTTGCAGGTATTGATCATTAACCAGTAGCAAAGATAAATAGGTAGGGGGAAGGACAGAGGGTGTAGAATGTGAAGAGATGAAAGATGTCTCTGGCATCAAAGCAGAAAGCAAAATTTCTGTAAAATTGAATGTATGCTTAGTATTTCTTTATTATTGTTTTAGCTTTCTATTTGTTTCAGTGTTTCAGTACCCTGTTTCAATTTTTTCCTTGCCATTTTTTAGTAACTGCAGAAGGTGAATCTGGATGTACTGATATCAGACATAGTTACTGCTAGAAATAGAGGGAGATTTTAACTTAAATTAATTTTTCATGCAGGCAAAAGATCATGCAAAAATGGGAATAAAAGAAGTGAAAAACCGCTTGAAGCAAAAGGTACTTGAAGTTCTTATTCAAAATGTGTAAGCACCATGTATGAAACACTTACTCACAAAAAGCATTACGTGATCAATAGGAAGCTGTTTGATACAGTGTTGTTAGCACACTTCAAAATGCATTACCAGCTGTCCTGGATTTTTCACACTGTTGTAAATATTCACAGACCAGAATAACAAAACAACACAACAACAACAAAAAAAACCCAGCCATCTTCAAACGCATTAAGAATCTGACTTAAACCCATAAAAGCCAGAAAATAGAGTTTTCTATTTGGAGTGGTCCATCTCCTGTCCATTTTGCTGGGGCATTATGGAAGGGGACTTTGCATGAGCTGGGAGATCTTTCTCACAGAAATGGCAATGAACTTCTTCCAAATAGCAGATTGTTGTCATTTCTGCAGCAAAAATTGCACAGCGTCCCTTGTTGGGCAAAGGATTTACACACTTCATGCCCATATACTGTAAAGTTTAGGCAGAAGGAATTGAATTAAGTGTGTATATTCAGTTCAAATCTGGATTTTTGCTGCAAAAAATACTCACACTGTTTGCTGTTCTCCGAATCTGTTTTTTGTTTATAAACAGTGCAATTCCCAGAACACTGAATTGTGTTTGAGGAAAGTGTTATCCAATTTTCATTGCTCCTTTTAAGCCAGAAGCATGGTTGTTCTCATACATGCCTTATGGATGAATGGTTGATTCTGCCTTGGTTTATTTCAGATACTCTATTTATTCTTTGGAGCTACTAGAGAGTTTTGGAAAAACAAGATAGCTGATTTGTTAATATAACTGAAGTTCTTATTTAGAATTTGTTGCATAACAGGGTTGTGTGTGTGTGTGTTTCGTCTGTGCTAGCAGTAATTTTTTCACTAAATTTCTTAAGATAGTACTGCAGTGTTCTCGTATAGCACAAGTAGAAATCTGCTTTAACATGTCCACAGAATATTGATACAAAGGGATTCTTCTGTAGCAGGGTTATAAACTCATGAAATTAACTTTGTGTACAGTGCACAGTCTGTAGATACTCTAGCAGATTGTGAGAGGTTTGGGGAAAGATAAACCGCTTCAGGTGCTTTCAATTCGATTTCATCACATTTACTACTTTGTATGTGACCACTTCCAGTATAATATGAAAATATTAAATAGAAACATGAAACAGTTTTCTTGTGCATGGAAATTTATATATAATTCCATGTGTTTCTCTTCTGGACATAACCTTCATGAATAATAAAATGGTTGCCCTTCTCGTGTGCATTTTGAAGCAGTTGGTGGTGTGTAAAATAACCAGATTGTTTTCCTGTATCTTAAATGCTAATATAATTGTATGTTATTCTGTGACATTTGTATAAACGGCTGAGAAACATTCCTTCATTGCTTTGTTTTATTATTTCTGTCTTCCTAGTCCTTCAAGCAGCAGGCATTCCCTTTTAAAAAACACATACAACATTTACAAATAAATGGCCCCATTTTGTTTCACTTTCCTTACTATGTGGCATTTCTATGAAGTAGTGAAATGTGATTGCTCAATATATATTTTCACAAGAGCTGAAAAGACTTCTATAGGTAGCTGACACATACTGTTCTACCTCTTCTTTTTTCAATAGATCTTTTCTTTCCCATCCTCTTCTCCATTTTAAGTGTAATATGAGAAAATATTTCTAAAGAGATACCGCCCTGTTTAAGATGATAATAGCAAAAATTACACCACCTTACATTTTTTTAATCTAGATGCCTGTGCTGCTCTATTTCTGTGTCTATTAGGTGGAAATAAGGGGGCACATTGTATTTTTCATGCATTTACTTGCAGTATGCACAGATGTTTTGTGTTTGAAATTTTGTTGTTGCTAAATGCTAAATTTTTGCCAAATTTGGGGTGACAGTCTTCATATTCTATAGATAACCCAAGGTTATTTTTAAACTGAACTTACTGTCCACTGCATTTTAAAATATTATTTCCCATTATTAATACAGAAAGTATGAAGGCCACTGGTAAGGAAAAGTCAAATATAAACATCCTTTTTCCAGTTTTCACTGCCAAATACGAGCAGCTTCTGTACAAGACAGAATTTAAAAATGCAATAAAGCTAGAGGTCTGCTTCCTACAACTCTGCATAGCAATGATGACCTCTTAAATATAATCAAGAGCCCATTTTGCCCTTGGTCTGCTCCAGTCTTGGGTTTGAATTGCAAATGGGAAATGCAGGATTGACCTGTTGAGAGGTCACTGTGGTGTGTGTAAGGTCCTTCTTTAATATGATAGTAGAGATTGAATGGGGTTCTATTTCCATCCCTTGTTCATTTGTGGTACAGTATTTCAAAGCAACAGAAATAGTTTTCAGAGGATTCTTATGAGTGATAGCAAATAATTGTTAATAGATACAGCATGGTAGCTTTATTTTATATCTGCTACAGAAGTTTTTTCTTCTTTCTCTTTTTCTTTCTTTCTTTCTTGCTTGCTTTTTTTTTTCTTTTTTCCCTTTTGTAAAGGCCGCTATTTCTGTTTTACAAATGGACCATGGTGGTCAAGTCACTCTGTTATTGGCTTGTTTGAAGCTTAACTACACAGAATTAAGAAGAAGGAGGAATGCGAATGGTACCATCCTCAACTTTCAGTAGGGAGAATGTAACTCACTGAAAGCTTATGGATAAGACAATTTATATAAATGGTAGGGCACTTGGCATTAATGTATTCAACATTATTTTACTTACTAGAGCCCCGCGTGGCTCTAGTTAATGTCTGTTATCAATGGGCTGTTGTCAGTGCTTTATTATCAGTGCTGCTGGAAACATCTCATTTAGAGGTTTATAAAATAACCCAAGGATGTTCTGGCACGTGCTGCTTGTGCTTCTAATAGACAGTATTTGTATTGCATTATATCAGATCCCTAGAAAAATTAATAATGCGTTTTTAAGCAGATGAAAACCTTATTCAGCTTAAAGTACATATGCCTAGTTATATCTTGCTTCTGCTCTGAAGTTCCACCTTTAAAATAAATAGGTAGCAGAGGCTGCCCCTGGACAGTTGGTTGTTAGGGGAAGCGCCATTTGTATACTGATTTAACTGCAGTGTGATCGTCCTTATCCAGTAATTCATAAAATATATTCTGTTCCTGAAGTAAAAGGTCTTTTTTGTTTTAACAACATTCTTAAATTGTACTTTCTATTTTTTAAAAAAGGCATTGTTAGGTTTTTGTATTTCTGGAGTTTTTAAAATAATGAATAACTTTATCATCGGATTTTTTTGTTTGTTTGGTGGGTTGTTTTTTTTTTGCTATCTATTCTGGGAGAGAGGGCTCAGGCTTTTTGTTATCTTGAATGATAGATGACTTAAGCTATTTCTGGAATGTCTTACTGGCTCATACAAAGTCCCATGCTGGGGATGTGTCAGAACTGAGCAGTCAGACGTAGGACATCATCCACACAGAATGGTGCATGGCAGTGCAAAGAACTGCTTGCAGGCTCCAACCATGCAGATACGTTTACACAGCACAGACGAAGTCCCAGCACTGATCTCAAAAGCGGTATGGAAACACAGGTCAGCATTCCAAGTGGAAATTTGCTCCCTCAGGTGGCATGCAGATGTTACCCTGCTTTTCTTTTACAGTATCAGGAAAGGTGCATTTTCAAGGCCTTTCTGCACTGTGGTCCACTGCAATTCGTCAGTCATTTCTGCTCACAAGCACGGTTTTTAGCAGTGGACATTTTACCGAATTTCAGAGTTGGTGTCTCCTGATTTCCTGTTTGTGGTTCCTGTCTCCGTCCTGAACTCTCGTGCTCTGCACTGACAGAACTCTGAGTAGCAGTATTCAGTCTGATAGTGGACTGAAGGCCTGTCACAGAGATCTTTGAAGGACTTAAATTGAATTATATATTTTTGAGGATAGTGTAAATATCTTTTAGGAAAATATAATCGTTTGTATGCAGTTATATCATCAGAGAAGTACAGAAGTAAAAGCAGCAGGGACTTGCAGTGATCGTTGCACACCTTAGGGGATTTTGCTTTGGTCTGTCTACATCTTCTCTTTCCTTTCCCACTGCATGCATGTCCATCTTTTGCATCTACTTTAAATTTTTCTGGAATGCCTGTCCTGGGCGCTGCTTTGTTCTCCTCATTGGTTCCCAGCTGTCTGTTGCCTTGGTTAGAGCTGCAGGGCAGTTCAGCAGATGTGTTGGACGTGTGAGCAATGTGTGCACAAAAGGCCTGGAGCTTGGCTTGGTGCACCTTTAATATGGCTAGGCTGCATTAGAACTTTTCTTTAATTGTGTAATGTTTCAGATCAGTTGTGTTGCTGCCACAGGTGATGTGATTCCAAAACTGACCAGACCCCTGGCTAGTTTGGTGAAGTTTTGGAGCAGAAGTATGAATTTGACAGAAACTTACATTTCTCATCATTGAGTTGTCTTCTGGCTTTGTTACTAATTCGGTGTACGTGGATGTATTTTACAAAGACAAGGTAGCATTGTGCTGGTGGGGGGGGGAGGGGAGGAAAAAGTTTTTCTCTCTAGTTTGACCTTAAGAAGTTGTTAATTTCCCCATGATCCTTATGCCCATAGTGGTGAACCACTGCTCTACCGGCTGGATCTAAAAAGGTCTCTCAGCTTCTCTGTGGAGCAGACAAAGCCCCTTAGAAAGTCCATCCAGCTTTTAGTTTCATTTGACCTAAACACATTAGGTCAGTCTGTGTCCAAAGGAACCATTTCTAATTGGCCATCAGCTTACATGTCTCATTATTGTACCTTAGCAAGACGGAAACTTGAGGGGGCATGTCAAAGGTCAGTGAATCAAAGCAGTGTGTGTCAGCAGCCAACCTTAGGTCAGTCTTGCAGAGCTACAGTGTGTGCAGGTTTCTCTCTATATTTACCAAGCATTGCAAGAGCAGAGCATTGTTGCAAAGAGATTTAAGGTTTGGGGCCCACTGCGTTACAGACTGTTTCTCAACTGATTTTCAAACTCTTTTCTCCTTTTCTGATTCTTTCTGTCTGCATGCCTTTGTCTTTTTCAAAACCTGTGTTAGACACACCATCCACACACTTGCCAAGTCTTGTAACCTAGACTGATGGGTCACTTTACTTCTGAAGATGAGGAGTAACCTCAAAAGCAAAACAAAACAAAAAAGCATCCTGCTATGCAGCAGTTTGCTTTATATAATCTCCTGCAGGCATACTCAGTATGCATAGACTCAAAGATGAGATACAAAGTTAACTAAGCTGTGAGTTTGATCTCTCCTTGCAACTTCCACAAGTAATTGTTCTATTAAAGATCATTCTGTGAAGCAGGTAAGTAGAATTACTGTTTTCATTTGCAAGAAAAACCCCACAGCAAACAGTCAACAAATGGAACAGCCCTGTTCCTGGGATTCTGTTGACTTTGTTCACAGAATGAAAATTTTGAGCTATGTTTTGTTCTCAGAATATATTTTCCAGCTTTTTCATGTTTAAGTCAGACATTCCGTTGAATGTATGTGCATGCAGCATTGGTATTTGAAGGACAGGGTGGTTGTTTACAATACCTTTGATTGACAAAATGCAGTGAAATGTTTTATTATAATGAGGTTTACTCTTCCGTACTTTGTTTTCTTCTTGCAAACATATGAGTGAGTACTCAGCATTATCTTCTAGTGTTCCTCTTTGTGCTTCTTACTATTAATCAAGAATGCTTTTGGCCATGCTAGTCACCTTTTCTTCCACACAGGACGTAGCTGAGAATGGATGTTCTGCAGCACCAGAGCAGTCTCTACCAAGACCAGCACCTTCTCCATTGGTTGAAAAGAAAGACACTAAATTAAGAGAGGACAGAAGACCAATCACAGTACATTTTGGTCAGGTACGTGTTGGTGTTAGGATTTTAAGTTGTGTGACACAGGAAAGAGCAAAAGTAGTTCAGAGAAAGCTCAAATATGCCGGTTGCTTTTGTTTTTTTTTGTGACTGGGTTGTGCTGTTATACATTAATTTCTGTTATATGGGATTTTAAAAACCTGTTGTCTGTGGCTCATGCATTCCTTTTGTTCGTATGATGGTTTTAAGGAAAATAAATCCTATGTCAATTTAGGGGAAAACAAAAGTAAAATGATTGTAGCAATTTTATAAGATATTTTGCAGTTTTAGCATGCAAAGTACTACAGCCCCCAGGAGTGAGTATGTATAATTTAAAATGATCTCTGTTATCCAGACAGATCATTAGTGTCAATATGGAACATCCAACTATTAAAGCATTTTAGCACTCTTTGAAAATTAAAGGTGGTGAACTAAGATGAAAAAATCAATTAATAGCTTATTTATGTGCTCTATTTCAGCATTGACAACTGAGATAGGCGCATTAGTTACTCTGAAAATGTTTATTTCAATATGTTTGCAGAAGAGTGAGTGTGTTTTTAAGAGCTAATTATTTAGAAAATGTTGAATTTGCTGTGATTATCATGGAAAAACATACAATATTTACTACCAGTTTGCCAGTGTTCCCCTATTAAGTGCTGCTTGACTCAAAAATAACATTATTTTATTTCAATTATTTTCTTTCTCTGTATGTATCGTGCGTGTATCTAATCATGATAAAAAAAATGGAAGTTAGTTTAGGAACCATAATGTGCCTTTAAAAAATTATAAAATGGATGATAATTATAAAATGTGAAGCAAACCAGACTTTCAGATAAGTATTTATTAATAGAAACTGCACTGCCTGGTTAGGTACTAGGCAGGAATACCTAAGATGCAGTCATTGCTCAGAGCAATGTTGTCGGTATCATTTTAGAATCTGATTTGTTTCTTTCAGAACTTTTCCTGGAGTGCTACATGTAATTTCTTGGGGGCTTTTTTTTTTTTTTTTTTTTTTTTTCAAAAACAGATTCTCTTTCAATTAAATGTTTGCAGTAGCGATTTATTTGTCGCTTACTTTCTGTGCCAATACAGCTGAGAAGGACTGGGACTACTGGAGAGACGTAGCGATCTCAATTCATTTAACACAGCCAAAAATCCAGATAGAGATTTTATGAAAGATGGATGGTTCAAGCTTTTTAGTGATTAATGAAATGAATAATCAAATGCAAACTGTGAATTTAAATTCATGAGATTTTTGAATGGTCGCTTTCTGTGTGTCAAAAGGAAAAGCACGCAAGCTTTAGAGAACCTCTGGCTGCGGTGAACGACTCGCTTGCTGAATGCCTGCTGCTGACACTACGTTACAAACGCTGCTTTCCAAAAAATCAGCCAGCTTCACAGTTGTACGGCTGTCTCACTTACAGCCTTTGTCCTTTTGCAAGTCCTTTTTTCCCAATAGCCCAATGCCAAACTGAAAATTAAATCATACTTTGTTTCAAAAGGCAAAGATGGTCAGGTTTAGGAAATACAAATTAAGGCTTTTGGGAGAAAAAAAGCAGCATTTACTGCTTAAATGGAAGATGGCTTCTAACTAGTGATTAAAGGGAGAGATTTTAGCGTCACTTTTAACTCTGTCTAGAATACTGTAGGTGGGAACAATTAAAAAGCCACAAGAACTCTGAAATAAGGGCTGTTTGTGCATTCACAGTTCTTATAAACAGAAGAGGATGAAAGAGGCTTTTTTCTCATTGTCGCCTGCTTTCTATGTCTGCTAGTATTATGCTGGTATATATGGCAAAGGCAGACTTTTTTAAAATGCATGCATGCGGATTAGGGTCAAGCCCTGTGTATCAGTAATGCAGTAAGCCTCGTCCATAGCACTGCAGTGAGAGAGCCTACCAACAGCAGCGAGATGCTTTAATTGAGACATGCTGTCAAAGTGACAAACACATTTGCATACAGTCTATTTATTTTCGTTGGAAAGGTCTGCAGTCTGCTGTTGGTTGAACATTCTTAATCAGCTCGCTGTAAGTGAGCCGGCAGCTAGCTGTCCTATGCTAGGTGCTTCTCTTCATTACATGACAGATTAGCTAAAGGGGGATGGGCTAGCAAGCCAGTAGCAACCTTTAATTTTAACTCATTATCTCTCACCATATAGTGAGTTGGTTTTCAGCTTTTCTGAATACAGTTGTGTATCTGCAGTCGTTAGAGTACAAAAAATACCAGTAAAACATCTTAAATTGCCTCTGAACGTATAGCACTTCAACTGACTGTTCTCAAACATGTAGCAACCATTACCTAACTGTGTGAGATTTTGGAGTGTAGTACCTCATTTTGGTGAGTGGTTATCAGACATTGTTTAAAAGGGTTATTTATTGTTTTTAAATTGGTTTCTGTAATACTAAGACATTGTGCAAAAGCTCTCCTTGGTAATGAAAAGGATTTTAGCCAGATAGCCTAGGACGAGGACAAGTGATCTTTCTTGGTGAGGCTCCAAGAGGAGACTGCAGTGGAAGAGTGCGACCGCAGCTCTTCCTCTTTGACTTCATGTGCTCTGCAGTTTACAAAGGGTGTAGCTTTAATGTGAGCCCTCCGATCAGGCAGGTGTAAGGAACTCTCAGGGACTCTGAGGCGATGCAGTTCCTCAACAAGTAGCAAGAGCAGTACAGACCGCCTAATGGGGCTTAATGAGTGGGGAGAAGGGGGAGCAGTTTTCCAATCATTGATAAGATTCCAATGAACAGTGTGTAGTACTGAGTAATACTGCCTGGTGTGGGGAAAACTGGGATTCATTTTAGTAGAAAATACTCTGCTACAGAGAACATCCTTTGTGAATATCTTGCTATTGCTTGCCTTCTTCCTGCTTTTTGCCTTATAATGTGACCAAAACTTACCTAACACATCCAAACACACACTGCATATTCAGCCTCTGGCAGCCACCGCCTTGCTGACGTGGGGCTGTGTGGCACTGCCAGCCCACAGCCTATGGCTCAGCAGTGCTGTGGGACAGCAGCTACAGCTCCATGCACACGTTCCTGCTTTTTAGGTAGCTTACGTATTTATCTTTGTCATTTTTACCTGTGTGGAAAATAAATACTGTGTCACAGTGGCTGTTTGAAACACATTCCTTGTCCATGCAAGCAGCTATTAGCGGCTCCTGAGACAGGACCCAAAGCTTGAAACCTTGAGGTCTGCTGGGACACTGGAACTTGTTGGGTTTTATGGGTTCTTTTGTTTTAAATATGTCCTTTTGTTTTCACCGTAATGGCTACAAAGATTTTAGTTCTCTTTATTGGTCTTCAGTTTTATCTTTTCATGTTCAAAATACCTTTTCATGATACTTTTTCAGATTGTGTTTATGTTAATGTTGCAGAGATTGTGTTTTGGCTGTAAATGTCACTTTCCTTTACTGACCTGTTACTGGTGGGAAAACTACTGTGGCGAGGATGCTGCACAGAAGCATCACACTAACAACCTTCGAGTTCTTCGCTCTGATTTTCATTTACTGATGATTGATCTGTATTGCATTTGAATGTTGCCTGATTTTAGAAGTTTGTTGTGAATGTTGTCTGGGAAGCTTTTAATATCTCTGTATGAGCATGACTTCTTATTTGCTGCCTTCATGCCACAGGAAAAAAAAAAAAAGAGAAAAAAAATCACGCAAGAAATGGAAGAGGTCATTTACATTTTCTTTCTGCAAGATTTAGCAATCCTGACAAGATGTTTTTGGGGTTTTTTTTTTGTAGTTTTGGGATTTTTTAGAGGCAAAAGTCTCAAATGTCTGCTTCAAGTGTTTGGCTACGGAATATTTATACACGTTACATATGTCATATCCAAAAAGAAAAGAGTCTGGGAAATGCAGGCATTTCCTTAATGATGTTGATTGTATCCCTGTTTCAAGTAACCAGGCAGCTTCCAAAATTGCTTGCTGAGTTTTTAATGAGCAGAAGGCTTTCTCTGTTCTTTTTCTTATGCATTTATTTTTTGCGTAATCTAAAGGAAAAAGTAAAATAGAATGGATGATTTTGCTGAGGGAGAAAGGTAGTTTAATATCCAAATCTGATCCTTAAGAAGCCTTTTTCTTTACTGGGCCACTCATACGCCAGTAGAGCTGTGGTAAACACCTACTGTATCCGTGTGCCACAGCCATGACAGGAAACGTTCAGTGATTTTTCAGTTTTGTGACCTACTGAGCTCACAGGATACACTGACTGGTCCCCTGAATTACTGCAGCTGTGTGTCCTGGTGTGTGCAGGTATGGCTCCACTGGAACTTGTCGCATTATGCAGTCTGAGATGGTCCAACAGAGCACTCGTGTTTGGTGGTTGCAACTCTCTTTTTGGGGAGTGAAAGGAGCACTTTATTTTCCAAAAACATACTTGCGTTTTACACGTCCTTCTTCTAATGAAGCTTTTGCTAACCATACTGCATCCTTTCCCTTCCACCCCTAATCAAATGCTCCGATGAAATGCTGCATGACTGTTCCTACAAGAACCTCTTTATTCGTGGTAGGTCATTGCCTGTGCCTGGTATTCTCATCAATCTTTGAGAAATGGTGTAGATAAACATAAAAGGGGGTGAGTCTAGCTTCTTTAACAATAAATCTAAACTTCTCTACAGATTTTTACATGGCCAGTAGTCCAGCTGGTCAGGTACAACCAAAGCAGCAAATGACAACAAGCTGCTAAAACCATTCTTTGTTGGGGAAGAATGTTGTTTCGTTAGATTCAAGTTATACTAGCAGATCTGCTCAGCTCTCTAATTGTTTGTTGTACAGTTAAGATGTCTTTTGTCCAATTGTTTGTGTTTTGGTTTCTATGGCTTATTATTATTTACTGGCAAATGGAATATTTTATTTTATTTATGGGCAAGAATGTAAGGCTAAATAAAATTTAAAAGAGCCTTATAAATACATCCCAAGAGATTCATTCATAATCCGTTACGTACTCGAGAGAATTAGTATTTCAGGGATTGATGTTAACAATGAAACAAATAGAAGAATGCTCATGTAAAGCAGCATATCAGACTGTGGAAAAACTCGTCCAAATCTTTAAACTTTCGTGGGCCATGGAATTGAAATAGTCACCTTATTTGCTGTTTTGTTCATTTGATGTAAAGGAACTACACATAAATCTTCTTTTTTTCCATTCATGATCTGCACCTAGACGTGCAAAATGAAGAACTCTGCTTTGTAGGGCAGGTTTCTTCTTCAAGAAGATTAAAGAGCATTAAGAGGTCAGGGGGAGGATGGGGAGAAAACCAGCCAGCTACATTCCAGAAATGCAAAACTGGATCAGTGAGGGCAGAGGCAAGCAGAAGGGAGGATTAACTCCAGTGTAAAAGCGAGCAAGTAAGGATGGAAGGAAGGCTGCTTTGCCAGACCCTGTGACTCCCTTCACACCCAAGTGCATTGGAACAATAGCAGATTTCCCCAGATCACAGCAAGCATTGTGTAGCACTGAGGTAGAAACCAAAGGGGAAAGGGGAAAACAAGTTCATTTTCTAATATTTATGCAACTGTATGCTGTGACTGCAAAGCCAGCCTCCTCTTCTCCTTGCCACTCTGAACTATTCTGACAATAGAGGTACCTTCGTTAACAAAATGAGCTCCCATTCCTCCCTTCCCCACTGATGAGCATTATGCTTTCTCTGTTCCTTTCTGCTGAACCATGTAGAGTTTCCTCTCTCTCTCCATTTGATCCTCTATGTATTTATTAAAAGTATAAGCTTTTTTCTTTAAAATTCTTCTGTCTCCAGAAACCATATTTTCTATCCTCGTTTCTTCTCGCTTCTTTCTTTGACTGTCCCTTTTAGAAAGGAGCTCACTGTAGCTCAGTAGAAGTCACTCTGCTAGAAATGAAAATGTATTGTCCATCCAATGTCTGTTTAAGACAACTCAGATGTCTGATCAGGTTCTTAGATTGCTGTATTTGTAGAAAGGGGAACAAAAACAACGCCCATTGACAAGAAGGTAATTCCTTTGATTAAATTCTGCTGTGTGGTGTGCAAGATTTTCGAAGATGACAATCCATGGGGAACGAATTATCTAACTAAAAGGCTTGCACTCTTGTCATGCATGTAAGTATTTGACAAGTGAGACCTGGCTCTCACTTTAGGAAGATATATACACCGCCTGCTGTGCATACCCAAAAGTTACTGCCTCTAAGGTACACACTTGCCAGTATTTTGTAACGAGCAACCGGGCAGGTGTGTCTTCGGCAGCCACTCCAACATAGCATGCATGTAGCTTATACCATGTAGGAATGCCTAGTTTGCTGTAGGATTTTGTGACTCTGCTCCTGCATCCAGCAGAACTGTTCATCCACAAAGCATATTCTGGGCTATGGCTTTTAGTATTTGCCAACTATCCTGGCTTTTCAAGCACTTCTTAAACAAGGATGATCAGAATAAATTTACTGCCCTGAGTACATTCAAGTTATATGCCATAATGGTTGGATGTATGGAGAAAATATACTGTGGTTGAGCTGACCTCCTTAGTGCTCTGTGACAAGCAGTAGCAGCTGTAACGTGTCTGTGCAGAATTCCCTTGTTAGTCTTGTTGTGTCAAGGAACCCATAAATATCTTGGAGAGAGTTTCTTGGTCCGTCACTGCTGGCATGTGGAAACAAAATTGTGCTTTATAAATAATACATACATATAAAATAAATACGTCAGTGCATGCAAGGCTAACCAAATCATCTAGATTGACAACTTTAGAAAAAGCTCAGAGGCCTTATGGGTGACTTGCATAGTGTATCAGTGTTGAGCAGCATCCAGAAGTTTCTTATGTACTTCTTATGAAGTGGATAGGCCAGAACTGTCTGAATTGACCTCTAAATCACTTGATTAAACTAAAATATTAAAAGGAGAGAATACGTGGAGCATGTGATTCTTCCAGCTGCTAACTCCTCTGTGATTGCTTGTTTGGCCAAGCATCCTTTGGATTTGCCCTTCAGAGCTGAGTAAAATGGTTGAACAATGTCATGCTGCAGATACAGGAGCCATGTACTTTTGCATGTTTACATGGAAGAATGATGATTCGCCGTGATTATGCAGTGTCCTAAGTGAATGATGAAATTGAACCCAGCAGATAGTCATTGCTGTTAGGAGATTCCTTAAATAAGAGACCCTCTCTCTCTCTTTTTTTTAATACAAGTATTCTACTTACTAGAGAGCAGCAGTTGTTAATAGATAATAAGGGCTATACACGTTTTCCAACACTTTAAATCATGTCATTTGAGCAGTTTAATTGGTTTGAATCCCGGTATCGGGCCCCCAGAAATCCCAGTTTAGAACTGACAAAAAGACCGGTTGAAAAAGAAAACAGATGAAAAGTGTGACTTTTTTTTTCTTTATATTTAAAATCACATTGCTGTATTTTCCAGTATTTTAAATGAAAAATATATGTAGTTAGTTCCATGTTGACAATGTCCTTGAGGATTTGACAGTGAGATTTTCCAGCGGTTGCTCTTCGTTAGAATCCTGGTGGAGTTTAATAAGGCAGCCGAACTGCTGGCACCTCCAGTTCTTGTTTGTTCTGCGAGGGCTCGGGGCTGCTGCAGTAAGCACATCGACCAGGGCTGATCATTACAAGGGCGTACGCCACCATGAATAAAAATGTCACACGTTTTCCCATCTCACAGCAGTACAAAATGTCAGTCCTGTCAAACAGACATTGCAGGTAGCAGCGAGAGTCAGTACAAATTGGGAAGCCGAATATTCCCCAGCTTTCTGATATTCTTCATTTGAAGCGGAAGAAAAACAGTTGTTAACCTATTAGCTGTGATTTTAAACTCTGCTGAGATAGTAGATGGATAGACTTTAATACACAGGGATAAATGTATTCCTAGGGCCTGGGATTTTTTTTGCAGTGTGTGCCTCCATCGACGTATGTTGAGAAATAGAATGAAAAGAAGCCACTGCAAATCACACTTAATTTTGGGACAAGTACTTTGGAAATTTGAAAGTCTGCTCAGTGAGATGCTCTCTCTCTCAGAACCCTTCCCTATTTTATCTCTGTGAATAGTTCTGAAAAACCTCCTTGCTGTTTTACTGGCAATCCGGAATGGGTGCAGTGCTGTTCAGTATGTTTGGGGAGTTTGCTTTTTGGTCCTCTCATCATTCCATAGTATAACTAGAGGCTGGGATTTCTGCACAAATGAAAGTTACACTGCTTTCAGGCTGAGGTGTGTTGTGTGATGTGGAGTCCATGGGGTTTGCTGTTTTCTGGGTGTTAATTTGGGTGTGACTTAGATGCCTGATAAAAGGTTCTTTGTTCTCCTTTCTTGGGGGAAACCATGAGCTTATAGGCTCCTTTCGCTTCCTTCTTTGTTTGTATGCTTTTATATTATGGAATGGAAGATTCCTGACTAGAAAGGTAAGGGGATCATCCTTGTTTTCTCATTAGACTAATCAAAGGGTTTGATTGTGACAGATTCTCTTCCCTTCCATAAGTTCTTGGCATTGAACTTGAACATTGAACATATCTATAGGCATTGCCATGGTTTTTTGCCAGATTTGTGCTACCTTCCCAAGCTACAAATACAGTTCAAAGAATGAGACATCTCTAAGACATGGAGGGTTTTTTTTAACCACAGGACCCAGCAGATTTCTGTTTGAAGTATTTTAGAGTGTAAATCAAAAATATATGTTGTAAAGCATACACTGTTCTTGTCATACCAGTTTGTGAGCTGTGCATATGGGAGTATGTAAGAAGTAGTGTATGTGCTGTGCAGGATCTGAATGGGTAATAAAACAGCTGCTTCATAGATTCCATCTGCTTTCTGTACTGAATCTTTTTAGGCACCGTACATTTTCAGTGTTGTAATTGTAACTCCCTGCCCCCTTCCCCCCCCTTTTTTTTTCTCCACTGAATGTTGAGTTGAGGTTCAGCATATTTTTCCAAAGTCAGTGATCCAAATCCTTTGCAGCATGATGTATTTGAGCTTGGGTACATTCAGGACAGTGCATCTTTATCTCATGTCTCATTGTCTTTAAGACATACGAACAGTTTGTAAATCAGCCCTGAATTTCTGAAGAAATTAAGTTGTCTGTGTAGAAAAGGTTTGCTTTGGAAATGGTTGGAAACACGCCTCACTGCTAACTTGAGAATGAGAAACACTTCCTTCTGTATGAGCTGACATACCAGCTTTCGTCTAGTTGGGTTTCCTTCATGCCTTTATTTCCAGTTGCACTTGTTGCTGCGTGTGACATAGCACCTCTAATTTATTGATAAAGGCTCTGTTTTGAATGCCACCATCTCAACCGAACCCTTACTTCACAGTACAGAAATGATCTTTTTGTAATGTTCTCTCTAGTATAAAAAAAACTACATTGCTGTATTGTGAAAATTTCTTGGATATATAATAGCTACTTTATGATCTGTGGTATGTATACTTTTTAAATAGTATTTTTACAGTGTAAAAGTGAATGTAAGATTTTTTCCTTCCTCCAGCATCTCACAGTTTAAAATTGCTTGTCTTGTAATTAGAAAACAGTGCCATATCTGCAGTCATAAAATTGGCTTCCTGCAAATTTTCTTTGTCTTGTTGCTTCAGAAGTATTTAGAGTAAAACAATTAAGAAAATATCTAGAGTAAAAAAGTATGCTGGTAAACAGCTACTGGTAAGAAAGTGCTAATTTAGACATTTCTCCTCTTTGAAGAAAAAACCACTATAGTACACATATTTAGGGACATACCTAGGATAGCAATTTAACAGCTTTTAGCAATGTAGCTCTGGGCTGTTTCATCCTTACAGCACAGGTAATTAAGTTGATAATCCAACACAGCTTCCCCTACTGACCTTTCAGAATCGGAGTGTTTTGCTGCATTAACAAATTAACTTCTAATCAGTGGCTTTTCCAGTAAATATGGTCTTCGTATAATTCAAATATACTTGCTTGTCCCATTTTGGTGACACATATTTACATCAACATTAACAGTGGAGCTCTGGCAAAGGACAAATAACTGTTACCTCTTGGTGGGCCTCCATCTCAGCGACTCCTCCCTGCCCTTTGCCTATGCTCTTTTCAGTGCTTCAGACCATTGGTTGTTTAAGCTGTGCTGTCTCCCTGTCCCTCTGTAATTGAAAGAACACGCTGCCCTTGATGTGGAGATTTGTCTTATTGTTCTTCTCGGAACTCTTTAATGTTTCAAAAATTAGTACGTACTGTGATAAGTGCAAGACTTGGTGCAGTGGCTGTACTGTGGCCTGTGAGGTTCATGCAAGGTGAAGGTATTGCTAACTGTAAACTTTTCCCAGTACTCCGCCATGACGACTTGCAGCATGCTGGCTCTTGTAACAGAATTGTCACTTTCTGATCTTTACTCTCTTTACTGTCTAACAACTTATGTAGTAGGTAAATAAGGAACCCTCTCACACGCTTCCTCAGACATATTTTTCTTTCTGTGTCTGTGGGGGTGGGGGTAAGCAAAATTCAGCTGTACGTGTCCCTGCAGTGCCTATAATCAATGCATTGGCTGTCTCTCTACAAGGCAGTCCTCATCACTGCATTGTCTGTCTGTCCTTTTGTGCCTTTGTCACACTTCTTTTCACAGACTTTAATAATACTGCCACTGCTTTATCAGTTAATACTGTTGATGCTGCAGTCTTGCAGTGCTTCCTGAAAAGTTACCCTGTTTTTTGCCATGGAGGGAGAAACCGATCAGATTTGTTCAGTGATATGAACTAATACTGAAGAAATAATATCAACTTCTTGGTACAATATGAAGTGATGACTTTCAATTCTTACATCAATCAAAACATTTTTGTCCAGAATTTTAAAAGTCATGGAAAATAAGTGGTGCTCAGGGCACTGCTAGCTGGGAGGTTACTTGAAAATCCCACCTAAGAGGATTCTGTGATGCAGAAACGTTCATAATTTTCAGGTAACTAAAGTGAAAAAAAGCAAACTGAAGCATACATAGAGAAGGCATTAGGGAGAAAAAAAGAAAAAGAAAGAAAGAATAATAGCGTATTGTTTTCCTGCTTCATCAAATAGTTTGTCTAAGTAGCTATGTCATAAGTGGGTGCCTTTAACATCACTAGAAAAGTGCAAATTTCAAATTTTTTCAATTGTTTCATTATGATTCTGAAACAGAATGGAAAATAAGTATGGTATGTCACATAACAAGAGTTAAATATACTTTAAGATTATGCTCTCAGCCTGAGCAGGTAAAGTGGGGAAATACCCAGTGCTACAACTCAACGTCTGTGATGGAATTGCATAATAAGAGGTGCGGAAGGAAAACTAGGCAGAAGGGCTAACAGTAACCACCTCAGCTCACCAGCAGGTTGTTTCTCTCCATTTTCCTTTGATTTGGTGCTTACTTTCTTGGAATATATAGTTGGAAGCTATCACACGGGAAGATTTTGGCCTCAGCTCTCCATGACAAGTGCCGTTTTTTCCCCGCCCACCTCAAAAATCTGAGCTGAGTGAATGTGTACAATCTGGCACTCCTCCTGGCACATGAGTAAGGCTGAAGAAACCAATTGGTGCAAATTGTAAGTTAATGGGAAAGCGTGATGAGATGCAAGAAGAGCATGAAAATGGTCTGAAAAAGAGTAGGCTGTGACACAGCACGAGGATAGCAGAATGAGAATGTGTGTCACTCTGGAATAAAGACTGTGCTAATAAGAAGTTAAAAACTGCTGAAATATGAATCTGGAATCTTTTTTTGAGAGAAATTCAGTAATTTGTGTAAGCTTTCTTTTTCTGTCTGAAGAACCCAACTCCTGCTGCCAGTTGCTGTTCCCTCTGTTGGGTTGACAGGCTTTTGTCCGCAGGATGCACTGCCATGTGCTGCGGGCAGCAGCACGGCCTGTTGTCTGCTGGAGCAGGCATTTGAAGGAGTTCCTGCCACTCCTCACTGCAGGCTCTACTTTTCACTTTCAGTACTAATATGTGTATTGAAGATACTGCAGAAAAGGCATTAACTTTGATTTTGTTCTCAATATCAAAGTTGTACTTTAGGATGATTTTATTTAGAATCTCATTAATTATCAGTGGGCTCCTTGTCTAACAGAGCATACCTTAAGATACCATCTGTGTGAGGAGACTCATGCTGCTGGCTCAGTCAAAAGCAGCTCAATTGGAATAGCTCCAGCACAGTTACAAAGCAGTAAGTTGGCCAACTGCTAATTTTAAAAGCGAGAGACCAAAATAAGCACCACTGCTCCTGCCTTTGCTAGAACTGTTGGTGATGCAGGGATTTGCTTTCTTTACTATAACAGTGCACTCTTTTGCTGTAGGCAATTCATTTAAACCTCGGTCCACTACCGTATGTAAGCATGTGTTCATCTGTTTATGAGAGGTTTAATTGACCTACAGTCTTCCCTCATGCTTTTAAATGTCTTTGCTGGTTTGAGGCCTGTAGAGTGTAAGCACTAAAATCTCTCTTGGGATTTTAATGTAAGCTATTTTGAAAATCCTGCTTTGCAGCATTCTTTTCATTTGTCCGTAGAACACGTGGACCTGTAGCTTAGAATCCTTCTTAAGCATCTGTGTTGTCTCAGGTGAATTTTGGATGATCTGGCATGGAGTGTTGATTGTACTACCTTTAGTTTAGCACAACCGATGTCAGTATCTATAGCTTCCTTTTCTGATGCGGCACTTTGAAGGTCAGGAGATATCTCTGTTTTGAAAATGATTGCATGTTGTACAGTGAGTATGAAGTTAGATAAATCATGTCATCCACTCCAACTGCTTTTGCCACAAAATAAGAGGTGTTTTCATGTAGTGACTATTTAATTTACCTATGACTTAAGTTTCCACTTTGATACAGCAGCAAAGACTCCGTCCGCCTCGGCCACCGCCTCCAAAGATACAGCGTTCAACTAGGCCCGTGAGTAGCTGGGAGTTTTGTTTCACTGCCACAGCTTAACACTGCCTGAATTGCTCTACTAGTAGTATTACTAAACCTTGGTAGTTTGGGTTGTCAAACAAGCAATGTGTGAATTATGCACCTAAACTCCCTTCTTCTCTGCTGCGGCACAGCCCTGGGATCTGCATTTATTCTGCTTTTCTTTGACGAGTTCTGCAGCTTTCAGTCAGTTCTGCAGGTAACTGATGCTGCTATTGCAATATTTGTTTTACTTTTGTGGTGATTTCTTGAACAAAAAGTCTTGCTAGGCTGGGATAAGTTTTTAGCCAGTGAGTTTTTGAAGACTTGCACTAAACTCAAATACAAAAGGAAGCAGAAGTCTGAAGAGATTCAACAAGTTCTGCTTTAAATTAATTTGAGACACTTTATTTTTCACCATGGAATAGATGAGTGAATATATATGAAAAAGCAAAGTCTCTATTTGGACAGTGGAATATTAATACCATATTATGGATGATATACATCTATACTTCATGTTCATTTAACATTACCTGGAATGAAAAACGTTGGCCTAAGAAATGAGTCTTCTTCAGAAGAACTGCACGGAAATTGCTCTCAGTGTAACTCCTGTGTTAGGATGGGATACCTTATCTAAGCATTTTTCATTCAAAGCTCTACTGCAGTCTGATTATTAAATGTAAACTATACCAGATGCCTCTGAGGATGGAGTCTGTACTGGGTCTGTTTCAGTGACTTCTTCATACAGGAAAGTGACATCAGTTTAGAGGGGTGTTGTTTTTGCAGCAGTCTTGGAAGATATTTGTTTCTATTCAGGCCTTCTGCTTTATGAATATAATTTCATCAATAAACAGAAAGACCTTACTCCTTGCTTCCTTAACAGGAAGGTGTGTAAGAAAAACAGATGCAAGTTTTCAAATCTAATCTTGCTAAAACTTGTTACAAACGTGCAGTTTTGGATGAGCAGGCAACTGGTTAACAAGTGCACCTGGGTGTGTGTGAACTTTTGATCTTTGATGCATGTTCCTATGTTACATTTCAGTAGCATGTTTTTCTTTTCCCCTCTCTTTTAACTCTGGGTGTTCAGCTTAACAGTCACTGTTATGGATTTGTGCACTGCAGATTTCTGTTTTCTGTGTTTAAAAGGTAGCATTGACTGTGCTTGTGTGTGTTCTCTGGAACATAACTTGTACGGCAGGCCCTCCTGGATTCATTACACTGGGAACAAACTTTCCGTGGTACAAAGGGGTTCCCATACTGCTTCTTGGTCCTCTTGCTTTGTGCTTGGCAGGGGAAGCCCCATGAGGGCTCACTGCAGTTTCTCTGTACTGAGGTTGCTGAGCAGTATTGTTCAGATTGAGTAATTTATTACATGAAAGTCTTGCTAAGACTGTTTAATCTTATTGTAGTGTGTTAATAGTCCTCGCTATGATGTGTTTGTGTCAACTATCTTTGCTCCCAATGTGATTGATAAAAGGTTGGAAATGTAATAAAAGCTCCTGTTGCATTCATCTTGCTGTGTCAGTAAGTGGAACAGAAATTCGTCAGTTGTCAAGAGGAAATTCAGGATAAATGTAAATTATTATAATAGCTCCCAAAACTATGCTTCTACCAAATGTATGTAAATTTGTTGTTGTTCTGAACTGTTATTTGGCTTTTAATAGATGAAACACATTTTTTGTGTGTAAATATTCTTTTGTGCAGGCTGATTTTTCCCTCTTAGAATATTGGCATATATCGCAGAGGTGGGTATCAGCAAGTAATTCATCCTGACCTTTTACAGGAAGGCCTGAATGAGAGGCCAGCTCTCTCTGCTCCTCCGACCAAGTCAACATAATGGCAGAATTGCTGAGAAGTTGTTTTCAGGCTGTATCTGTTACAAGAAGGAATTTGTGGGAATTAGTCCTTGCAGTGTGAGTCATTACTAATAGTGAGAACAAAAACACAAACCAAAGAAGGTTAAAGAAGCAGAACAGATATGTTCTTTACATTCTGTAGTTTTGGAAATGAATTGTAGTGATGTTGTGAGAGGGTGATTGTTTGTAATTAATAGAAATCTGTTAGAATTAATAGGAGCTGTTTGGAAACTTCATTCAATTAGCAAAAGTTGTAATATGATAATTATTCATAAAGTTGATAGGGACAGTAATAAGCACATTTAATCCTGTACTGAATATTTACCTTTATTCTCTAGTCCCTGTGCTCATGTAATTGGATTTCTTTCCTACCTTTGCATTTGATATGCATTTAACCCTGCCTATTTGGCTAAAAATCCAGAGAGGAATTGGCTCGATTCCTGATTTTTCCTAGCAGTCCCTCATGAACAATACTCTAAATCCTACTTAGCATGTCACCCTATGCTTTACTGGTCTGGTGACCCCCTGGAGCCATCCAAAATTCTCATCTCTTTTGCTCATCACAATTGCTCCCCCAGGATATCAACCGAAAGGTGAAAGTGTTCACAGCATGATGACAAGCCAGTGTTACACACCATATTTCAGCTTAAATTTAATTAAACAAGTTTCTTTCTTCCTCTTTTTTTCTCCTTCTTGTTCTCCCCCTCCATCCAGTTCGTCTTGCTTCTCTCCCCCCCACCCTTGCACACTCTTTCTCTTGCTCACTCTATCTGTTTTATCAGCCCTAATGAAGCAGTATTCCTCATCGATCCTGCTGATTGCCAGCCCATTCCTTTTGTTTGTTGGCACCGAGCCATTCAGCCGCACTCTGACAGCTCAGCTCGTCTAATTAGCTCTGTTGTTCTTTTCCCCATGTTTCACCACGTTGCAAGTTCAGTTGAAGTTGCCACAAACTTAATCCTTCCATAAATTCACGTTCTTAAGCTGTCTTTATTGAAGAGAGGAAAGGCCTTGTGTGGGGACAGATCTTCAAGACCTTAACATCTGACCTTTGTATAAACTCTTTTTCCTGAGAAACTGTGGCAATACATCTCTGGATTTCTTCATCATATCTGCTCTACACCTTTTTCTTTGAAATGAAAATTCAATACAATGATCTTGCTGTTGAGTTCTGCATGCCATTGTGCAGCGTAGAAACAGTGCTCACAGCTTAGCAGCTTTTTCCTGTCAAGAGAACCTGAACTAAATGTTCTTAAAAGCATTAAAAACAACCAAACAACAAAACCCAACCGAGCAAACGAAAACAAACAAAACCAAAAAGCCCAGAGATGGGGGCACAACCAGTGCTGCCACTGCAAACAAGTTCATCAGTCATCTGAAGTGTACTTGGATTGTAGGCCTGTAACACCTTTTATATTTGGCTGTTAAAGAGGTCACAGGCCTAAGAGGGCAGAAGTTGAGTTGTGTTCCTTACCTTATTGAGGGCTTTGGAGATTCCTGTTGGTTAACATTCAGCAGAACCAGCAAGTCAGACTGCATCCCAGGTTGGGTAGTTCTTTAAAGGACAAAAAAAAAAAAGCAAAGAAGTGGAAAGTTGGCTGTACACCCTGGTCCTGCAATTTTTCATTCCTGCATTTGGCTCAGAGGAATAAATTCACCAACAGGATTACTCATTAGTATAGGTAGGCACGTGTGTAAATTTTGCCCATTTAGTGATCAGCTGTGCTTATTCCTTTCCTTGAAGTTTAGCTTGTTTGCTTATGGAGTTCACGTGGGTAAATTCAACTTGATTTCTGAACATCAGAAGATAATGGAGATGTTATGTGCAATTCAGCTGGCAGCAACATCACCTTCCACAGAAAACCTCTGAGTGTTATTGCAGACAACAAAAGATACACTGATATAACCTCAGTGATGTCAATGATAATGTGTCTGTGAAGGTGTTCTGATCAGCTACTGGAAAGAACCATATTTGTTAAGAAAAATAGTATCTTTTCATTTACAATATTTACTCTTAAGTACAATTTTTTTTTCAGTGCTCTCTTTTACAGAATTATTCACTTGAGGAGCTGGCTTCCTATGAACAGGCACACAAAAGGATTAGGATGTCAGAGCTGAACAACAATATCCATATAACGTGCAATGCAGGCCTTTCCAGTTTCACTCTGTCAACTCACTCTTTTAGATGAAGCTTACATTTAGAAAACCTGTTTATCAGAAAATTGCCCTGTTCTAAACAAGACAGTTGAGCAAATTTTCACTGACTGGCTGATGGTCAGTAGCAAGCATATAATGTCGTTTGCAACTCAAAATGTGGGTTTTTGCCCTTTAGCAAATTGTGGGACTGCGTAGTTTACATCCAAACCAATGGATTTGTAACATTGTTGAAGCATAAAAGTTAAAACTGACTGTGAGTGTAAGGTACCTTTAAGATCATGGCAATTATGCATATGTTGCCATTTATATCTGTTGCATGACCAGCTCTTGAAGGATCTGATGAAGTGTATCTGTGTATGTGTATGCAATAGGTTCGTCCTCCAAGACCTCATGTTGTTAAGAGACCCAAGAGCAACATTGCTGTGGAAGGACGAAGGACTTCCATTTCCAGTCCGGAACAGTAAGTACTTTGCAGCTCTACTGCTCTGCTTCTCTCCAGTTGTGTTAATGTTAGCAGACTGTATATTCAAAATTAAAAAAGAAAAAAAAAGAGAAAAAAACAACTACAAATCCTCAGTGATCTACAGCTCAAAGTTCAACATTTTTAGAGCAATTTAGAGGAGCAGTGAGAAAGCAAGCACTGGCACTTTCCAGATATCCAGCATGGTGACAGTACACTCTTGGTGCAGGAAATCACACTGGACCTCGACTCAGGGTGACAGGATAGTTGCACTGACCCGAACTGTCACAGAGATTTCCTCGTCAGTCATCTCCTCACTGCAGCACAAATTGCATATCTCATAGCCACTTGGAATTAGCTGCTTACGTTCCAGTCTGTGGTGGCCTTATTCTAAGTGAAGTGAAATGCTTTAGCTGATGCCCAAGATTCTAGGGTATTTGTTGTATCTGAAGAGAAGAAAATCCCGTGAAAAGAAAAGTGGTTAGTTTCTTTAAGCACTCCTTTTCCCAGATGGGTACCACTGCTAGCGCCGCTGTTCATGAGGAAAGAGAGTTGGAGGTTGGGTATTTCCCCCTTTCCAAATTATATGCTTGGAGCTTCTTTTCCCAGTCATTTTAGAGTGGAGTGGAATTCTGACTTTCGGCTAGAAATGAATGGTAACTTTAAATTCTACAGCTTCATTTATTCATTTTATAGTGGAATTTGGTTGCCCTCTTGTGGAGTAGATTGCAAATCCTGTCAAAGGGCTGATATGGGGAGGTGGCTGTCTGCACAGAAATTATTGGAATTTTTATAAAGTTTTTTCCTTAATATTTAATATGACTCACTGCATGGTTGATGTACCAGGTGGAAGATAATGGAGTCAATTTAATCACTGCGTATGTTTCTCATGAACTACTGTGCGTGTTTTGATTCAGAAGCTGCTCAATGATATTCCATTGTGGCTTCCTGATAACATTTATTTTCAGCTCCTGCAGTGTCAGATTGAAAATAAAGAAGCATGAATGACAGGCATAATATTTACGCTAATGCTAGTAATATGTTAAATTACAAATATTATTTTTCTTGATTTTAATTGATAGCTGTTAATTTTAGTGAGTCTGTACATTTCAGCTGCTTTCACACATTTTATATATTTTTCGGGTGGAGACTATTGGTGGTAATCTACCAAAGATAATGATGGTTCTCTGTAGATATAAAGCTGATGTATTTTTCTCTATGATCATTTTAGTACTGAGAGATTCTGGCACTTGCTGTGCAGTACCAGGACTTGGACTTTTCCTTGCCTGCCCCAGCTTCAATATTTTCTAGTTCAAATTCAGTGGCTCAGCAGCTACTGATGTGTTTTCATCCTTTCCTTTCATCAGCTTCAGGTGGCAAAACAAATGTGTACAGAACTCCTTCCAGACAGTTAATTGTAGAATATTACAGCCAACCAGATATCCTGTAATGTGCGTGGTTGGTTTTAATACAAACAAGTTAGAAAGGCAGGAGGACAAGAACTATGATTTGGGATGTACAAGTGGGGGAAATGTAACCTTCAGGGCATTGACAGACACAGATCTTCAGCGCAGAAGGTAATGTATGAGACTTGGAATTTCTGCAGTTGGCGAAATCACAAACCAGCCTGAATTTGTTGTGATGGCAGAAATATCTGCAAGATCATGCAGGTGGCTCGCAGTGCCTTGGAGACAGGGAAAGGAGCACTTATCGACCTTCTTCCTGGCTATTTACCTCAAAATGATATTTTGAATAAACAAAAGGTAATTTTAAAAAAGTAATTAAATATTTATAATGACGTTTTCCACAAACATTTTTTCTATCCCTTTACAAAATAATTTTCATTTTTTGTTCTAAACTAAAAATATAACACCAGTTCTATCTTTAAAGAACATGCATTATTTTTCTCCCTCTTGGATCAGACTGTAATGAATGAAAACACTACAATTTCTATTTTTGCTGTTGTAACTTGGTAGCATTCAAGTGCTCATACTGTAGATCAGAGGAGATTCCGTGAAAGCCGCGGCAGCACTGAGAGTGCTTTTTCTTGACCTGAACTTAACCAAAATATTTAGCTTAATTGCATTGGTTCCAAAGCTAATTATTAGCCAGTTATGATCAGGAGCTCGTATGGAGGCTCTGCTTGTAAGGAGAAGCATCTGCTCCAGAGAAATTTCTTTTTTATAAACTAGCTTTACATTTTTGTCTTGAGCTGATTGATGATGTGAAAGCTTCAGAGCCGTTTCCCAGGCTGTGGTCACCACTCAGACTTGGGCTTGCATCCTGCTCCTGCCTGCTGGGACGGCGTCCCGGCGCTGTGGCACAGATCACAAGCAAGTTGGTTTCAGTGCAGCTTCCTTTCCTTCCATGACGGTGCCTATTATTTCTGAACAGTCAGCCAGCACGTAGATGTCCTTTCAGCTGTTAGATTTATTAATGCATTTCTTACAATATTAAGAATTTTGTATCTTAAGTTATAGGTGTCAGTTTTTTAAATCTGTGCAAAAGAATATTATTGTAAGAATACATGTGCTCATTTTCTAACCAGTCTTCCATTAAAACTCAGGAGGGTGGGAGTCTTGTTAAACCTTCATATTTAGAAGAGCTGGTGGAAGAGTAATTTTTTTTCCCATTACAATTTTCAGTGAGTTTCTTTCCATTTCAATAGAAACGTGGCGTTTTTGTTTTGTTTTGCAATCAGATAAAAAAAGCAAGGCTTGTGATGTACAAAGATTCTTCCAAATTGCCATTAAATCTAAAATGTATTGTTTAAAAAAATATCATTAAGCAGGAAGAACCTGAGAGCTCAGAAAACATAGGGTTGCCATTTGAGGCAATACTAAACATGTGGACGCACCTCCTTAAGCACAAATTAGGTGTTCACAGAAACAAGGTGTTGCGTTTTTTTACAGATAAGCAGTTTTTCAAGAGCTCTCTTTTACACCACAGCAAGATTGCCCATTAAGTTTAGAATAGGCTTCCAGAGAGCTCTAGGATCTGTTCTCTAAGTACTGGCTTACTGAGGAGCTGGCATCGAGGGCATGCAGAGTGGGAGGAAATTAAAATAGGAAATCAGAGGGTCAGGCTCACAATTAACAGCATGTCAAAAGGGTCTTGGGCTGGCTAAACCCGTGTCAGTGCTGCAGCAGTTCATTATGACTTTCCAGAACTCCTGTAGGACTTAGAGAAGCTAATGGTTTTCTCTTATATCGTATGAATGAAATTAGACTGCAGTGCAATAGTAGGTTATTACACTGAATTTAGCATGAAGTCAGCATGACGGCTGTGTTAAATGATACAGGCTCATAAAGCCCATTAACTTCCAGTTGATGTAACCAGGCTCTCGAAGCTCTGCCACACAGAATTTGTGTACTGTAAAGCTTTTTAAGGCATCACTTCAAGCAAGGGTCTCTGCTTAGGAAAAAGCCAAACCCGCAAGTAGTCATTTGAACAAGGTTGGCTGGAATCCAAAGGACAGTCCTGTAGACTATAGCAGATAGATTGGTTGCATGGCTTTGATTCTTCTGCCACAAGAAAATTGATTTATAAAAAGCTACATTCAATAAAGGTGGTGCCAAGAACGCAGATGGCCCAGCAAAAGGACAGCAAGTGGGGAAGATGCACACTGAGAGCAGCCGTGCTCTTTGTACGTGGCCAAGCAAAAACCTTTGGGAGCCTTCCCAGATTCCTTCCTGTCTCTCCCACTTTTCCTGTAGGATATTTTGCAGGAAACAGTTCTGGTGCTTATTTCTGCCATCTACCTACCAAGTGTGTGCAGCTTGCCTTTGTGAAGAGAGACGGCTATGATATCTGTAGGGGAAATTGGTGAACGCGTACTTATTATTGAGAAATAGGATGAAAATGTGAGATGGCTTTGTAGAATCTTGCATCTAGATCTGTCAGAGCAGGCAGAGGTGTCATCCAGCTTGTTCCCACTTTAAATCCTTTGTTCCTTTTTTTAACTTTGTAGAAATTGCATAGAAAGTTGAGTCAAACTCTGAGGCAGTTACCTGCCCTGACTGCTCCCTGTGATCACACAGTGATTTCTGTTATCTGATTGGTTTACTCATAATTTTGTAATACTTAAAAATATGCTTTATGCTAATATTTTAATTTTTCTTGGACTGTTCTGCTTCTGTGAAGATTCACAGTATGCAAAGTGTCACTTTAAAAAATAAAATACTTTACTGTTCCTGTTAGCTCACACTCAGGTGTGCTGAATATGCAGGAAGGAATTCCAGGGACAGGTCTGTGCTTTGTTCGTAGTGAAGAGTTATGGGGCAATCCCCTCAGTCCCAAATCTCTTATTTCATACTGGCAAGAAAAAAACCAATGCATCCAAAACCCTCATTCTTTTCATTTTACTGTCTAAGAGGGACAAATTCCTTAATTCCCTGGAGTAGTGGCGCAGGTATTCTTTAAAATACAAAGAATAAATCCTTCCTCAAATTTGGGAAGCCCTTTTCAGGGGAACAATGGCATCAAGACCAACATTACTCCATCGTATCATCATCTCTGTAATCAGGAAAAAGCAAACAGTTGATAAAATACACAAATTTATTTTTTTCTGAACTACCTTTTAAAATTATTACAGAGTTCTCCTTATTAATGTCCAAATCCTGTACTCACATTTTCAGTATGTATTTTTTCTATCTCAAGTACATTTAGGTGTCAATTAAATTTGAAATATCTACATTTGTCAGCATTTCATTTTTGGCCAGTGTGATGTGCTGCTGATTTGTCCATGCATCCTGACACATGAAAAAAGCTCCTGAGATGCAGATCTTCCTCATTAAAAAAGAAACCCATACTATCATAATGGTACGCAGAGCCATGGAGCGCATCCCCAGCTTTATTGCACTGTGTTTCTGACATGATATTTAAAAAGGAACAGCCACGGCTGTCAGTACTGTCATATGCTAGTGCTAACCGAAGACATGTTAAACTAAACATTAGAAAGAGATCAGCAAGTCATCTGCATGGTAACTCAGCTAAGAGATTAGGTAGGCAGGAGCTGGTGCAGTCATGTGGAGATGATGAGGGTTGTAGCTGTGACGGACACATCCTTTCTTCCCTCTAAGGCTGCAGCAGCGCCTGCCTTGTAGCCGGGCTTGCTGTGACCTGCCTTTCAGAGACAGCTCTTTGTGTATGAAATCCTAGCAAGTGGTGGGTGGCAGACTGCAGGAGAGTTGGCGAATTGGGTTAATGAGGGAATCGGCACTTTTTTTTGGATTCCACTGCCTCAAGCTAATGAAAAATTTAAACTTGGACGATTTTAAACTGTTCATCCCTTATCTGTGGCCACAATCTGTTTCAGAGAACACTGACGCTGAAGCTGAAGCGCTTTCCTTTTTCTAATTAGGAGATCCCACTTTCAGGAGTCTTGCAACAGCAACAAAAGCGGTGCATGTTGTCTTACTATGAATGTGATCCTGTTGCACTGGTCTGCGCTGAGGGGCAAATGATGAATTAGCAAAAGAGATCTTATTTCTTCAGAGCTCGTTTTGTGCATACACACACAGACACGATACGTTTGAATTTGGCGTGGTCTGAAGGCAAACAAAAGGGATCAGAGGCGGTGCTGCGAGGGCAGCGGCACCTGAGATCTGCTGCGTGCCATCACCAGGCGTACGGCCTGGCAAAGATGTGTGGGCAGTCAGCATCGCTCCTGATTTCCAGAAAACAATTCTAGATTTGCTTGAGTCGTATTAGATGTTACTGTACTTTGCAAAGAGAAAAAGCTCTGTGTGTGTAATTAAGTTCCTTATAAGATTCTAATATAAATTGATATACTCTTTAAGCATCTTTGCTTTCTAAAACTCTTTTAGATGAATTTTTTTTAATGCAAGTTGAAGCCTTTGGATAGCAGTCTCCCTTTTAGCAAAAAAAAATTTAATAAAGTTTAAAAAATGGCCATTTTTTCCTAATGCAGTGGCAGCTCCCTCTCTTTCCCTGGATGCCTATTATAGCATGAGAGGAAAAGAACAGCTATGCAACAGCTTTAATTGGAGTACCACAGACTATGATTTAACACTATCAGCTGCATCTGCTGCCACCGCTATTTTAGACTTTTTATTAATTAGCTCTGACCTGATTGTGAGTAACATTTATTCACGGCGGCAGTTTGGGTCCCCTTGAGCTGTCACTCGCAGCGTCCAACTTCTCTTTTTCTGACCTGATGTTTGGGACTGTTTCTCAGAACAGTTACATAGTTACTTAACAATTAGACCGAAGAACTAAGAAACACTGAAGGCTGATTATGAATGCGGGAGCAACTGTATCTGTACTATAAAGGTAACAGATCAAATTCCTTTTCTTCCTGCGCTTTTGGTCCTCTTCTGCAGTGTGTTCTTATCTGTGATGTACGTAGCTGTGAGGTATGTTACCATTGTTCTGCATTGCTTACAGGGTCGTGACCTATCCTTTGTTCCCCATGATGAGCCTGATGCTGCTTACACTGAAGTAACAAACTTTATTGCAGATCTCAGTATTAGCAAAACTAAGCTCCCATCTCAATTGGCAGTCATGATGTACGTTTTGATTCAGTACAATAGCTGGGATTTTCTCAGTGATATGTGACTGACAAAATGTGGGCAGAATTGTGGATTTCTGTATTGGCTTCTGTTGCAACAGGGATCTGATTGCAGGTCTTAGCACCCTACCCTACTAGATAACCCTAGAAAACCCAAGGTTTTTAGAAGAGTTTTATTTTCAGCCTAGACAGTACAGCTCAACACATGTCTGCAGAGCTCTTTGCAGTGGCACTCAGTCACGTTCAGAAATTACTTACAGCCTATGAATCACTTGGTTTTCTCTCTCCTCTGCAGCTTGCAATGTGACAACTTGATAACTTCCTTTTCTCTCCCTGTTTCCCTCAGCCTTGTAAAGCCTATGCGACACTATACAGTCTTCCTCTCTGAGGACTCTTCTGATGATGAATTTCAGCAGGAAGAGGATCCTGTATCTGGCTTCTCTGAAAACTTTTTCTTCTCTGCTCCTTTTGAATGGTCTATCCTTTATTCTTTCATTGTATTAATTCAGTCTTTAAACAATGGTTTTTGCATTGGTCAGGGTGCCTGCTTCTTGCAATTTTGGAAATAATCTTGCAATCTTTGTACAACACTTGATGAATGTTCTGCATTTCTCCTGCTTGCTGTCATATTTAAAGGCATGCAAAAATATGCTTCTGCATGAAACACTATGCAGTAATGCACAGTTTACTGCGTTACGTTCGAGTTGAGCTCTGTAGGAGGTTCCTTCCACTTGCCCTTTGTTCCAATGTGCTGCTTGTGTTCCTGCCCAAACCTTCTGCCATTCTTCCTCGTGCAGTGCTAACTGTGCTGTTTGGATTGTCCTGTGAGCTTTATTTCAGCGCAGCCATCAGCTTGTTCCAGTTCCAATTGTGTGCTCCCTCAGGTGCCGGTTCCTCGGTGACTCAGAGCAGTCACCATGCAGAGGACCTACGAGGGTTTTGAGTACAACCTGACATAGAATTATACAAGAAATAGCAAGCTGTTTGTTGGGTTTGTGTGCAGGGCTCTTCAGTGTTTCAGTAGTTTTGCAGTGTGATTTCATGCTTAGCAGATGAGCATGCAGAATGTGAGAGATTAAAGATGCAATCAAGATTTGCAAGATCATTGTTTTCCTGAGGAGTGCCCCATCAGCTGTCTGGTACTTACATTATTACATTCATGTGTTGCTAGCTGATTGCCTACTACTTATTTGTTGATGAAGGAAGTAAGGACTTTATAGATTTGTGTGATAAGGATGTGTTATAATAAAATACGGAAAGAAGAGGAGGGTTCTTCCATATTATCCTTGGCTTTGGAGGTCTCACAAATAGTTTCTTTTAATTGAAACCTTGTTTAAATGCCATGGTAAAATTGCCTGCCAGTCAAATCACTGCAGATAAGTGTGTCACTTCTTGTTATTAATTGGATGTGCATTATGCTGCTGTTCTCTGTACACAGAACCTATATGCAAATCTGCTGTTGTTCATTTCTTTTTGCTGAGGTATGTACAAGAAAAGCATCTTGCTAACTCGGCCTTGGCTGTAAATGTAAAATAGGTGTCTCCATAATGGATTGTGGTGTTTCTTGATAACATGACACCAGCACAAACATTGGAACTCTGCACAGTGTTCCCAATTATTGCAGGAAAACACTGAATTATGTTTTGTGCTGAGTTAGCTTGAAACTGGGAATGTAAGTGGCTGCAGAACACGAGCACTTTGTGGTGTGCTTGCTCTGACTTCCTGTGTGCAAGGCCTGAGCACAAGAAAGCCATCTGCCTGAGTGGGAAGGGCCAGGCTGTCACAGCAGAGAGCTGGCATCCATCTATTCCTGCTTTGGGAGACTTGGCTTATCAGTCTGTCTGTAAGTGCATCACCACAGCTTTCCTCCAAGTACTTCCATCTTCCATTTTTTTTCTTCTGAAAACTCCTTGAGTGCCAAAGTCATCTCTGTATGTCTGCCCTCAGTCATTTTGCTCACATGCCTGCTGTTCATGAGATGCTGTATGCTGCATTTTCCTACCCAAAAACAGTTTGTTTGAGCCATCCAGCTCCTTGGGAAATAGTTGTCTTTAAAAATAAGAGAAAGGCAGTCATTTGCAGCATGATTTTTGTTTTCCTCTCTTGTAGGCCTCAGCCGTACCGGGCTCTGAAAGAATCTGATAGTGCTGATGGGGAAGAGGCTGTCAGTCCAGAAAAGGCAAAAGAGCCTCTGCCTCCAAGCCCTCTCCTCTCCAGCAACGCTACAGAAATCAACCTCCTTGAAGACAGTTTCCCTAACTTAGAGGTAGAAACACAGCCTCAGACTCTCAGCCAGGCGAAGAGCCTGGAAGACCTGCGGACTCCAAAAGAAGAGGCAGATCAGCGATGCACGTTTGATTACCAGGTTTGGACAGAGTTCTATATGCCCTGGGGCAATTTGCAAAGAACTAGGGTTGTCTGTCTTCCATTATTCCTTGAATAATATTTAGTTAGTATTGAGTAGGTGCATCCATTTGTCCATGTGTTTCAACGTTCCTTTCTGAATTAAGAAACTACTGAAATGAAACACAGTTGTCAGATAGTGGCTTTTTTCATTAAAACATCAGTTGGACAATCTAGATTGCTGAAGAGGAATATTCTTTGAAGAACTTCACTGAATATATACAGCTGAGAAAGTGGCAAACTCTGACAGGAAAGAAAAGGATGTAATTTCTACCTTAAAGTAATATTTAATTTAGTGTTAGATCCAGATGTTTCATTTGACAGCTTTTGCTGTACAACAGTTGAAGTTTTTCCACTTCCATACCCTAGATATAGATGCGTGCTCCTTACTTGGCTAACAGCAGATGCCACAATATATCACAGCTGAACAACTTCTTAGAGGAAGAGCTGTAACTAAAACTGTAGAGTTCTGCTTCTGCTTTCCTGCCTGTCCTTCTTGGCCATATGCAATTGTCCCTCTCCTTTCGATGTTCACTCTGTGGACAGATCTTTGTCCACTCACAGCTGAGCAGCCTGTCTTCAGGCTGATCCATGCTGAGAGGAGATCAGTGAAAGTTAACATTGTTTTCTTGCAGAGAATGGATCTTGCTGGGTCTGAGAGGAACAGGATTGTGCCACCAATGAAGCTGTCTCACCCTTACAACAAGCTGTGGAATATGGGTCATGATGACATGGCTATTCCTACCAAGTACTCCCAAAGCTCACCAGAAAGGCCCCTGACTGCACTTGGCAATGTACCGCCAATCACAAGGAGACCCCGGAGCAGAGACAGCATTCTGGCTTCTGCAGAAAAGGATGACTCAAATCCTGCTGCTCAAGGGAATATCACCATTCCTAGGCCACAGGGAAGAAAGACTCCTGAACTGGGGATAGTGCCACCACCGCCAGCACCCAGGGCTTCCAAGCATCAGACTCCAACTGGGCCAACAGAAATTCTCAGTGCTCACACAGGATGTAGCCAGTTGGTTTCAGATCTTATCCCGGAGCCCTTAGGAGTTGCTAGGTTGTCCTTAGAACCTGAAGTCCAGCAGTCTGTAAATTATTCCTCTTGTTCATCTCAGCTTTTGTCCAGTGCTACCAGCACTGCAGAGATGCTCCAACCTGTCAGGGTGAAGACAGATAATACAGGTAATGAAAGTGACTACCTTCTGAATCTGCTGGATCCATTAAAAGCAGCCAGCTGGCAAAGCAGTGGCCCCCAGCAAGGTTCCTGCAGCCTGCAGAGCTCAGTTGCTCCACCTTCTGGAGCTGGCTTTATATCAGTGGCAAGTGACTTTGTGCCTCCTCCAGCTGCACCATTTATCCAGTCACTCAGTTATCCTTCCCCAGCACTGCCACCTTTTTTACAGGCATCTCCTAATCCATTTACACAAACGGTGCCAGGACCCCTTTCAGTGTCTCTTGTTAGGCCCCCAAGGGGCTCTTTCACCCCCACATTAGGTCATGCTTATAGTTCTAGCTTCATAACACCTAATTCTAGTTTATATCCACCACACAGACCTCAACCAAACATTTCAACATTGTCCATGCCTAACTTGTTCAGCCAGGCTCCAGCGATGTCACCAGCTGGCTCCTTACTGCTGCAGAGCCACAGCCCTTCTCCAGTGAGCTCTCTACAGCCAGCATGTTTAAGTGGTCCTTCTAAAACCAGAACGTTGCATGTGGGCAAGTCCACTTCCAAGGTAGATACCCAACAAGCACTAGCTCTTCTGTCTAATGAACCCCCTTTGATCCCTTCCAGGCCAGCTAAGGGCTTAGAGTCAGTGTTACTGTCCTCAAAACCTGAGGAGACAAAAGATCCATTTGAGGATTTGTTAAAAAAGACCAAGCAAGATGTGTCATCCACACCAGATAAGGTTGAACAGCTCAGAAGGCAATGGGAAACCTTTGAATAATGTTCCCAGTGGTCTTTTGATGTCCCTTTGGAATTGACAGGATGTTTTTGTTTTCTTTTTGAGCCAGCATACAACCAAGCATTTCTTTTATGGCTGCAGGACCATTGCCATGCTGCAATTCACATGACTGCTTTTTGCCCAGAATTTGTTCTACTTGGGAGTTCCCATGTTGTTCTGATCCCTGCAACTGTTTCCTTACTTTCTGCCACTAAACGCACTCATGACTCTTGCACTGATCAAAGCATGAAGGTGGTTGGTTTGGAATTGATTTGGTTTGGTTTTCCACGCATAGCTTTTCAGTCAGTACTACTGAAGCAGAATTTACTCCATGTATTTTCAGCCCTTAGTGCAGCCAGCAGCATGACACAGCACACCATGCCAGAGTTTTCTTGCTGCCTGTCTGAATGGCGTTCAGCTCAGTTTTTCCTGTGTTGCATACATCACTATAATATTTTGCTTTCCCGTGTGGAGTGCAGCAAACAAACCCAGACTTATGGGCTGTACTGAGTTAATAATCCATTAGGTTCCAAGTTTGTCCTGTCAGGCATTCATTAGGTCATACTACTGGGTGAACTTTTGTTGCAAATTTTTCATTTCCCTTCTCCAGTGTGCTGACACTGAGAGGTAATAGGGACCTCTGGTGTAGAATTGTCACAGTTCTTTGTTACAGCAAAACCACAGCACAGAGCAGTTGCTCAGGGTTTGGTCCTGCAATCCTGTTGGGAAACTGGAAACACCAGCAATTGATTTTGTTTGTTTGTTTGTGTTTTTTGTTTTTTTTTTTTACTTTTTTGTTGTTGTTTGATTATTTTTTGTTATATATATCAGAAAATAGAGTCCATCAAGAGTATCCTAGTTCTTACGTATGTGTATGTTAATATTATATACAAACATTATAGATGGCAGTATATGAATGGGATGTAACAATGTCTTGATTATTTAAAAAAAAAAAAAGAGAAAAAATGGAGTATAAAAGCCCATGAGTTCAGGCTCATGAGTTCAAGTTAAATGCCAGTGTACTGACAAGATGGCCCAAGTGCAGCGAGATGAAAGCTGCAGTGCTTGTCTGTACAGACAGAAATCAGACTCAAGTGGAGCTGAGTAAGTCACGTAATGCTGGAAGGCCAATCCCTGGCAGCTGCCTGTCACTGCTGGACTTCAGATGTGCTAACTGCTACCTTGAAGCAGTGGGATTTCATTCTGGTCTGCAAGGCTCTCCACTCCTTCAGCCTGTCTTAAAAACCACAATCCTTACCCTGCTTTTGATGAGAACCGTTTGCTGGTATAACGAGATGCTAACTGGACCATGAAAAGGACTGTGAGGTCACAGATACAACGATGCAATGAAAAGGTTAAAGGGTACGTTCATCCTGATTTTCTAAGACTCTTATCTATGGCAATAGTATCCTCAAGAAATTTCATCTTAATCTTAGCAACTCCTTTAAAACCTGCTGTCTTTGCAGTGATCATTTCTGTTTTACTTAAGTGGTGCTTTTTTTGGATTTGTTTTGTATTTGGGCAGAGTCACATTTAAAACATCACTCCATCGAGGTAATCACATCACCATTAAGCCTTTGATAAAGGAAATCATTTTGAACACGTGGGGAAATTCTTGTAAGCTTTATCAGAATTATTTCCAATGTATCTATTTTATTCATATAATCTTGGAGGTTTTCTTACTCTAGTGTATGAAAATGGTTGTCTATGCGTTTGAGTCTGTGCAATACAAAAGAGAAATACTCCTAATATCTGAAATGCAAACAGTTTGAGAAAGACCATAGTGTTGCATCAATATTTCTGTAAAGCACTGTTACTCTTACAAGCCATGCAATTGAATTTGTATTTTCTTTTTGTGCTGGAAGACAGATGGTTTTAGTATTGCATAGTAAAATATTTAAAGTCTAAGACAATAGCTCCATTTCGTTTTATACAAACATTATGTACAGATCGTCTGGAATTAGCGGGTTTCCTTTAGTGTGAGTTAGATGGGAGAAAAAAAACCTTCCTCACTTGTGCTGGATCCATACAAGCACCACTATGCAGCAGATGATGTGCCATTGGAATTTTGCATCTTTTTGTTTTTTTCTCCTCCCTTCTTTTTCTTGCCACACACTGATTTTTTTCTCACCTGCAGTGAATGGTCTGTGCTGCCTGCATTTTTTTCTGCTTTTTACATGTGTGTGAAACTCTCCCAACACGAGATTCACATCTGCTCCGTTTCCTCTCTGTTTCGGAGGTGGTTAAAGTCTGTCAGTAACACAGGACTGCCATTTTTCAGGGAAAGTTGGGTCCCTTTACCCGACCGTACGAGAGGTTGGTTCAGTGACACTGCAGAAGGCTGTGTGCAGCAGCTTATCTTTTGTTAAACAGGAATGTGTGACGTGCTGCCTTCAAAGGAGCGTGTAAGTAAATGATGGCTGAATGTTTCCCAAACTCTGTCCATTTGCACGAGAGGATTTATGCTAGTTTATTTGTCATTTTTTAATGTGTTTTGTGCTTTTTCTATGCTTACCCTGTAGGCTTTATGACCAAAGTGCTTTTTCCAGCACTGGCAGATTAATTGCTCAGTATGAACGCAAAGCCTGTTAGCTGCTGCTTCTTACAACATCCAGGTTTGGAAAAACCTGTTTCACTTTGCTTGTGACTGTTGGAGGTTAACAGATGTATTTTTTTAAATCTCTGCACTGTGAATCGGTGATGACAAGAGCTGCTCTGGTCCCCCAATGTCCTTCAGGAACTTAAGAAGTTTGTGGCAATGCAGGAGATGAATTCCCACCCTGGAACTGCCTGGTTCCACCACGCTCAGCTCTGTGATAATCCTGTGCCCATGTTTTCAAATGGTGCAGCAGCTTGGCGTCATAAAACAAACGTAAGCATGTGATTCATTGTGTAGCACTGTAAAATTAATTGCTTAATAGAGTTAAACGTTTTGGCAGAGTAGGGGCTTTATGTAATCTCACCGCTCTTTTAATGGATGCATAAAACTGAAGCAAGGGCATATGCCTACAGTTAGTTAATTTTCTGTGCAACATTTGCTTAAGTTGCCAGAAACTGAGTGTATTTTCTCTGAAAGAAAGGCTGAGAATTGTCTTCTCAGGAGCGTGCACCAAATTTTTTCACATTTTATAATTTAAATCCATTCCCTTTTGGCCCATTGCTCTGCAGCAAGCACTTTGATTATCTGTCTCTGGTTTCAGGCTCACCTGGTTGTGTTTATTGCAGCAGTTACCTCAGTGCCAAAGTGGTCGTTACATCCCATGATGCTGATATGTTGCTGTTACATGGAAGCAAACTGGATGTGCAGTTTAGTCGTGTCAGGTGTACCTCAGTGGCTCTGGGTGTTCCACTGCACAGGGATGCTTACAATACCAAGCAGTCAGTGCAGCTGTTTCAGTTACAGTCATTTATTTCCACATTCTAGCCTCCCTTCCAGGTGCTCCAGTTCAGGCTGCTCACTCTGAGCTCTGTCCATTAGCAGCTCTCCTGCCAGGAAAGAGCTTGCAGCTGTCCTGCAGCTGGAGCAGGGCTGCCACCAGCAGCTCCTGTGGCACAACTGCGGAGCGAAGTTCCCAAGACTGCATGGGGTGAGCAGTGCAAGGTGCAGCTGTGCCTCTGCTCTGCCATTGCTGACAGCAGCACAGCCTGAGCCGCTTGTCCTTACACAGCACATCTCTGCATCCATCCCTGTGATGCACTGGCTGAGGGCAGGCATCAGGTCAAGAGCCCAGCTGGCCCCACCTCCAACTTCTGCCTCTGGCCCCTGGCAGCTGGGAATTACAGAAGAAGTCTTCAGACTCAGGGAGGTAGGAGAGATCTGTGAAGTCTTTTTACAGAGAAAATGTTATTCTGAAGGCTTGAATGTGAACTTCCTTTGACATTTAGTCCCGGCTGTGGGCAGAATCTCTCCAGCTGCATCGGGTCAGATGATGTAAAGACTGAAGTGTGGTCCTCTCTGTTTTTTTCCCTTCTGCTGGAGAGTGCTGACCCCCATTTCTCCAGAAGAGAACTTCTGCCGCTGCAGAAATCTGTCCTGCCTTAGGCTGCTACGTATGCCAGGGCTAAACACAGATTTTGTGTCTTTGCTCATAGCTGTGCAGGTGAATGGTATCACTGATAGCTCTGCACAGGCAGCGCAGTGTGTAGTAGCACATACTTCAGTATAGCTTAACAGAGAATGCAACAGGTTCAGTAACTCCCTTCTTTATTTCTACAATAGGACTGTAGTAACTGCTGTGCAGATTTGCTGTTTAGAGTTATGGTGTGTGACAGAAATAATAATAATGAGCAGCTTAATTAATGCAGCATGGAAACTTGTGGCTGAGCAAACTCTGTTACAGACCAAAATCAGCAACCTAGAAATCAAGTAGCGATTTGCCAAGAAGTGATCACAGATCATGGTAACTAGGTCTATTTTTATGCATGTTTTATTGTAAACTTATTTTGAGGGACATTCTAAATCTCTTTTTTTTTTTTTTTAATTTTTTTTTAACAAATTATAAAGTTTACAATTAGAAAAGAAATCAGGATCACAACAATTAACTACAGCAAATCCAGTTTTGTGAAAAAATATATTCAAAAATTAAATATAAAAAGAAAGTTAAGTTCATTATTGAAAAAAAAAAAAAGCTTTCATAACTTATTTTGCAGAAATGCTCAAGACACTGACAAAGTATTTTTACACTTATCCTAGTACTGGCTTTGGGTGCTTGAAATATAAACTTCTGCTCTATTAATCCTGTAAAGCAACTGAGCAGCAGCCTTCCTGCTGACTACCCCAAGAACAGCAGGAGATGCAGACAGATTCACTGCTTGCATCTCGCTGGCTTTTAGGTGTCCGCTGCTGGGGGACGTGCAGCTACTCACTGCCTTTCAAGACGTTTCAGTAGCTCAGCAATAGTCAGTTCTTACACCACAATTTGTTTTTTCTTCTCAAATAATACAGGTTAGAGTAAAATTTGTTCATTCAGACCCTTTTGCTGCTTTCATTTTTCTACAATTCTAACACAAAAGAATGGAGCAGACCTAAAAAGTAGCAGTAATTCTCATCTCCTGGCACTGACCTGGAGGTTAATCAGGCCTGTTTGGGGAAAACCAAAAGCATATTTTAATCTTGCTGTTGCTTTATGGGATGAAGAAAAACCACACCTACCTTTGCAATTTAAGTAAAGATTATGCAGGAGGACTGTGACAGGACATGGGGCTCTGCCTCAGCCCCCTGATATGAGTGTGGGGTGCAAATCCTTTCTCCCCATGAGATAAACACACCCTTCGCTTCAGACAGGGCAGGTCTCAGACCCAGCCTGCATTTCTGTTTCCCTAGAGGAGACAGTAAGCAGCTCTGCAGCCAGTTCTTCCCCTCCAGACCTGCTCTCCCAGAAAAGCACTGCCTGCTTCATTTGTTTATCCCCGTTGCCCGAATGCTGCCAGGGAAAATTGTACTCATGTTTTCTTAAGGTGTGTAGCTTAACTCTTTCCCCTGTAGCAAGGTGACTGGACAGTGTAACTGTCTCTATTCTAGAAGTATATTAGACCCTCCTAAATAGCATCTGGAAAGTACACAGAGCAAATAATTCATGTTAAAAGTAACAGCAGCATTGCCAATAAATAAAGTGACAGCAAGCTCCCTGAACTGCTGTTAGGTAATTTCTGCAGTTATCAGTACTATCCTCTCCAACTCCTGCCCAAGCCACAGCTGGGGTGGGATCACCGCACGCTCTTTCAACTTTTCCTAAACATCCAAGGAAAAGTGACCTTCATATGAGATGTGAAGTCTCACATTCTAATGGTTTCCTTTGTTCTGTTTTTTCACAATTTTCATTGTTCACCTTACATCAACAGTTTCACACACACAGAAGACCTGCTCTTAACTGGACAGACCAGATCAGTACTTTGTCTCTTCCCTTTGCTTAGAATTACAGAAGAAATTAACAACTACGGTTTGAAAAAAAATAATAATCTGAGAGCAAAAAGAGCGTAACAGGAGCGCATTTCTTCCTGTGGCAATTAGATTTGGTGTGCAGATTCACACGCTGCTTATTAATAGCATTCTGGAGATAAAAAAGCAGTCACTATTTTCTAAATATTTCTCACTGATACTTGTAGCAATCGTTGTGAAAGCCTGCTGATTTGAGACCTTATTTGGCCTGCTTTGCCATAGTTCTTTCTGCAGGCTTTACCACATTATGCTAGGGGAAAAAAATAGCACAGTCATCAGCTAAAACAGTAACAAAGAAAGTAAAGCCACAAAATTAATATCCCTTTTTATAGCAAAAGTAGAAAATGAATGCTGAGCTACAACCCAAAAAATAGTCTTATCTTAAAGTTCAATATATTATTTATTTAATTTCCACTCTTCTGTATCAATGAGCCCCAAGCCTGGCTGTCCACAAGGGTACAGGTCTGGAAACAACTTCCTTGCCCCTCTTCACACAAGCAAGGATCATCTGATGTTCAAATGCTGAATCTCTTACTAAGGACTGTTGTGTGGTCATGCTACGTAATGTCAGCTCTTGACTCAATGCATTCTGCTCTGTGTGGATGGCAGATACTATACCTAGGAACACATGGGGAAAAAGTCCAGCAGGCTCACTTCAGTGCTGTTGTCAAGTCTGATCACAAAACTGATCAGGTCTAATGTGCATAAACATTCTAGAAAGGTAGTTCTGTAGTTCTGTAACTGGTCACTCAGTCTTAAAAAGGCACTTAACGTATTCCTATGTTTTACTCTAATCTTAGGAAAAGATTTTAGTGTCTACTATAGCATAGTAGTACTTAACTCTGGTCCCATTATGGAAGGACAGCAGCAGTTCTGGGAATTATATTCCATCAGTCACCAGCCTTGAATTTACAGAGGGAGCACAGGCACGTGTTTTTTTGAAATAAGTTCTTAATACTGTGGGTTGTTCCTCACCCTTAGACATTCTTACTTACCTGCGTGGTGGAGTTGATATTGACAGTTACTACAGGTATGAGCCCGTGGATGACTGCAGGACAGAGGCAGTCAGTAAGGCTGGCAGCGTCACTTGGCCCTACCATCTCACTGACCTGCAGTACTGCATTCTGTTAGTAGTTCTAAAAGCCCTCTCTCTGCTGTGCTACAGCCAACACTTCTCCTCCAGCAGCTCCTCCCAGATGCTTTTTCTCCCTGGGCTTCACTGTCCTTGCTCACAGACCAATTTTTTACAAAGCTTTTATGGAATGAGCTGTAATAACTTAACCAAGCTCTTTCAAGTGGTTGAATATTACCAACTTAACAGAAGGCAGTTACCTGTGTCCTGGGAAGGAGCTTAAAGAAGAAAAGATCTGTCCTACAAAAAAAAAAAAAAACAATACCACATTTCAAGACCTAAGACAGAAATACTGCAGCAGTTTGTTAAAGGATGACTTGTGACCCTAGTTCTTATATCAGCCTCTCTGTTGGTGGCAGCTTGATTACGTTCCACAATTCCACTCGAGCACCATCCTTTTCTTGCCGGCTTGGACTGTATCTTCCCTGAGTTGCTCGCCTCCTCTTCATGGCAATCACCGTGGCTGCACCAACTGCAAGGAGGAGGGCAGTCCCCGCAGCCCCAACTGCTCCCACAACGGAGGAGTTGCTAAGGTGTGCCCACAAAGGCTGCTGTGGTAGAAGAGGGTGTTACTAAGAGCTCCCATGGGGACAGGCTACATTTCATATCCCTCATCCCGTCCCCATAACCTCTCTCTAAGCTGCCATCACACTGACAACAGCAGTGTGTGACTGGAACTTCCCCCCTTTCACTGGCTGAGAACCACAGTCCCCTACAAATCCAAGCAATACAGAAGCAGTGTGGTGACTGCTCCCCACTTCCCCCGTTCACACAGGGGCCTAAGTTCAGCATTTGGCAACAGACACTGCAGGTACTTCCAGCATTGGTTCACAAACCTGCAAAATTCCAGCTGTACCTCTGTTGTGTGGTACCCGTGGGAATGTCTAACATTACTTCATAAACCAATGGTTTCAGTAATTTGTAACAGTTCCCTGTAACGCTACGTCCATCACAGGGCAGGAGATCACAGCTGCTGTTGCTGTTGAGAATTGCTTTTTGAGAACAGGTTTGAAAACCTCATATGCCTGAACTGAATAAGCTTTGAGCACATTAAGTTGATGACCAAAATAGAACATTATATATAAACCAGTCATAAATACCCTCTGTCCAGTTCTTCTTACAAGTATGTACAGATCTTTATCTGTGAGTTAGTGCCTAATTTAACCCTACCTTTTAAAGCAGATTTAAATATGCCATTGCTACGTGAGAAGTGTAATGGAGCCAGAGGAACTTCAAAGCTGGTGCACTTCAACAGCTTCTACTGAGGTAAAAGTATGGGACAGCCCATGGGGCAGGAAAGAAGGAAGTAAAGAGGCTCACTGTGAGCCAGTGGTGTGCAGCTGACTCAATTAAATGAAACCAACTGGAACAGCCACTGCATAGACAGACTGCCTTGTTCTTCTAAATCCAGGTCTTCATTACCATGCCTTAAAGAAACTGAGACAAGAGTGGATCTGCTGCAAGTGCTGGAAGAAGATCAAGGTCAAAGCAGACCTTGCAGGTGTGTCTCCAGGGCAGTGCCTATATTAACCGCTCTTCGGGTGGCACCTTTAGGACACTGTCCATCTCCAGCCGAGCTCCTGCCACTTCTTGCTGACTTGGGCTGTAGGTTCCCTCTGATTGGCGCCTCTTCCTTGCAGTGATAATCATGAATATGAGACCAATACTGAGCAGCAGTAAAGAGCCACAGGCTACAGGGACAGCTACTTCAATTAGTGGGGAGGGGAAGAAAGCACCTGGAGTCCCTTTCTGTAAAAGAAATTAATGGAGAAACAATGAAACTCCAGTGGTTACAATAACCTGTCCAACAGCTCAGAACGGTCAGAATAGAGAGAATAAAAGAAAAAAGGCAGTTGATCTGTACCCTAATGGAAGAGGACAGGAAGAGGGCTTGAGGGCATCTGCACAGAGAATGCTTATGTTCATTCTTTAATCTCAGCAAAATATATATATTTTTTTAATGGATTACTTCTGATATAAAGAAAGCTACCAACAGCTTCTGAAATTTTCCTCTAATTCATAAGTGGTGACACTCATCAGAACTATTCTCCAACTTCCCCAAGCTGCCAGTTAATGTTAGGACAGTTATAAACACAGATTTACTGACAGAACAGTTAAGTCAGTCAAGCAGGAAATGTTCAGAATGACCACAACAAAGGAAAGTTTGCTACCCAACATAGTAAATCCTAGCTGACATGGGGACAGCAAAACTAAATGCAGTTTATGAGACTAATGTTGGAGCTACACAATTGCTACAAAGAAAAGCTGTCCACTGCACACAGCTTGCTAATGAAGATAACTACTGCTGTTCTAACTGGAACAAATGGCTGTGTTAAGAATGCCCAACACTTCAGACAGCATTAGATTAACTGAAACTATTCAAATAATATCACACTCCCTATTCTCTTCTTTCTATATGGTTTTTCACAGCAGGAAAAGATTCAAATCAAAGTGGGAATCTTAAGGAGCTTCTTTACTGTTGTAAGACTAAAATATGTAGGTGTCACCAGTGTGATCTGACTAGCAGTTCAAAAAATTAACGCTATAAAGTTAAACCAGACTAACATGAATTTTTCAGTAACACTACAATTTCCATGAGTAGGGGAATGGTATTAAAAAAAGTTCAGTGATGCCTCTGATGGCAGTGTGGAGCATTCATGCAGTGGTTACACAAACAAGGACAGGTGTAGCCACCTTGATGAGCTTTAGGACATCTGAGAGCAAAAGATTTTAAATATTATGAATACTGAATGGTGAGCTCAAAACTTTTAAGTTAGAAGGACATACTTTAATGTCCACACTATGTAAAAATACAATGAAACAGACAGCTTGCAGCAGGGAGATGTTAAATCAGTACGTGGATGGGAGATGGAGAAGATAAAAGGCTCAAGTACAGAGCAGAGAAACAGTCAAATGAGTATCTTGGTACTGGTAGAATTAAGGTGACAGGGAACAGCAACAACAAAGAATTTTTAAATGTGGAATTTTATCATTAAAAGAAACCTTTAACAATAAACCTAAAAACAAGAAACACTTCTCTTTGTTAAAAATACTATCTGCCAAGAATCCTAGCTTGAATATTTACTGCTTTTGGATGCCAGTCTCTGCCCACATCACAGAGCAATACACAGCAGGACTATTCCCAGACTACCTGGAAGCCCTTCTTCCATTTTCAAATGCCTGAAGTTCAAATTGATTTTGAGAATGCCGAAACTCAAGCCATGCACTAGCAATTAGTTCTAGTTTTGCACAAGCATGCAGATTAGTTGCACTTTACCAACGCTGCAGGAGTTTTTAGCAGCCTATCCTACTGCCTGTTGCATGCTCCTTATTTGCTGCTGTTGGGGGGAAGGAGAAAGAGCAAGAGAATGCAGTCAAGGCCTTTGCTTCTACAACTGCCAATAACAGCACACACGCCAGTTAGCCACAGCCTGTCTGTCCTCCCTGACCCCACCAAGGCACCATCCTTTAAAGAGGGAAAAGGCTGTTCTGCAGAAAGCAGTGGGTGTGATGAAAATGAACCCAAGGAATCTACAAATGTCCGGGGAGCAAAGAGATACCTGAAGGAGTCAGTGCATACAAACTGGAAAGGTCAGGAGTGACCTTATGGTGCATGCGTTACGTAGCCCTCAGTAACAGCAACAGCAGCAGACTCCACTTTGGTGCACAGCCCGATTCCATGCAGTATGGGTTAGTACATTCCCAGGTTACCAGACAAACTATCTGCTCATGCAACAGCTTTACAGGAAAAAAGCAAGTGAACGATGTAACAGCTTCAGCACAGGAAGGATTCCAGCCCCAACCAGCAATGCTTTGCTTATGCAGAAAAAGAAAAGCATTGCAGAAACTGCCCATCCAGGCAGTAGTAGACACAGCAGATGGAAGCATGCTACTTTTTCCTCTTCTATCACACTCAGCTTGATTTTATCTGACTTTTGGAAAGAGAAGCTACTTTGTAATTAAGCTCATCCAAGACAAAATGGCAGCTTAAATTCCATTCTCCAAGAAACTGTGGGAGGGAAAACAAGGTGGTGAATAGAAGAGGGCAGAGTGAAAAAAATAAGGACACTGCCTTACTGTTTGGTGCATTACACATCTCTGTCGCACTCTGAACTCAGCTGGATCAACCATTCCTGGTTTTCCTGCAATTTTATACTGTCCAATAGCTTCCTACTTAATGTAAATGGGGAAGTTTTTATTCACTGTCAACTTGTCCTCCATATTCTTGCTGCTGCTTACTGCCTGGTTTACACTACTGAAGGTGAAAACAGCCTTAGCACTCAACAAGCATTACATTTGCTGCTGTCATTTCCAGCTTTGGATCAAGTTTTTCTTCACTGTTCTTATTTGAAAAGAATATAACTAGAATATCTAATTTTCTTTTTGTACCACCACTACACACATTTCAAGTTTCTCTGGTGCCAAGCATGCTTACCAGTGTGCTTTAGCCAAGACACACACAACACACAGGCAGTTTCACTGATACCCTGGTACCCAAGGATTCTACTAAGCCGACTGCTCATGCTTCTCATAATTCAAAGTTTGGAAGAACAGAGAGGAGCTTCCAAAAGCAAAAGGAAGGAAGTGCTTACATTAATGTCACAGCGCTCTCCAGCGTAGCTGGCACTGCACAAGCACTTGAATTTGTTCTCAGAGTCTTGACAGGTACCTCCATTCTGGCAAGGGTTTGGATCACATTCGTTTATATTAATTTGACAACTGGAAAAGAAAAGCTATTAGAGTTAAATGAAATTTCTCACGTTGTTGTGTCACAGAACACAAGATCAAAAATCTACAAAAACCTCATTTATCTGAAAACTTTATGTTACCTCTTTTTAAAGTGCTTTCTCCAGGGTCCAGCAGACTTTTACATTTTACACATACTAATCCTCTACTTGTCATTTCTGTACGACTGAAGCCAGTATGACTCTCCAGCACAGTCGGTTAATCGTTACAAGGCAAAAAAATACTTAGAGGTGGTGCATGCTGTGAAAATTGATACTATTAACAGTATAATATCAAGCCCACCTATTCTAAAAATAAATGGTATAGTTTGGAGGAGTTGTTTGAATGGCAAAAGGATATCACAGAATCACAGAATCACCCGGGTTGGAAGGGACCTCAAGGATCATGTAGTTCCAACCCCCCTGCCTGGCAGGGCCACCAAACATACACATTCAGATCAGGTTGCCCAGGACCCCGTCCAACCTGGCCTTAAACACGTCCAAGGACGGGGCATCCACAACCTCCCTGGGCAGCCCGTTCCAGGGCCTAACCACTCTCCTTGTAAAGAAGATATACAAGAGGATGAAGCATTTGAACCTGTTCAGCTATCCCATGGATGTAAAAATCAGAGCACAAGCTCCTTTGCAGGCATCAGAAAAATAACACTTACTTCCTTCCAGTGAAACCTGGCTTGCAAGTGCAGTTGGCTCCCCAGGTCTCAGTGATGCACTTGCCACCATTCAGACAGGTGAAGTTCTTACCACACTGTGCAGGTGGGAACGGCCATCTGGGAAAAGCAGAAGATTGCCTTTAAAGCCATCAGTTGTGAGGAAAGTAAAAGCATACTCAGATACAGTGGAGTCTGAGCTGGCAAGGGTCATAAGCACAGTCACTGGTTTTTCCAGGAAGGACTTTGACACAATATGAGAAGGGAAAAGTCTCAGAAATTTTCCATAGTAACCAAATATTACTTTTAAGCATCCCCCAAAAAGGAGTTTGTATATGAATGTGGTGAATTCGTGTGAATGAATTGTATGAATATGTGGTAGCAGTGTCATCAGTATGGGACTCTCTTCACAGCTGTCTATTTTTGCTGAAGAAAATAGAAGTAGTGACAGGATATTGTTGGAATACCAAACTGCACCACAGCTAGGTAAAAAAAGAAAAGTGCAAGCACTAGATAATTATCTGCAGCAGAAATGGAGTAAACTACAGGAAATTCAACCTGGGTGGATCTGAGAAATGAAGTTCAACCATTTGAATATTTATCTCAATATTTGGTCTAAACAGCACAAGTAGATGGAAGTCTAAATAATTTGTTTTGTAATAAAATATGCTGGAATTTTTCCAAACCAACACAAATGTTATAAATATAAACCTTGTTGAAAAAAAATCCCCAAGTGCCCCAAAGGAAAAATCCTACTTATATGGGGGCTTCTCTACCCTAGTTCAAACCAGGCAAGATACCCACTCGCAGCGAGGTCCTGAATACTGCGCTGGGCACTTGCAGGAGTAGCCATAAACCCCATCAACACAGGTAGCTCCATTTTGGCACTGGTGCCGCACACAGTCATCCACATTGATGTCACACTTCTTTCCAATGTATCCCCGGAAGCATTCACACTCAAAATCTGCTAGTCTATCAGTGCAGTTCCCATGAACACACGGGCTTGACTGGCAGTCATCAATATTGGACTCGCAGAGCAGCCCCTCCCAGCCAGCACTGCAGGCACAGCTGAAGGAGTTGAACAAGTCCTTGCAGATGCCAGCATTGCTGCAAGGGCTAGAAGCACAAACATCAGCCCCCGTGCAGCCTAACTGGACAGTTCTTCTGCTGGACTGCTGGAACTGTTCTGGCTGGGGATATGAGAGATCGGAGGTGAATGGCAGGTAGATCCCTCCTATCTTCACTTGTCCTAGGCAGCCTGTGAAGTTTTCAGCTAGAACAATCAGTGCATTGTTCTTTAAGAAGTCCAGGTTCCCAGCACTTCCCTGCAAAGTCATATTAGCAGACCCATCCAAATGAGCCACCCATCTGGAAGACAGTGCAGAAGGCTCCTCCATTGACACAGAGATTGTGTGCCAGGCGCCATCCGTGACAGCATTCTGACTCAGGAAGCTGACACCTTCAATATTATTCCCGCTCCTGATGTCAACAAGCAAAGAGGAGTTCTTAATAGCTATCTGGAGGGAGTCCACTTCTTCCATAGCCCGAAGCAAAACAGCATCTTCGTCCCTGGTTCTGAAATCCATGAAGAGGCTGCCCAGAGTTCTAGTCACAGACGCACTGGTGGTAAATTCAATGGCAGCAGAACTATTAAATGTTGCGTTAGCCAAACCTACAAATAAAGGAATAGGGCATTGGGGGTTTGAAAGACTCATGTAAGACTCATGTAAGCTTAGTGTGAGCAGGATTAGAAGCTCAGTGGCTAGCATCATTAAAGCTCTTCCTGTTTACAGTTACATTTCTATTAATAATACCTAGCTCTTATCTGGCAATTTTTACTCATTAATTTCACAGCACTGCACACAAATAAAACTATCACCTTTTTCTTACAGAAAAACTAGGATGCAAGTCAGGAAAGCAACACATACAAAGCTGCTGAAAATAGGCCAACATCCTGAGTTCCTGGACACTTTGTAGCCACTAAGAACATTCTCTGCAAAGCAAGGAATCATAAACTAACAAGTTTTCTTCATTCTCTTTGGTTTTGTCTTAGTTGAAAACACATTAATTGTCTTAGTGAAATAACGTGAGACTCTTGGAATGGATGAACAGTAGAGAAAAAAGATAGCCCTTGCACTGCAATGTTGATAAGGCAGGCTGTCACTCAAACAGAGGGCAGGCTCCTCCCTGATCAAACCTCAGTAACAGAAGAAAACATCTTTGAGTGCCACCTTCACTCTATCACATGCTGGTGGTAAATCCATAAAGTACATGCTGCCTGTAACAGTACATACTTGGCCACCATTCTTAGCTTGCTAATTGCAGCACATGTTTATATTTATCACAACAGTGAGAACTAGTAATACTGGTTGGAGACCCTGAAGACTTTACCAACACATAAGCAGGATAACAGTACTCACACACATATCCTGCTGGGACATCTATACAGGTAGTAGCTTCAGGACATGGGTCACTTTCACACCAGACTCTCTCTTCACAAAACTTCCCAGTGAAATTTGCTGGGCAGCTGCAATGGAAGTCATTCCAAGTGACAATGCATGTGCCACCATTCTGACAAGGTTCAGACTGTAAGGCAAAATAGCACAATTTAGGAGCAGTATAATTCATGGTTAGATCTAAGAGAACCTGCTGGAAGGAAATGTGACAGCTGGTGTTTAAATTGAGAAAGGGTAATTAAAATAGTGAATCAATAGCAGCAAAGGAAGTACAAGAGACTTTATGCAGGCAAGTCCTGAGACCCCCGCCCCTCCCTACATACAGAGCTGGTGGACAAAATCTCTCCAGGTAGAACTCCATCAGTTTAGAAAAGAACAGCTGGCAGCACATCTGCAAGGACATTGTACTTCAGAGAGCATCTCATCCACACAGCTACTGGTCTGCAGCACGCTGACCTTCAAGCTGCAGCAAACTCTACATATTCGGATGCATACATGTACAGTGGCCATGGTTTGGACACCAGCCTAAAGCTTTCTATAAAAATGCGGTTATTCTGAGCACATCACTCCAACCAGTACAATGTTACTGATGATGGGGAGAAGGAAATGTCCTTCTTTGCTATTATTTTTGTTGCTATGGCCTCTGATATTAATCATCTACCAGTCTGCTATGCTTCAGGTGGGCTTTTTGGTTCTTTTTGTGTTCGTGTGTATTCAAATCAAAGCAAACAGCTGCCAAAATTGGTAACATAACAGGGCAGGAGTTTTTCCCACAGTTTAATTCTAGAGACGTCTGTAGCTCTCAGATTTGAAAAGTTATATGAAAAAAAAAGGGCAAAGAGAGATAAGAATTACATCATAAGGAGTGAGGCCTAAGAGTGCAGGCATCCTGTTCTGTTTCCCTGGTACCAGCAACAGTCAAACTGTTCTGCAGTCACACACCTATAATAAACAACTGCATGCATGCAAAGAGAAACAAGACCTCCTACCTTGCAGGTGTTATCAGAGATGCATCCATTCACCAAATTAATATTTTGAGTCCTATTAAGTTCATCCGGCAGACTGTAGTTCTCAACCTGAAAAAACTCTATTTTGTGGCCGTTCAGTTGGATGTCTTGCAAGCAGCCTTTAAAATAACCTCCCCACAGGTCAGTGCTGTCTGGGTCAGGATGTCCACCAATATACACTTCATAGCCAGTTAAAAGAGGCCTTCCTACCAGTTGTCCCAGCTCTACATACATGTCTGGTTGGTGAGCACCAACAATTCCTCCTTGGAAAGACAGAGCTACCAAATGTCTTCTCCCATCAACTAAACTTTCTGGAAATGTCACAGTATCTGTAGATAACATCTCAATCTTCAGCTTGCCGTTCTTCAAGTATATAGTGAGGCAGGGGTCTGTTTCATTGCTGATTTGCAATACTAAACCGTTTGGTTTCAGACTACGAATGAAAAAGGAGATGTTGAAGTCTGCACCAAGGCTATCAGAAAGCATGAAAGAGGAAAAGCTAGTAGAATTCTCGAAGCCAAATGTTACTGCTGGGTGTTCTGCAAGAGAAATGAAATGTGCATCAGCTCTCTGACAAGGCAACAGCAGAGCAACTTTATAAAAAAAAAAAAAAAAGGACAATATAAATCTTATGGGAATAAAAAAGGCAAATAAGTATAATTTTAGCTCAGAAATGCCAACTTTAACACTTTCTATTTTGTTTATAAAGCAATACATTCCCATTCACTGGAAGCTCAAGCTCAGCTTCTTACAGTGAAACAACTTCCCTACTCTCCTACAGTTATTCAGATCTGATACAGAGTCAGAGCCTCTGGTTCAACAAGGAGTAACATCTGCACCACAAATCTGGTTATCATTTCTGCAGGAGTGAGTGACAGGGAATCAATAAGAGTTTTCTTTGTAAGGAGTTTTGCTTTATTCTTCTCTCTGGTCAAATAGAAAATATTTCTTCTGGAGGTACTGAATGTAGTATCCTTGAATCATTGACAAAGGAGTTGGCAGATGTAAATCACATAGCACTTACCATATGAGCAAGCAGGGCCTCCATATGGCCTCAAACAGTCACACCTGAACGTTGTCCAAAGGTCCACACACAGCCCGCCATGAAAGCAGGGCTTGGAGAGGCACCACTCAGTGCGGTCACAACCCTGCGTCACAGGGGAAACGCCGCTCACAGGGAGAGCCACCGGGAGCACAGCTTCAGCATCCACCTGCAAGTCTTCCAGGCAGCCAACAAAGCCCTGCTGACTCTGTGTGTTGTTGGCCAGTGGATCCTCAGCACCTCCAACATACATGCTCAGGAAGGCGTGTGGGATCGAAGTAGCGTTGTCTGGGACAAGAGAGCTCTGCACGCAGATACCTGCATCACAGGAGTCATGCCAGAGTTTGAGCTGCACAGTGTTCTGCAGAACAACTTCAACTTTATGCCAGTGGCCATCATCAACTCTCAGCCCCTCCAGCTGCAGCAGGTACTCATCCTGCCTCTTCAGTTGAGCATGCAGAATGCCATCAAAGAGCTCCAGGAACAAGTATTCAGCTTCACGGCCTCGGTAAAAAAGGATGGCGCTGGGCAAGGTGGTTCGGAACCGGAGGGACACACTGGCAAGCTGCTCTCCTGCTACCTCCCTCCTGCTCTGATTGTTCACGGGCAGCTCAATGAGGAGATACCCTCTGGAAGCAAAGGAAAATGTTGTTGGTGTTGAGCATGTGGCATCATAGAAACCAGGCTGGCACTGGCACAGGTGGCCGTGGCTCTCAGCTTGGTAAGTCGGGATACACAAGGCCTCATTTTGGCAGTCATGTGTCTGGCACCCAGTGAGCTTGACAGAGCAGTTCTTCCCTCCCCAGACAATGCCATCCTGGCTAGGGGCACAGTGGCAGGTATAGTCAGCAATGCCATCCTCACAGACAGCTCCATTCTTGCAGGGACCCTCCTCACACTCATTGATGTTAACAGCACATTCCACACCTGCGAAAGAGATTTAGAAATGGGATCTCATTGCAGGGGATTGCAATTCCCTTCCCCAGAGCCAGCCTGCGAGGCACAGTGACCTCCCCAGCACTGCTGCTCTCTAAGCCATTCTCTTCAGGAACGCACAGGAAGCCCAAGAGCTGCCAGCAAGAAGCGCTGCACTCACCACAGAGTGGCCTACTACTAACATAAGAGCAACAAAAGATAATTCTGTGCAGTCTGTCCAGATGCTGCAAAGAGTGCTGTTTGTAGAGCTTCAGCCAGCCAGACTGTGTCATCCAGCAGACTCCCCTGTCCTCTCCCAGGCAATCTCAGACAACACAGCTAATAAGCATGCAGGGAGAGCAAGCAGAGGATATTAAAGGGACAAGACAGCCCAGACAAGGATTTTATGCATCTTCCATACATAGATTTGGTGCATTTAAACTCAAGTCTATACATCTGACTGGAGCATGTTCCAAGCACCACTGTTGGGGCATCTAACTAGATCACAAGCCAGGAAGTTATTGGAAAGCCACAGTTAAGAAAATTAAAATTCCATAGTTTGGAAAACAATACCAGACAACCCCCTTGTTGTAAAAGACTCACAAAACCCAGTTTATTACGAAACAAGAAGCAATACATGCTCCACAGGTATTTTATCATACTTGCACCGCACCAAGCTGATTTAAGTTCTTTCCAGTCCTGCAGAAGTGAACTGGGTGAAGAGTACCGTGTGGCAGTTAGTGTATCTGCTCGAGGCACATGCATCCCAACAGGGCTCAATGAAATTACAGACCATTACACTCAAATGTAGTTAATGAAAATCAGCTGTCATTTTCCTGAGCATCTTCAGACTGACATTAGAGCCCTCCTGAACCAGTTCACTGTTTATCTAGCCCATAACATTGGTTTTCACTAATCTTCAGAGACAGTCACACAGATAAGCCAAGCATGGATTATCCTGATCTAATAGCATTACAGGCAGAATCTACCTAGCAAGCACAACGAGGACAGCAGAAAGAAAAAGAAGGAATTCACACACAAAGGAGGGGAATCAAAACACAAAAGACATTTGTAAAGAAAAGCCACTAGACAGAATAGGCATGTCAAAGAGATTAGAGAGTTGCCTGAGGGAAAAAGGGATGAGGGGAGATGGTGTGTTAGGAGTACTGGAACTGGACTTGATGGCATGATTAAAAAAAAAATTAACAAAGATATGAAGCTTCTTGAATTCGTGTGCTGATGTTGTGATCTGCCTCATATTCCAGCAATGCCTCTCAGCCAGTCTTGCACAAACATCTGGTACTGCTGTCTAACCAAGTTACTTTACTCTTTTGAGACCAAGCATTTACCTGCTGTTGACAGTGCTATCTGCAGATATGTGAAGACTCAACACCATCTTCCGGTTCCAATATAAGACCATAACACATATGTGCTCTTAGAAGTGCTGAAACAGAATCAGGAGGTTCTGGTAATTCTGCTCTTTTCAGCTGTGCTAGGGCTGCTCCGCCAGCAACATTATCTCAGATCCCTCTAGGACACAGCTACACTTTTCTTATATTAAAGGAGAACTGTTCTGTGTAGTGCCTCTAGAAAAGCACTGAATTTGGCCAGTAATGTCTGCCTTGAAGAAATAGAAATGCCCAGCTGATGGACAGATTCAGAATTGCTAATACTACCTCAGCCCTTCCTTTTTCCTCCAGCAATTACTGCTCAGCACACAGACCTGGGGCATGATTGTAAGTTAAGGAAATGGAAGAAGCAAGGGCAGAAATGAGATTTTGGCACAAAGCTCTGATCACTTGAAAGAAAAGTGCTGGAATAAATAAAGCATAATAGGTGTCTGCAGGCCTGGAGAACCCTAGTGTGGGAGAAGATGGGAAGGGAAGAATTAAGAAAACAATGGAGTGGGTTTTCTGAATATCAGTGGATTGAAGGGCTTTCAGAACAGTAAGGGGCAGGTTTACAGTAGGAGTTCAGGGGAGAGGCCACTGAATGGAAAGATATGTAGGGTCAGCATAGTCCCAAGTGTTTGAGATGCCATCCCTTTTGAGATCAGAGCAGTCACATTTATTTACTAGGGCAACAAGGAGAAAATAGCATTGTTCTGAATAACAAATGGAGACAGGTCATGAATTTGTTTCTAAGATGTCTGGCTGGGCCAGCACCAAACAAGAGCCCCATTTTCCTATCCTTCTCTCCCTCCTAGCCTGCACACATCCCCTCTGGCCAGCACTCTCCCTAGGAGCAGCAGCAGGAACACCTGCTTGTGCTGCTGTTTCCCAGCTCCCAGCTGACACCTGTGGGTGAGTGCTTCACACCAGGTGGCAAATTAGTCCCTGTGGTGAGTGCACAACCCCAGGCTGGTGGCTAATTAAACACCAAGCTTTCCCATGGGACACAGCTGGTGTGATTTCTATATCATTTATTTAAAATGGGTGAAAAAGAATGAGCTGGCAACTTCAAGTCTTTATATGCTGCTGTCTAACCTCACAAGCAAACACTCAGCAGCAGGAGCAGGCAGTTCTTCCTAGAGGAATTAAAAACAAGCTTTCTATTGCCCTCATTGTTTCTGCCAGCAAACAACCAGCCTTCACATGGCTAAGGCAGAAAGAAAAGATCTCTAAAAGAACAAGAGGTATCCTTGCCCTCCTAGAAGCCAGTGCAGTATCAGATTTGAGTCTGAAGCAGTTTTTAGAACTGGTAACTGTGCCAGAGTTGTAAAAATCTTTTTTCAGCCAGTGTGACCCTCTGCTTAGCAGTTAGCCCTGTTCTACATCACTGCTCCTTATACAGCTTGCAATAATCACACCCTTCATCAAGCAGCTGGCCTCCCTCTCTCCTTCTTCATTATCACCAATGATTTTTGTCAACTATGAACATCTTCCATTTGCCAAATTCTTACTTACACCAAAATAAAATAGGAGATTTCTATTGAATACTGCTTCCCAGATGCTAATTTTAGCTCAGCAGAGAAGTATGTTATTTGGGGTTTGGCTGCAGATCACAGACTGTAAACAAAGCTAGAGATTTCAGGAAAGTAAAAAAGTTTGTCTTCAGAAAAAATAAGATTTTTGGTTTCGGCCACTGCAGTACCCAGAAGTGCAGATCGTTTCAGGATATCCACTGTTCTATAATTTAAAAGAATCTAAAAACTAATTTGCTTCTCTAAGGAAAGCTTAGGCATCCTTTTCTAGGTATCCATTTAAAAGTAGTAACTCTTACTGAGTCTCCTCTGCACCCTCTAAATTTCTAAGCTCAAACATTTACTTCTGTTCTTACTGTTGGCAACACTGTTTGAATAATCAACATGATTCATTACATTATTAGATTTTAAAATGTGTACTGAGTTTCTCATATAGTTAAAGACTAAGAAACACAAATCAATAGAATTATCTAAAAAAAAAAAAATTGAAGTATTATTTCAAAGGCTGCTATCCGAGGACAGTTATTTTCAAACATTCCCTTCTAATCCAAGCCTCTCTGTGATTCCAGATATTTCAGCAGTGTCCAGTGCACAGTCCCAGTAACACAGCGTCAGGAACATACAGTTAGAAGTTGCTAAGCTGTAACAGTCTGCATCGTTTTCAAACAGAAATTCACTAAATTCTGAAGTGTTACTGATGTGGTAAGGACAGTCTTGTTTCATAGCTGCATTATGCAAATCCATACATTCAGCTTCTCTGAATGAAACTAATGATTTCTAGCTGCTATTAATAAGCAAAGATTCATTGTACTATAAGAAAACATATATTAAAAGAAAAAAACATATATAAAGAAAAAGATTCTAATTTAGCTGTCACATGCCAAAAAACCTTGAAGGATGAGATCTATTCATGGTCTCTTTTCTTGAAACATGCCAGTTCAGTGGGGCTTCCCAGCCAACGCAGGTCGTCCTTTCCCCTTAAGACAGCTGAATTCCTAGCAACCTTTCCCTGGTGCATCCTAATTAGGATTTGTATTATTACCAAAAGAAAAATGGGGGGGAGGAAGGGAGGCGAAGGGAGAGATGGGGGGAGAGAGAGAGAGAGAATTAGCAGCAACAAACAGACCCGGCCACAATTATATTTGCACAATTACTGCCATTTCCATGGCAACACACTGCTTTGACCTCTCTCCCACCGTGCACTACTCCTCAAGGAGATGTGGGGGAGGAGACGCAGAAGTGCACAGGCCAGCTAAGGGCTTGTCCCCTGAGCTAAAAAAATTTACTTCTTGATAAAGGAGTTTTAAATCATTAAAGCAAAAAGAAAAATAGCAAAAAGATGCCATCAAAAGAAATCTAATGCTTCACAGAACTAACAGGAGACACTGACATGCTTACAAAGTACACCTGTGTACAGAAGAAGGACCTGCGCCTCAGAGCAACACCCCAGGTTGGATTTCTGCGGACAGCTTTCAGAGCAAGGCAGAACTGCAGCAAAGATGCACATGGAGTGCGCTGACTGCTCCACGTTTATCTGGAGGCAACTAGGAAATTCCTGGCCCTAAAGTTTCCAAAACAAAACTTCAGGTCTCTTCAAAATAAAAACATTCTTCCTTTCTAGTGAATTCTCGTCCTTCTCATGCCTCCAGCTACCATTAATCGCACAGCCAGCTCCCTGCCCTGAGCAGGCACGCAAACATTCAGGACACATTGCAATTACTGTATAGATCTCATTACCTGCTAGCAGAAAAATTCCCTTCAGGATCACGCCAATCAGCACAGATTTCATGGCCGACTCCTTGTGGACATTTGTGACAGTAAAGGAAAAAAAGTGGGGGTGAGTGGGGGTGGGGAAGGGCAGAAAGGCTGAATTGAACTGGCAGAATGTGTGTAAGCGCTCCCTGACGCCAGTCAGACAAAAAGGGATTGGAGATGGAACTAACCAATATAGCAGAGACCTGCGCTGCAGTGAGATCTAATCCAGCCCTGCTCTAAACCTCCCCAGCTGGCCTCTGTCAGTGCTGACACGAAGAATGCGTACTTGCAGTGCTCTCCCCCAGTGCATTACAGTAATACCCTGCGGTATCCACAGCATTAACTCCAGCAGCAGAAAGTCAGGAGACAGCCTCTCGCCCTTGCCACCTCCCAGGTGAACGTGCCACATTGCATGAAATAAGAACAAAATGCGGATTCTTCCCTATTTTGTTGTAAAAAAATGTTGTTGTAAGAAACAGGCTAAGACAAAAAACCATATTTCCACCACTGAAGCATATGAATAAGGAGAGTTCCAAATGCAGAGCACAGCCCCAGCCCTGCTGTACATTCAGCACTGTGACCAGCACTTCACACAGTCTCCTTCCTCCATCTGCCCCACTCCGTGCATTTGTGTGCACAAGCATTTCCCCTGTGCAGCATTCACAAAGAAAGTTCTCAATTTTTAACTACCACAACCCATTTATGTGATCTAACTGAATGGAAGGAAACAGCCTTCTCTGTGCTGGCTGCACCAGTTCAACCATGGGACTGCAGAATCAAAGTTCTCTTTCTCCATTAGCAATCTTACAAAATTAGCTGTTGCAATTTCACTTCTCTCTGATGATCTGGTTTCAGAAAAAGTGTGGCTACTTTCAAATGGTAATGTTTCTGGAGGAAGGCTTGTACTTCCATGGTGTGAGGAAGCCTGAGAAGCTTTCCCAGCAAACAAAAACTCTCAGAAATAAGAGTATGGGAGCTGCATTAGCAGTATGACTTCAAGATACTTAAAGCAAGCACTCCAAGAACTCTTGCAGTTTGTTTACTTTCATCTGAGCTAATTCAGTCCAAACACACCAGTCAACATACCACGTACCAGGGATATGGTGAGTATCTGTTTGAAATCAAAACTTCCAGATAGTCACATCTGGGTTGTGTAGGCATAGTCCTATCCTCACACAGATTTTCAGTGCTATCTATAGCAGCTAGGGTGACCATGCTGTTCCTGTTCCAATGCAGACAAGTGGTTTGTGTTCATTCAACTGTCTACTGCAACAATATAACGACTGTGAAGACTGGAGAACATTAATTCCTTTCAGGGAGATGTAATTTTTATTTACATACACATGTGGGTATGTATTTACACACATGTACAGAGTCTCTGTATGCCTCTGATTAGAAATACAGATATTGAATTCAAAGCACGTAGCATAAATCAGCACAGATCCTGATCCTCTACACCTTTCCAAATTCATTATGTTGTTAGAAACTGCAGTTGCTTCTTTTCCCAGGATCAATTTAAGGATACACTTAGAGTGTCTAGTGTTCTCAGAGACAGACAACGATGGTGGGAAAATACAGTCGTGCAAATTCTAGGTAGTACACGTATGTTTGAGATAAAATACTTACAAAAGCTATCTTCCAAACCAGCTTGTGATACTTTTTGAAGGATTCTAAAGAAACAGAAAATGATCAGACGATTCACTTTCTAGAGGTTTTAATTCCCCATTCTTACACGCTGGCAACCGTGCAAATTACAAAGATTTGGTCGTGATTTGCTCCCAATCGTTTGTAAAGCCTCTTGAGGGAGGTCAGGATAAAAAAACAACACTGAATATGTCAGAAGCTGCACAACCGAAAAAATGGCAGAAAATGTTAACTTTGGTCAGATTTCCAAATTTCACTCATTTCTTAGAAAGCAATTAGCAACTTTCTCACTCTGTTGGTAAATGTGTCCCCAAAATGTAAGAAATTATTTCCAATCTTCAGGGACAGCCATCCCCAATGTAAGAGCTCAGAAAAACAGAAACTTCATTTGCACAAAGTGTACATGGCAGTACTGCAAGTGGTGGCTCACCAGCACATCAATCCATGATCACTGAAAATAATCATCACTGCTGATAAGCATTTTATGTGAGAAATCAACACATAGGATCTAATCTGCTGTCTGGCATCCTCAGGTCACCTCTCTTGGCAGAGGCCATCAGAAGATAGCCATCTCACCTGCTCACCATACCTACATGGAGTGCTTCAGAAGACATTTTTTGATCAAACACAACGGGTACAAAAGCAGGAACCAGAAGCGCATGTGCTTCCAGCATTTTCATCAGATGACAAGAAAGTCAAAAGGTCTCACTGAGCACGAGGCTACAACTCAGAAGGCAGATGCGAAGTAGAATGGAAAGGGAGCTAGGGGTGTGTGCGTTGGTGCGTGCGTGTCTCACTAAGTACTCCCTTGCTCCCTTCCTGTGTATTACTAAAATGTGATTCTGTTGAAGGGGTAGCAAGGCCTTTAATCACTAATGCTCCTTCTGTGGAGGTGAGCTCTCTAAAACCAATCTGACATCAGGAAATACCTGAAGAAAAAAAAATTAAATCTGTCCAACTGCCAACCTGTATCACAAGGGTGGTTAGAAGGAAGAAGCATCTCCCAAATACTTAATGACTCGTGACCCAGAAATCCAACCTATTTGATCTGGGCCAGCACTCTTGCAAAGGAAAAATTTACAGCTGCATGGAAGATGTCCTACTTCTTTAAGGACAAATGACAAAGATATTATGGCTGAACAAAGTGAAATGGTTGGTAAGCACTCCAGTTACTACTGACAAGACAATCCTTCCCAAATTTACCACCACATTACATTCTGATTTCACATGAAGGTGCAAGAATTCCTAAGCCACGTGCTAAAAACCTCAGAACGTAACCATGATCACAAGATTCTGCTGCCAAGGGAAGGTTGCAATTGAAGTGCTCTTCCCTCTCATTCAGGCTGACCAGTGCCCCAGACTTTCTGAAGACAACTTCAGCAGGAGCAGAAATATGAGTAGGAGTGCTCAAGTCATTCAAAACTTTTCAAAGGACAAATTAGTCAAATTCCACTTGCATTACATACTTGCAGGTTAAAAGTCAGTTCTCATTCCAAACAGAGGCACCAGTCCTTTTTTTTTTTTTTTTTTTTTTTGAATGTCCTGGCCTAACCATGGATCACTGTATACAAGATGAATTGAAATCATTCCTATGAATAAATAATTCATTTTGGCTTTTTTACTAAAGATTGACTTTTCCTAATATGCTTTTTCTCTTAACCACAGTTGACATAATTCCAAGACTACACAAAACTCATTCTCCTCCTTACCTCATTTAGTATCCATGCAATTTACACTTCTTATATCCTCTCAGGTCACATCCTCTGCTAACGAACAAACTAGTGCACTGGACTGACTCTCAGGACCTATTATGTAGTTCTCCTTGAAAAAAGGCACTGCTTTTCTGACTACTACTTTCAGGGGAAGAGCGGCTCACCTCCCTGCAACCCTACAGCCTGAGACAGCACAGAGGCAGTTAATTTGCAAAGAACGAATTTCTCCTTACTCACATTGTTATCCCAGCACCCCCCTAAATTCCTCAGACTGAAGAAAAAAAAAATACTGAAAGAACCCCCTGCCGCCCCAAGAAAGCATTCTTCAGAGTAGCAAGTTCACTTTAATCAGCGGAGGCAGCTTAAACCCAAGTTCATGGTAGATCTAAGCTGCCACAGAAATGTGTTTTGAGCAGAAACATTATGGGAAGCTTCACAAAGTTGTTCTGTGATCCTAATATGAAGTAATAAGCTGTTTACCCAGCATGACTGTACTGGGATTAATTGACAAAGGAGGGGAGATTAATTGCTGTTATTTCCCTGTCAGCTTCACTCCTCCACATGCACTCACTGATCTCAGAGACTGCTCACAGCCTTTCACTGTGTTAATGTGTCAGAACTACCTCAGATGAAACAAAGTCCTTTACCGAAAGCAATATCCAGAAGAGCAACTTGCTTCTAATCCCCTTCAAGTACTAATGAACCCAGATTTGATGCAACAGAATGAACTGTAGCACTCTGCCCATCATCCTGTGTTCCTGTCAGCTTTTCTACCCATAAGCACACTAAGAACTGGAAAGGATTAAACAGATCTGCAGTGTGGCAGAGCAAAATGAAATTCTGAACTCTGTGAGGGGTGCAGAGGCAATGAAGGAGGAAAAGAGAATAGGGCATGCATGGGAGTGGGAATTATGAGACGCAGGATAAACCTTAAACCATCTCTTTAGACAATATCTTCGTTCATGAGTGCAGCACTGTAACTAATGAAAAAGTGCCATTAAAAAAAATTCAGTAAGAGCCTATTTTCAAAGGCCACAGCTACAAAAGCAATTTTTTCTTTACCTAGCCTAAATTAGGAATCCAAAGCAAACTGGCTACACCATGAAGTCATACAAAGAATTCAGCCCAGTGAACAGAATGTGTTAACTAGGAGTCGACTTGAGATTCTGGGTGTGAAAGTACCTGTGATAATGAGTCTTCCCAGCAAAAAGTTGGGCAGACTTGCTCCAACTCTGCTCAACCATTATGAGGGAAAACAAAACTTTCTCACATAATACAGACCTAAGACTCTGGAATGCTGCTACCTGCTGTTCCAAGAAATCAAAAGACAATTTTATACTGGCTTCAAGTTTTTCTTTTTCCCACGAGATGGCAGCCTAGGAACACTGCAGAAAGGTTATATCCACCTCAAAAATACATGAATATTAGATTGTGCTGGGGACCGCCTTTCTTACAAGCTACTTTTTGGTGCAGATTGTTCAAAACAGAGTACATACAGAATTAAAGATGCAGAAATACATCAATATTCTAAACTGATTTAAGAGTTAGCATCAGTCAGCAGTGCACCCTCCCAACAGAGCTGTGTACTCACTATCCCCTAGTTTCTCAGCCAGAAAACTGAGACCCAATAGGGTCAGGCAGGGCATTTGTATAAGAATCTAAACTGCCTGCTCCCTTGTAAACAGAGAAGGCTGCATTTGCTCACATCACAAAAGACCTTTTGACCTCCTAACATGGCAAATTACTGCCTTCAGCCAAAAATCTCTGGCTCTTATCATCCAGGGGTGTTAGGGATGAGAGATGTTTTACAGATGTTTTATGTGCTGACGATCCAATCTGCTACAATCAGTAGCTTGTGACATTCAAAGCATTATGCACCTTTTAAAATGTATTCTGTTATGTTTTATTTGAATGTTTTTTGTTCATTTTCACAGCTCATATGTAAAAAACCACTGTTCTCCCAGAGAGCTTTCACTCCAGGATGCAGATCCCCAGATAGTCTGCTCTTTATAGACTTTTCTATATAGCTGTCTGTTTCAAATTCTAGCTTAGGGTCTATCAACTTGCTTGATCAAAGTCATGCAGTTTTTTTGAGCACTGACAGAAATCCCCCTTCAAAGCTACTGAGCTCCCCACAGTTTCTCTCAGTCCTTCCTAGAAGCCTGGTACACTCAGTCCTGGAATCCAGTCCTGCAGCCAAACAGTAACACAGCAACTCCGCATTAGTTAGCCAGACTGACTTGATTCCAGCCACCCACTTTCACCAACCTTACCTGAATAACCTGGTAAACACTGACAAAGAAAGCCATCAACAAGGTCCACGCAGTGACCGCCATTCTGACACGGCTGGGACTCGCACTCATCAATGTTAGTAAAGCAGGTCTCCCCTTTGAAGTGAAAATACAAATCGCCAAGGTTAGTGCATGCATGCATCAGTGAAGGATACAAACTGCATTCATGATGTTTTGCCATTCTTTACTGTCTTCTAAAAATGCAGAAGAATTCTGTAAACTGTGCGTGCCTCTCTTAACACTCTGATAAATAGATTCTATAATTGAAACAATTATGCAAAATGAAGCAAGGAAAGCTTAATGATTTGCCTGTGTCAGGAAAGGGAACTGGCGCAGAATCAGAACTTCTGCACAACAGTGGACCAAACTCTCATCTTCTTATTAAAAAAAACAAAACACAAAAAGCAACCCCACAATAAAGTAGTATTGTTAGCCTCTCCTTCCAAGTATTTTCCCCAGCTCTTAAATCCATGCTTTTATAGATATTTATATAAACCAGGGGAAGGGGTGGGTGGTGTTTCACCCATTTCACCCATCATTCCTATCTACTCAAATACAGTCCATCTGTAGCAGAAAGAAGGCAACATTTACCACAAAGCCTACCTGCAAAGCCTGGCTGACACCAACAGAGGAAACCAGCTGCTTGGCTGTAGCTGAAATCATTGGGGAAGTCAGGCTGTGAGCCATAATAGGACTGGTTGGATCGCTCAAAGCACACACCTCCGTTGTGACAGGGATCTGTCGCACACTCGTTCACATCCTCTTCACAACGCTGCCCTGTGTAACCTGCCAAGAGACATCTGTGTAAGGATCACACACAACTGCATTAAAACTAGTCACCCAAGTATTGTGGCTTCTCATCTTGAGGATGAGAATAGGAACCAAAAGACATTGCAACTCATTGAGTAAGGAGTCCCAGAGTCCTCCAGTTTCTCCAGCACGTCAAAAGGAGGGAGCCAGATAAACGATTTGCAAGAAACCATTACTTTGTGATAGAAAAACACACACAGGGAAAAGGCAGAAAAGAAGAGAAAGGAAATTTTATAGTTGAAGATCAGGGTGCATTTCCCAACGAAGAGGTTCATCTGATCCTGGATGATCAGTAAAGGGAGATGCAGTGGTAGCCTCATTGTTTTGGATAACAAAACTTCACACTGGACCATGTTGTATGGTTGTTAAATCCTTACTGCTTCAACAGGGCAACTGAGCACGTGCTCTCTGTTGCAGTATGGTTAGGGGCTGATATATGAAATAGATTTCAAACTTACCTGTCCAGCAGGCACAGCTGTAGTTCTTGATTCCTTCAACACACGTGGCATTGTTCAGACAGGGCTCAGAGGCACACTCCAGGATATCCAATTCACAGTGGTCCCCTTCAAAGCCTGTGTCACTGCAGTCACATTGGTAACTGTGGGCAACAAAACAGAGTGATGCAGAAGGTCCTGATTTCATTGTTGAGCTCATGTGAAGAAAGAGCAAACAGCTGCTGGAGTTAGCCTTCATGTGCATTTGTGGGCAGAGGAAAAAGACAGGTCCTTCTGGGCAAACAGGCCACACTAATCAGAGAGCAGATGAACCTCAGTGATCTCTAAACCTACAGTATGCCTGTGAAAGGCACACTGACACAGGCACATTCTCACCAGCTGCTTGCGCTGATCATGATCTGCAAATCACTTCCCTTTGCATCTGATATGTCAGACAGAAGCAAAAACAGGAACCTTTTTTTAAGACTCCGAGGAGTTCTGCTACTGGAACAGCCCCTCTCACATGCTGCCATTAACCACTCCTTCAGTTACTACCACTGGGATGTACAAAACACTAAATCCAATTCTCTCCATGGATTTCTAAAGAAGAATTTTACATCAGTACTGGTATCTAATTGCACAAATACTGATTTCTCACCTGTTAATGAGGTCATGACATGTCCCATTGTGCTGGCATGGCTGGCTTATACATTCATTGATGTCCACCTCACACTGGACTCCTTGGTAACCTGGCATACAGGTGCAGGTGTAGAACCCAATGTGATCGCTGCACAAGGCCCCATTCTGACAAGGGTATGAATCACATTCATCTATTTCAGCTTCACAGTTTATTCCTTGTTAGAAAAGAGAGAAATATTCATGTTAAAAATCCATCAAAGTCTGCACTGCTTGCATTTCTGAGCTGGAATTGCAAAAGCCATGTTATCACATCCAACTGGCCAGCACAGTGATCTTTCCTCATTTTGCTGTAAAAACACTGAGAGCTTATGAACAGTGTGCAATTCTTAGAGATTAAGGGCCTTTCACTATTACTGAAAAACGGAATTGTTTTCTTCAGGCTTCGGGATGTTAGTCTTACAACAAAACTAGAAGCAGTTTCCAGAATTTACAGAGCTTTAGTTTCTCTCATTTGGGTTTGCTGAAGCAACCAGCTGGACAGCACTTCACAAATGACATTCAATTTCTGTGTAAACCATGCTGATCTGACTTACATGCACACCTTAAAACTCTAAGAGCTGTTCTGACTGGGAATCCGTTCAGGGTGGAAGGACAGGGATGAGAAGAGAAGAGACACACTGCTGGTTAGGGTTATTCAAACTTTCATTTATTATATAGCTCTTACAGTTTAAGTTAGACACAGTACTCTTCACTAGCGTTGTGCTGCTATGGTGAAGGGAGTTTTGCCTTAACCAGGTCCAGTGTTCTACATCAAAGGCAGTTGCATTTTGGGAAAGGAAAAAGTAATCACTACCTGGCTCCCCAAGACATTGATCCATTTGTTTAAATAATATTTGTAACTGGCTTTGAGATACCTAGAAAAAAAGGCATTAAGGCAATGCAAAATGCTAATTACAGTGATACTGTATATTAGTAAGTCACTGTATTATGAAATGTTACTAAAATTTAGGCATTAGCTCTACGTATTAATAATCAAAAGCAAAAAGAAATCAGGCATTTTTGGTCCAAAGTCTCAGCTTTCACTAAAAACTCCTATGCAACTATCTTGCCATACTACATTCCACCAGTTGAAACTGTCTATGACCTGACATCATCTCCACGTGTTAGTCACTGCAGTGTACCTGCCAATCCATCTAAGCTCTGCTTCTCGTTAAAGGCTCAGGACTACTGGAGTGGCCATCCTAATCCTCAGGAATGTGGGCCCCCTAATCTGCTGATTCAAACCTGTCAATACCCATGCAAAACTCCCTTCACCCAAATTCCAGATGAAAGCCCCAGGAAACAACCTGCCTCAGCAACCAGCGGTGCTAGAACCTCTGAGGTTAGGATGAAGTACCAGAACATAAAGCTCATATCAACATCAGAATAACTTGGAGTACAAACTCCTCCTGCTGCTTGGGTTATTTTATCACCTCCTTATCAGGGGAATCCCATAATCCTTAATAGACGATTCAAGAAAAGAGTCAAAGGAAACTGATTCGCAAAATTATGTTTGATACCCCAAATCAGTGCCAACCTTAAGGCCTACAGAGAAATTCTGCTCTTTTCCTCCCAAGTCTCTGCTCGTTTTTATCAGAGTGACTCAGCATCAGGCACATTCCTGATGTTGCATTCCACTGGTAATCAGCAGCATTCCTTCACAGCAACCTAACTCTTGAAACACTTCAATCTGTGACACTGAGGAAGGCTGAGAAAGTTCATGTGCTAAGTGGTACCAGGCAGAAATGGGCACAGTACAACCGCATTCCACTCTGATAGCAGGACTAGGAGGAGAACCTCCCACTGCCTGCTTCACAGATAACTCACAGGTGTAGATTACTCTGAGTCATCAATAGAACAGATGCACATAAAAGGGGTACTTAAGTCATATGCCAAGAAACATTCTCCAGACAAAGAACTGAAAAAGAAGTGTCTAAATGAAAGCCACTTTATTCTAAAGATTACTCCCCTCAGACAAATCCTGCAAGACAGGACAAAGAACTACAAACCAGCTAAACAGTTATACTTGAAAACACTAACTGTACTCCTCCTGATACTAAATCTCTTTTCTTGTGTACCTCCTTTTGTTAATAGTGAGGCTAATCACACCTACATGATATCCAGTGCTCCTAGCCCCAGATAGTGCCCCCACATTCATTCTTAGATAACGCCTCTCAGCATCTATACCATCCATGGAAATCAGCCTCAACTATTTCTTGGAAGCCACAAACACTAAATTATTCCAGCATGGAACCAGACACTCTGAGTTTAGGCATTTAGTCTCACAGCTGTAAAACAACAACTTCTCATGGCAGCTACTAACACTACTAAACTTGTCAGCAGCGAGACACATTGTGGAACAACATGAATAGCAAGATGTAATCCAACCAACATTGTAGTGTACGAGCACGAAAGGGTACCTGTGTAGCCGGGGATGCACTTGCACAGATAACGATCCATCTCATTCAGGCAGGTGCCATTGTTTTTACAGGGCCGGGATGCACACTCGTTGATGTCTATTTCACAGTTGTATCCTTGGAACCCAGGCACACAGAAACAGCTATACTCATTCACCCTGTCTCGGCAGATGGCTCCGTTCTGGCACGGGTTGGAAGCGCACTCATCAATGTTGTCTTTGCAGTGGGTCCCAGTGAAGCCAGGTTGGCAGATGCAGGCAGAGTCCCCAGGACCCTCGACACACGTCCCGTTATTTAGGCAGGTGTGGTTAGAGCACACAGAGCTTTGGCAGCCCTCGTTCAGTCCTGTTTGGCATTTACAGGCGTATCCACTTACACTATCTACACATTCAAAACGAGGATCTTTACAAGGGTTGCTCTCGCACTCATTAATATTAATGCTACAATCAATACCTGTAAAGCCAGGCATACAGATGCATTCATATTCTGGAAGTCCTGGAGTATTGTTGCAAGTCATATGGGCAGGGCAATCATGTTTGGTGCATGCATCGTAGAGGAGTTCACAGTTTATGCCCATGTAGGCTATGGGGTGCATGGGACAGATGCACTGGTACCCCACTTCCAAATCCTTACAGCTCCCACCATTTTCACATGGGGATGATGAACAATTGCTATTATTTTCAGAGTACGAAGTTCCTGTTGAGAAAACAGACATATTGTTAGTTAGCATTAAGTAGCTTAGGAAAATAAAAGCTCTTCTGCCAATCACCACACACATCTCAGAGGTATGTTTTAAGATACTGACTGATGCTTAATGTCTCAGCTGCTGCTTCTAGGGATTCTTTTTGTTTTTTCTCTGAGCTAGTCCACTAGTGATGGTATCAGAGCACAGCACTAGCACTTAACCTACTTTTTACATGCCAGTGCATAAACAGCTCTTCATCATTTTTGCTATGTTCTGTATATAACTGTGGGTCAGCCAGCAACAGGAAGTCTCTGGGAAACCCCACAGCTCGACAGATAACAGTGGCAGGTAACAAACAGCCAGGAGCCCGCACTGCTCTCACTGCCCACAGCTCTCTGCCTTCACTGCAGTGCTGTTTTTGAGAAAGGCTGTAAGGTGCTGTTCGCCATTCTAAGGATTTGCCAGGATCACACACCATAGCATCACTTCTCAGCTGACCTTAACCATTCTCACATTCACGCCATGGTTACCCCAGCCCATTTCTGGTTATATTTGCCTTGCTCTGATGCATCTTCTACACACTCAGTTGTTAATCTGTGTCAGTGGTTTTCCATCAACCCAGTACCCCATCAGTTCCCCAGCCTTTGTATGTGAACGTAGAGGCATCCGGCTTTAGGGCCTGAAAGGGATTTATAGGAGACTTCGGTTTACAAAAGCCTGCCCCTGCCCTGACCTCCCCCTAATTCCTCCCACCAGAAGACTGGTGATATTAAGTCTTCTTTTAAGATGCAGTATTGATGGGGGAGGGAGGGTGTTCAGGGATTTAGGCAGCCCCTTCTATTCCCATCATCATCTCTATTGCTTACCCCTCCCCTTCCTCTCTCATATGATGCTGGGGAGAGTTGCTGAGCATTGCACTGTCCAGCACTCTCATTATTCCGCCATGAACCCTTTTATTCTCAGATTCCCAGTCAGGCAGAAAACAAGGATGACGGAATCTGCCTGGAATCTCTGCAGCAATTAGGATGGGAGCCCAGGAAACTATTCCCAAAAGATTTACTAGACAGGAGATATGAGCTTTTGTAAACTTAATGAGTAACCAGTCCCAGCCTGCACTTTCCAGAGGCCAGAAGTACAGTCTGTGACAAGACCATAAAACCACTGTGTGCTCAGTATGATTTCTCTGATTCGCAACAGAGTTCATCTGTAAGGAAATTCACATTTAAACTAGTCAGCAAGCACTGCTAGTGTAGGAGGCTGCAGTCATCTCAAAGGCTGCATGCACCATTTTCAGCTTCCATTATAAGCAGGTAGTCTAAACACTTCTTGCAAATAAGGATGCATAAAATTAATTTCATGTTACCTTCTTTTCCAACATCTCTTCCCAGCAGGTACACCTTTCTGCACCTACTCTAATTTGGTTCATCATATGACTGCATTGCTCAGTAATCTGTATTAGTCATTAATTCTTGTCCATGACAAAAACATTCAGTCAAATACAAAAGGGCTGAACTACGCAGATACCAAGTTAAGCACACGTGAAGTTTTTTTAAGAAGTCAGAAGTCCCTCTTGGTTTACCAAAGAACGGTAGCAAATTAATAGGTAAAATCCCAGTCTCCTCAAAGGTCACTACAGTTACCAACAACAACAGCAGAAGCTGTCTTGCTATGTGTAACAGAATCAGTTATGCACAGGATGGCATAGAGAAAAGTCATTTCCTGCATTGCTACTGGATTAGATTTTAGCTTCTTTCTGTGATCAAATGTTACTTGAATTAGATCTAAAAGTGATGACATCAGTAGGACCTGGGACCTTACTGAAGAAAGGAGAAAAATGTTCCCATTTTTGGGATTAGTTATTAATAAAAACTGTATGTAATCATATTGATCCACAGACTCTGAATGCCATGGGTCTCGATAGTTAACAAAATTTCTTCTTCCTGCTTTCTGTATTTTATCTTCTAATTGTAAATTTAAAACATTCTTGGCCTCAGGCAGAAGAGGCAGTTGGATGCACTGAAGGCAGGGCCAAGTTGAAAGCAAAATTCCTCTTCACTTCTTCCCAACTCGTCTCAGCTCTTGCTGAACAAGGCAGTGGTCATTACAGGAACTGCTGCACCTCTTGGAATTGAAAATCAAACAGGTTATTAGCAAAGGTTCCTTTCCACTCCCTGTGAGAGCTCTTCAGCTGGAGATGCTTCGAGCATAACACTGGAACCTTTCCACATCAAAAGATGGGTGCATCAATTAACCTTTTCCCTTAACAGACCAATGCTAGGCAAGGAGAAAGGTCATTTCTAGAGACAGCAGATTTCTAAAAGAAAAAGATTTTGAGGAGAGACCCCAAACCCTTAAGTGCCTGTGAGAACTAAGCAGTTGGCTGCTGGTGGGGATGCCCAGGCAACACTAGCTGAGATCCTGAAGTAGCACTGCTCATTGGACATGGATGGAGCCAGCTGAGGAAACTGCAACTGTATGTCACATGAAATAAAATGGTACCAAAATCATTTCAAATTATTCTGTGAACTATAGCTTGCAGATAGTCATCACTGCATTTCCCCTGCCCAGTAGAGGCTGTAGTGACATTAACAACACTAGCTCCAAGAATATATCACATATACTAATTAAACTGCAATATTTCCCCTGGACAAAACATGTTTCCAGGTAAACACAGCGTAGTCCTAATACTCATCCAGTGGTAATGCTAAAAGTTTTGGCTAAATAATTTGCCACAGATGAGACATTAATTCTCAACAGAACTTATTACAAAGTGATCTCAGAAAAGACAGTCTCAGCAGTAAGAAGTAAAGCACTGATGACATCAGCAGAAAGCTAAACACACTGCGTGCAAAATAACCTACATGGCTACCAGAAATGTAGGCTACCACCAAGACTGAGAAAGAACATGCATGGTTTTATTTTTTTTTTTAAGCTCTGTTTCTGATATTTTCATCAATCTGCTCCAGGACATACAGTAATTCCTCTCAATTTTGGAACAGATTACCATACATGAATATGCAAACAATGCTAATAAGAATAACAAATTAGCCTTTCCTGCTACACAACATACTGACCATAAAAACAGGCAATTCAGACCACACTTATATGTTTTATGAGACATGAGAGTAGTCACCAAGAGCCAGGAGTTGTAACTTTCCACAGCAGCTGTTGGTACTGAATTAACAAAGACATTCAGGATTTCTCCTTTACCTTTCACAGGAATAACACAAATAAGTGACATTTGAAAGTGAAAAAACATGAAAAAAATAATGCAGTAATACTGTCCTGCAATCCTACTCGAAAATGAAACTGGAGAAGACTACAGTTTCTTTGAAGAACACGTTCCAGGAATTTAGGGTTGGATTAGAAGGGACTTCAAAGGCCAACAGTCAGATATAAAGCATTCCTTGAGCTTTCTCAGGATAGGTCTGGTTTTGCACTTTAGAAATAGCTGACAAAGGTTCTCCCTAAAGGTTGGAGTTTGTGACCTTTTCTATCACTTTAAGGCAAATGAGTTGTTTTGCCAGGCTTTGTTTTAATAATTGCCTTTAATCACTTTATACTTGATAACTTTATTAAATGTTGTTATCAAACAGCAGTTACAACAGCCAGGTATATATCAGCAAAATTAGGAGCAAGAAACTAACAAGACAGCAGGCAGTCTGAGAGCCCTGCAGGAGCTTACCATCCCTCCCCTGAGAGTCGGGAGGAGCCTCTCACTTCATGTGCCAGGACAAGGTGCTCTGCAATGCCAGAGAGCTGTGAGAGCTCACAGACCGCGTGGGAGGAAGAGGCCATCAAGGCTTTTAGTTAAAAAACCACCACAACTGCAGCTTTGTTTATTCTGTTGTCTTATACCTCCGTGGTAATTGTCCCACAGCATGAGTTGCACTGAAGTTCTTCCACAGATTTCCCTCTTCATTCCAAACAAGAGTTGCTAAGACAGTACACAGAATGCATTCACAGCTCACGATGCACTGCTTCAGCATTACTCACTGCCTTGTATCATTTGGTTTTGCTTTTCACAGGTTAGTTTCCTGAGGACCTCAGAAACCAACGACAGATGGTGGATGCTTTGGGGCTGGGGATACACCTGGGCTCACAGAAGATGCTCAGCCCCACACCTTCATGAAAGAAGTCTCTCTCTCTTTCTCTCTCTCACTTTAATTTCCGCAGTTCAAGCTGTTGCTTCACAAGGCACCCCTTAGTTGTCACCTACCAAGTACTCACTGATAACTACCTTAAAGGTGCCCTAGAGGTCACTTAAAATTCCAAGAGGGAAGTAACATGCTTGGGTTGAGATTAGCCCAGAGATTACCTTGCATTTCCCCACGTCCGAAACCAAGTACAGCTGAAGAATGCACACTCTGCTCCTTAAGGTCCTATTTATGTGAAGGAGTCCCAGAAGGAGGAGAAAAGAGATTACATGCTTCGTCTCCTCAATTAGCACTTCTGTTTTCTATTAAGCAAGTTGTACCAGACAGGATTTAGACACATTCTCCTCTATTATTTTAATGATATACTTTGGGAACAGACTGCTTAATGCCTACAAGTTGTAATTTATGTTTCTGAAATTATTATTCATCCATTATGCATTAAGTATGTTTTGTGCAAGGATTTGCCCTGTTAAGTTCTTTGACTCTCAAGATATTTTACATCTTAACCTTGATGATTATTATCTCTGATGAAAATTTATGGCAGACTTAAGAAAGGGGCTTCCTTCAGGTGCATTTCACCAGCCCTGCTTGCTGTAACAACTTGAAAAAGGACAAGTTACAACCAAGCAGTGAGTAAAACAGGCTTCCCAACAGCAGCCCCTAAGTGCACCACAGTAACTGGGCTAGATCCACAGAGGGGGATCCTCAGAGTCTAAAAAAAAAAAACAAAACCCCAATGCTCACCCCAGCACATTTCCTGCTTGGGAAAGATACCAAGGGCAGGAAGGGAACTCAAGCATCAGAGAATTTAGAAATCAGAGAATAAAAAAGGAATGGAAAGAGTTATGTTTCCATGACAACAGGAATGCATGTGCTTATATTAGCAAATCCCTGCTGACCTCTGCTGATCTTTCCCTGTCCTGGTCAGTGTTAGGATTAGTGCAGGGTGCACACTGAGACCCGTTCCCAGATTCTCCTCAACAGAAACAAGGCCTGGGCAGGCCTGAAAAGGGGCTTTTGCGTTGTGTTCCCTTTCTTCCCCAACCCTTGCTAATTTCAGAAAGATGGCACATCTGCTATGGAAAGTAGTAACCGAATGAAACCAAATCCTTCCTCATGAAGTAGCTTCAGTTCATCTATACAGGGAACATATGAGGGCTATGAGCAGACACTTCATGCATCTTTACAAGTCCCATGTCACTCTCAACACAGGACAGTGTTGCCAGTCTCAATACAAACTATATTTTAGGGTGCTCCTACGTTGCCAGCCTACTTCATGCATTTTCTTCTGAGTTACCGGAGACCAGCAGTTCCACAAAACATTTACATGCCAAGTGTTTGGTATGGCAAAGCTTTTTCATGCCAGATATGCACACAAACTATGAACACAAAATATTCACAAAGAGTATTTATAGACATCGATCACTAGATCTTCATGAAGACAAGCATAAGAAGATATGACTCAGTTTCCCACTGTGAAATATGCATAGTAGTTCCTCCATCAAAGAAGCAGAATGCTGATTCCTGGCTCTCTCCCACCCAGCTTACCCAGTGAATTGCTGAAAGGTGCCAACGGTGAGCAGCAACAGTGCCAATATTATGGCCAGAGGCATTAACAGCATTAAGCAGAAGTACCACTTCAGGGAATTAAACTTACTCATAACTCAGAACAAATATCCAGCTAGATCTTTTTCATTATCTGTTCAATGCTTTAACACACATCTGAAGATGTACCTTCTATTATCTTGCTTCTAATACCTGGAGAAAGACACTACTTATAAATAAATGTTTTATGATACCATTGAATATATTGCCACAGTAACCCTTTGATCGTCTGTTCTTAACACACTCCTTTATTTCCCCTTGATAAACACTCCTCCAAGCTAACTAACCTTCATGGCTTACACAGTCTCTGATCTCTCAGCCATTTCCACAGATCAAATACAGAGACGGGGTTTCCTGTGTACTCAGTTAACCAAAATGAGTCACAAGCTTTAATTTCCAATTCCTATTTCAATATGCTGACAATCAACAAAGTTGAAAAGATCATATTTCTTTGTTCCCAGGTTTAGAAGAAAGTGCGATTTAAACTGTCTGTATGTCTGAGCTAATCTCTAGAGCCTGCAGCAGAGCAGACAGTGAGCCGCCCAAGAAAAGGTTTGCCTGCACGTGCTCTCCTAATAGGCATCCAAAGCATGTTCCAGGCCAAAGGTATTTGAGTTACTGTGCTTGCTGGGGAAACAGGAATGAGCAGATGCTTGGTTCTGCTCTCTAGAATCTACTATGTTCTTTAGAACATGACAAATTAAGCTGAGAGCCATTCTGTTCATTACACAGAAAATTGCAGTGAAACTGGAATGACATGCAGAGTCTGCTCCACTCCCTCTGGAGTTTATTTTAAACAACTGGAGATTGTGTGGGTCTGGAAGCAGAGCGCTCTTATGGTTACAGTTTGCAATTGACCATCCGGACAACCAGGATTTTCTGAACACGTTCTCAATAAATAACTTAAGCATCTTGGTGCTTCAACGACACTTGTATTTAGCCAATTCAAATAACAGAAATAGTCATATGCCTCACAAGGACAAGAAAAAGCACCCCTTCCTCATGGCCTTAAAAGTGCTACAGGTGCTACGTAAATACCACCATTCAGTACAGCCGCAATCTGGCAGAATTCCTCTGCAAAATAGGAGAAGGCGTAAAGACTGGAAAAGTGGCTTCCCTTCAGCTTCCCTGGCTGTTCTGAGAGGCGTCACCCAAAAGGACATTCTCAGTAAATTACTGTTCCAGAAAAGAGTTTCACCCAAAAGCTGTGAGTGCAGTGATCTAACAGCACAAATCCCCCAAAACACCCAGCTCCCAGCAGCCCCATGCTGAGCAATACAGTAGGTGCAATGGGCCTTCCTTCTTGCACAATACAAAACCACCCTAATTGCTTCACACTTCAAACCAGTAGCTATGGTTACTAGATACAAAAGACAATCCTGCTGCTTCCCCATGGCCAGAGGAATTCCAGGCACTTGGAGCTCACACAAAGAAGCTGGTACAAGGGAAACAAAAAAGAATCCAGACTAAAAACGAAAACCAAAACCAGCCTGACTTTCATAGCCATAGTCAGACGTGACCAGAGCAAAGTAAATTTAGGGAGGCTTCAGGAGGAAATAAAGACTGTGGGGGATAAAGAGAAAGCTGAAAACCTTATCCATCACTCACAAAGAACATAAACATCATCCAATACCACGAGAAAAACCCAAACTCAGTATTTGGCAGGTATTAGCAGCAAGAAGGCACTCCGACCATATTTTTACCTTTCCTTTTTCACATCACTGATTACTGCTGTTCTAGCGGAGTGGCAAACAAACAGGACTTTTACACACAGGTATCGGCCACACAGTGCTGACAAGATCAGGAGGAGGCCAGTTCAATCCCAATCATATTTCCAGTAAAAGGTTAGACACGTTCCTGACATGACCTTATAATCCCTAGATGACTCAAACAGATGTCTAGGCCCAGCAGATCTCCAGACACCTATTCCAGAAGAAACAAATCTCTTTCTTAGAGAGCCTAACAAGTTGTATACGAGGCTGACTTTTGCAGCACAAAAACACATTCACATGCAGAACCTCAATATGCTGAAGTATATCCTATGGGCTATAAAATAAGTTTTCAATTAAAAACAATCAGTGTAACACAGCCTGTTACATCATCACTTCTTGTGCTTTCTTCAAAATATCTAAGGGAATACTCATGCACTGTTTTCTTCCTCCACATTTTGTATCACAGATACCTGGCACTTGAGCATGTTGGTATACTCCCCTAGATATAATCCTCTTTTGCCTTGACATATCTTTAAAAGATACAGAAGTGGAATAAAGCTCTGCGCTTCTTCTGTGCGGGCACAATGGTGAAATCCATAACTTTTCCAAGTAGAAAATATCAGCTGAGAACTTAATAACATGAAAGTGCACGTACTTTCAGCTCTAGGGAATAAATTCATCCACATGTGCACAGGGAGAACGACAAAAGGAGACCAGAAATAAGTAGAGAGAAAAACTTATCTACAACGGAATGCCTTTCATCTTCCTGATAAGAAATTTTCAGGCTCCATCTAATCATGAGGGTGACATTTTGTCAAGTTACCTTTACAACACAAGGGCAGATCATAGACTTGATCCAAGTTACTGCATATTAGCCGGGTAAGAATTAGGCACAGAAGACAAAAACTTACCCCAAAATAAGAGGAAAAGTGGCAGCAGGAGAGCAGCATTGTATACCCTGGATGTAGTTTTCTTTAATTCCATGACAAGCCTAAGAGTGGCTGTTCTAAAAACCTCAAGGGAGAAACCGTAGTTGCAAGCTACTGATTACCAGCTCTCCCTGCATCACGGATTTCAGAAAGTTTTCTCTACCCCAGGCACCCACTCCATACCCTTCCGAACTGGGGACTAGCACTAACACCGTGGACAGAGTCCCTGTTCACTTTGAAATGCTTTACTCATGTTCCTGGAACACAGAGAAAATGCTGCCTGGATCACATGGATTGAACTGCACAGGGCAGCACAAGCTGGATTTACAGGCACGGCAGCTGAAGCTCATCCATGCCCCCAGTCAGAAAAAAGTCCCAGGCTGTCAGAGGTAGGCAGGAAATTGGATAACTGGGAGAGTCGCAGTGTAAGGCAAAAAGAAAAGGGTTCCTTGGTGCTTTTTCTGCTTTTTGAATTCCCACCACAGGAAAATGAACCTTTTATCTCCATCGCTGCCGCTGGAGCTCAGAACTGTCCTGGGGACTGAGGGAGGGCTGAGGACCATTTCTAGGATGCAGGTTTCTATACAGTCACTACTTAAATTCCAGGTGAAGATCTTTAATAGTTTTTCAAGAAAAGATGGCTTGTTCAAGGAGAAGTGAAAAGACACAATAATCCCACTATTCATTCCAAAGAGAGGCATCAGCCTTCACTGCTCTCATGAGATGTGTGAACCCACAGGATACACAAACTCACAAAAGGTAAATGAACCCTCTTTTCCTAATTAAGGACAAGTACAGAGATCAACAGAAGCACCTGAGTAACATGAGAAGCAAATCACACCTGCACACCTACATGTGCTTAAGTTTTAGAAGTGGAAAAAATTGCCAGTGCCCATTGCCTTATAGGAGTCACTGGAAACAGACAGAGCTCACACTCAATTGTGACCTACTAAGTACCTCTAAACCCACACCACAATTGGATTAAATTAACCCTAATGAGAATTACGTATATTGCCTCACCCCTGCACTGGCAACTAAAAATAGAAGGCAGGTAAGATGCCATACAAATTCCTAGTTCAAAAAAAGAGGGCAAGAATTGATGCAGACAGGCCCATACTGCTTCCCTATTCCAGTGCTTCACTGGTTTCCTTCACTCCCACACTCTTAACAATACCTGTGCCAGACTTCAAAAGCAAGTGCAAGAACTGTTGAAAACATAGTTCCACATTTTAGACAAGTTACATACTAAAATATGGGCTCTTTCTCACAGGGATTTCTCACAGGCATTCTGCTATTTTAAATAGAGAATACCAGAAATGGGCTCCAGCCACAAGATATGAAGAGGCAAAGAATTCAGCAACACCCAAATAAGCTCAAATTCACACATATCTCCCCAATTTTAATTTGAAAACAGAGGGTAATGTGCAACAGAATAAAGACACTTCCAAGTTGATGCCAGTGCTCCATATATTCCAATGCTAAAACTGAAAGTAAAAGTAGCTAAAAATCAGGAGAAGTCTCTCTTAGGTCTTATGTGACATTTAGTGCTAGTGGTGGCAATGGTGATGAGGAGACGGTTGGACTAGATGATCTTGTAGGTCGTTTCCAACCTTGTGATTCTATGATTTAGGGGGCACAAAGGTGAATGTGAAACTACAACAGTGGTTCAAACCTAGGTGTGAGGTTTCCCAGTGCTTTTGCTGTTACTCATGTGTTTGCTCACTGTGGAATCTTTTCTAGCAAGAAAAAAAAAATACAAAGGCAATCAAGAACCTGATGAAAGCAGCCACAATCCTGCAATGAGCAATTCATATCATCTCCACATCCTTACAGAACAGACAGAGGATGATGGGCCAATGCAGCAAAATGGATTATTACTACATTGCTTCTACCTTCAGTGCAGAAGGCAGAACAGTAACTGCAGGAGCATTTTCACTACCAAAACACAGACACAAATGGTTTGGGTCACTAACCTGACTTAGAATGCTCCAAAGATGATATATCACGTGTTATCAACCTTATCTGGACCACTCTGTTCCCATCTCCATCTCTGGTGTCTTCAGTCTGTTTTCACAAGATCAGCCTCACTGAGGTTTTTTTTTTTTGCCAGCTACCTCAGCCATCTGGAACTCATTTCTTTCTTTTCAGATTCTCATTTTGCTGTCAAGAACTTAACCAACCACTGACACGTGCAGAACCTTTCTGCTCAGAACTTTTTTTGCCTCACCTGTATAAATTACACTGCTTACCTTTTTTCAGATCAAAGCACATACACATGGATCCACTGCACACTGGAAGAAATCACTCCTCTTCCTCCAACCCCAGAGACCTGTTACATGCTACCAAGACTCAGAAAAGAGCAAACAGTTTAGCTGAGGCTGAACAACTAAGAAGGCCAAGAGGAGCATGATTGGTGTCAAGGAACGATCTAATATTTTTGATGCTACCATTTCATGCATTTGTCACAACAGGGCTTAGACTTGAGCTACCTGAGAAATCACAGCAGAACGTGGTTCTCAGCCAAAGCCTTCCACAGACAGAGGTGCGACAATCTCACGCCTGTACTGCTGCCACATATTGTGAATTCTACAGTGCAGTGTGTTAGGGAGGAAGATTCTCCTGAACAGGGTTAATTTATTCCCTACAGCCACTGTTATCACCTCCACGATACCTGCTGGGACTTAAGGTTCATTCAGTGTCACTCTTTGCTCAAACTACTGAAGTCTGCATGGGTCAAGACATTTTCCTTCATTATAGTAAATAGAATAACTTACTTCGGTGCCTGCCGCCAAGAATATTATAATTTAATTTTTCAATATTCACAACTGCAACTGTATGGGATTTTATCAGCACAAATGGCAGACCTCTTCTGTCCTGGGCCCTTGGGCTTACAAAAACCAATGCGGGCATTAACCAGCTTAGTCCAATTAAAGGACCTTAATGCAACTCTGCTAAGGCCCTGATTTGTTAGGCTTGACTACATTTGCAAAGAAAGAGCACAATTGGGTGGATTTGTTATCTAAAGAATAAGCTCCAAGTCCTTAGTCATCCTTGCTAAAGCCTTCCCCAAACTGGCCATGGATTGTACTACCTCTGCACTGCTGCAGTCCAACGTCACTATAATCTGTTCTTTAACATAGTATTAAAATTAGAGCCAAAGGACACAGCTGCTTTCGTCTGTGTAACACTCATTACAGGAGACTTAAGGACAGCAAAACAGCAAGGCTTCTATTCTCAGCTGGTAGGCAGGAAACTCTGCAAGCCGGAAATGCATGCCATGAAAATGGGGCAGCAGCAGGCAAGCTGGATTAGCAGAAAAGGGAGGGTGCAGGTTCGGAGTACCCAGCAGAACCTGTATTCTACATTCTTTACTCTTCTGTAAACTTTCTGGAAAGAATCCTATTCATTTTTCTACAAGCACCAGAATGGACTGCACAGCGAAGTACGTAAACAAAACAGTCAGTGCTTTCCATTCTAACAACTACATATGCTTGCACTACTGCACAGCCTTTCCTCACACAGGGGTTAAATAATATGCTAACTGTACAAATCACAGACAGAAGCTGGTAAGAATGCAGTTGTTCACACCTCCTGCCCTGCGCACATACTGTACTGAGAGGGCCTCACCTGTCCCTCCCTACATTTCTGGAACCTCACCACCAAACACAAATATTCCACTTTTCTGAACAATACAACACAAAAGAATCAAAATTTCACTTTTTTTTTTTTTTCTTTTTCCCCCTCCTTGTTTTCCCCTGAGCATTATTAGGCACAACTCCACGTGACTGCAAACTTGGAACTAGGCAAGTTAAGCTATCTAAGAAAGAAGTTTCCAGTTCCACTCAAAACAATTGTGAGGAAAATAATTTAATAAGCCACTTCAGTACACTCTTCTGCTCTCAATCAGAGCTGGAAAGTGCAGGATATATTCAAAAAGACCTCAGGTTTTGGAATTCCAACCCTACAGAGAGGCCAATTTCACAAACTGAAAGGTTCAAATACAGCTGGGTGATGTAATGCTCCGGGGTCCAATCTCCCAAAATTTCCTCTCGTAAAAAACAGTTACTCTTACAATTCACATCACCAATTTTCCACTTGACCACTAGATGTCCCTTCTGCCCTGCACAAATTCACACAAAGACTACTGGATGAGAACAGGAAATAAAAAAAAAATAAATGTATCATACATCACCTGCACTGCCAAACAAACACGACCAGAAATATCCTGAAATGCAGAACTGTGCCAAGCAGCACCCTGAGCACTGTAAGGCCCACTGCACTATGCACACACCAGACAAGCCAAGAAAAAGCTTTGTATGCAAGTCAAAACTTGGAAGTTGCAGCTAATACTTGGCAAGAATCACACATTTCCAGTCTCAAGACATCCTAGTTACACTTTTTAGGCATAATAAACCTCATAAATTACAGAGTATCTAGTATATGACACTGGTCAGTCTTGGACAATGGCAAAGAAACTGCTGCCATAAGAAGACATAGCAGAAGGGCTGCTACTTCTCGCTGTGTAACAAGCAATTAGAAAAACATGAGGGATGGTCAGGATTCTGACCCAGCCTCACTGTCCTGGAACACAATCATTATTTCATAGAAAACCACAGAGTAAAGGAAGAAGAGCAGTCCAGGAACACACAGGCAGAACAAACATTTCTGTACGGGAGCTGCACAGGAACGCTCTGCGCCGACAAGGCCTGAAGGCAGCCATCCCGTCCGGCGGAGGTTGGCGGTGCCTCCCGCACTGCCCGGCCATCGGCGCCACCGCGCGGCACGCGGCTCGCCTTGCAGGGAGATGCAGCGCTGCACCAAGCAGCTCGTGCCTGCAGTACAGCTGTGAACAAGGGAAGAAGTCTCCAAAATCCTGCTTTTACTGAGAAACTGGGACAACACCGAATCCTCTTAAGAGAAATGGCATCTTAAACAAATTTCTTCTAACCAGTTTTACCAGCAAGTTCTGAGAAGACACCCTTCTGCCTGTAGGCCTGCAGTTAGGATTCGAGAGGACAAAACTGAATCAGGCTTCCTGAAGTTGGAAATCACCTGCTCTGCACTGCAATATTGGCCACACGTGCAGATCACTAAAACATGTCTCATTTCAGAATAGAGCTAGAACTGTAGCAAGAATTTCCAGTACATGCAGAGAACCTTATTCTTCTTCTCCAGCCTATGAGCCCATTCACAACAAACACAGTAAAGATGGAGCCAAGCTTCTGCCAAGTTATCTCTAAGAGAAGTTGCAGAAGTCAGGCTCTAACCATGCATGCAGCCTTTGATCTCCGTGAAGCTCTGCTAGAGTTCTGCAGGTCAACTTGGAGGCCCTTTGATCCTCTTTCGCCGCTCACAGCTGGCTGCTCAGTGGAAGGCAGCCCCTTGCAGGAGCCTCTCTGGGCAGACGGCGCTCACAGGAAGCAGCTCAATGACTGTCAGAGGTCCTGGGCAAAAGATTCAGCAAGTAAAATGCTGCGGAAGGAAGCAGCATAAGTCCAAGATGTTGCCTGAATCCAAGAGAGTTTTGAAGTTGTGTCGTGTATTTATTACGAGGTCTTTTTAATGCTGCTTTTGTCAAAATCTCCAGTGCTTGCAAATGTCCCTTTTTACTGATGCGTGCTACTTACATAGAGGCTTTCTGGTCGCTCGGGGGGCAGTGCTGGGCAGTTTTCCAACCTACCAGCCAAAAACCAGCATTGAGAGGCAATCCTCTACATTACATTACGTTTGGTGAGACTGTCTGCGTTGCTGGCAACCCCGGAGCCACGCCAGTCCCCATAGGGCACTTAACAGGCTTCAGGGAAAAAGCTAAACACTCAGTCAGAACCAGCTGCCATCAGCAAAGCAAGGAGTATGTAGGTGATCCCCGCAGCGGAGCCCAGGGGAAAGGAGCCTCCTAATAACACAAAAGTTAGCACTCTGAAGGTCAACACAAGGGGAAAGAAGGGAATTTTGGAAATGCCCCCAGCTGGACCTGAATAACAAACACACATAGCTGCACTATGTGAGCACACAGTGTGTTCTGAAACAGTCCAGTCTCAGAGCCCCGTCGCATGCTGTATACAATGTGGATAGCATGGAAAGACCTCTGAAAACTGCATAAACCAGCAAACACTGCCTCATTTGCCTTCCAGGCGTAAACTCTGATCTCTCAGAGCCATCATGCACACAGCAGGCTCTGTAATGAAGCCTCCACAAAACACTGGGCATGTTCACCACAGCAGGCAGTAAGACATAGAATGGACGCAGACCACAAATCAGCCAAATATTGAAGAATTTTCTCCAGGATGACAAAGATATGGGGTTTGCTTTTGCACGTCTGCACCTTAATTCTGTTATTCTTGCACACTTAATTAGGTGTAACCCCTCTGTTCTTTTGAAAATAGCCTCGTTTGCTTCTAAATGCATACCTGGACAAGGGTAGGCTGAAGCTTTTAGGACATCAGCACTTCTTTCTCTGCCCTGAGGGAAGCTCTAGTTTATGTTATTTCTCGTAGGGAAGATGGCTTGTGCACATTTTCTACATCATTTCTTCCAATAGTAGGCAAAGCAAGTTCCTGCTGCTTTTGCTAAAAGGTAATATTGATCTGCAAGAGAAGCATCTGAATCTTTAGCTCTGCTAACTGGTGAGCTGAATGCGCACATGAATTCATCAGTGTCTGAAACAACAACTCTGTGATGGATTCTGCAAAAAAAAAAAAAAAAAGTGGAAGCAGCAGCAGAACACATCTGAAACAGAAGAGTCCATATATACACAAGCACTCAGAAACTTACAGTATTAAGGGACGTCAGCAGATGAAAGCAAACATATGGGGAACTGCTTTCAACTTTTCCAACCTATTTCTGAACAAAGCCACAGGAACAGAAAACTGGTAAATCCCTGTGAGAACACAGTGGTGGCTTCACCAAGAGCGTAATTGTTTCAGTAAGAGCAAGAATATGCACCAAGGCAACTCTCTTGGCCAGAAGCGTGTAATATTCTGCATACAAAATATTCAAGGGGATGGATCCAGAAACTTCCCAAGAACTATTGCAAAGAACCTGGAAAGAATTCTAACATTTTAAATCAGATGTGCGATGCCAGTCCAGCCTTGCCATTCACCAATGATATATATCTCTGGAAAGAAACATGATAATTGACAGTTTATTGGAATACTATCCATTTCATCCCTGAGAAACTCCATTGCAACGAAGTCACCCCTATATTTATCACAGCAAGAAGCAGCATCTCATATATTTAAAGAGGATTCCATGCCAAGGCCAATTTGCCAGAAAAATTTATTGTGCTTGAATGCCTTATGAGATGGACGTCACAAATCTGACAGCTTAAATTCTCATTTGCTTTGGGAGTGGGTGAATATACCAGCCTGGCTATACTGTTTGAGTATATGGTTGGGATGAATCTCTGCTTCCAATTCAGCATTAGCTCCTCCTCTTTCTATTAAAGGACTTGACTTCAGAAAAATTTCCTTTCAGTATCTGTAACCAGAAAGCAAGCCAAAGTATAGATGGACGAGCTTCCTGTAACAGTAGAACAGTGGCAGAAAATTAATTTCACTGCATGGTATTTGGATCATTCTCTGGATCTTTTGCTTTGCTAGCTTGTACATTCAGTGAGTCACAGATGTTTGGTAAGAGCCTGTCAATGCCTTTCAGAAAAAGCCTTTGGCTGAAAATGTAAACTCCATTTGATCCTAAATCTTTTTTTAATGCATGACTCTGAACCAGGGGACTTTGCATATTTCTGCTAGTCTCACTTCCAGAAGGTCAAGAGGGCAACAACTTTGGTGAAAATGGAATCTGAGAAGCAAGCAGAAAATCTTTTAGATGTGTGTGTTCTGAGAAAGAGATAAAATCACTGTCACTGGGGTATATGAGACTAAATGAGAATATCTTCAATTCCAGTTCTACCTTTCTGCAAAGCTTGTTAAACCACAGGTTCCTTCTCCTGTATTTTCTTTTATTCAGACCAGAAAACATAACATGAAGATTAAACATTACACAGCGCCCAGGATTTCTGATATTTTACAGATTCATTTGGTTTCAAAAGATACAAAGGCCATCAGCAACACTACCAACTATAAGAGCTGTACAATATTCCCTCCTGTAACCCAAGGCAAACAGAGACTTCCCTGAAACCTGGAATGAAATAATGACTACCTTGAGGTTTTTTTTTTGTCAGACAGCCTTAACCCCAAGCAGAACTCCAGAGTTCACATTTATGTGAATGATCCAGCACTCTTACTATAGCAACCACCTTACAATAATATATCAATAAGAAAAAAAATTAAAATCAAAGCTAAAAGGCACAGGTGAAAACTAGGAATGTCAACACATTGTTTTTCTACCCCGGAACGGTTTCCTCTCCTTCATTAAGAGCAGGAAGAGGTTATGTCCTGCAAATATGATTTTAAAATTGTGAATTCATTCTTGGCTATTAAATACTTCACTGCAGCTGTATATTAATCCCATTTTCCTTGTTTACCTCCGCTCAGTCACTAAGCTCTACAGACAATTTCCATTAAAATCATAAAGTTGACACTTTGTATTCCCACCACAAAGTTCCCACTGCAGTTAAAGCTATGGTGAAAGTCACATCTCTTCACACTACTTTAAAAGCACACAACCAGCCATGTCACAAGCCAGTAAAAACCACGACCTGCTGATTCTGCCCAGCAGAGGGCTTTGTCTCCTGTCTTTTTCTAATTTTTCAGAGTCCGTATGTCAGTTATGAGCACACCCTGTGGGCTGAGAGAATCTCACTGCCAGGCCAGGGCAAGTATCTACCATTCAGGGACCAGAAGAACTTTTTTGGGCAATGACTCAGGAATCACCGCAGCAGCAACAGACAGTGCTTCCCTGCTCACTCATCCACCTCAACTGAAACTGAGACTTTGTGAGTAAAAAGAAGTCAGTAGGAGCAAAGGAGTGAAATGGAATCTGTTGTGTCAGTGACATAACAGTGACCTGCTAGGTGTCAGGTGCCCAAGCCACAGAGCCCAGCCAAGGACAAAGTGCTCGTTCTCTATTAACTGTGGTGGGATGCTGGGGATTTTGAGCAGATGTTAATAGGATGAATACATACTAGTTGTACAGTCTCAGAATGATAATGCCTCTGCACACCAAAAACATATTGATCTTCTGAAGCACACAGTTAGAACATCTAATAGCTCTAGTGGGAGCAGGGAAACACTCAGGGGACCTAAAGAAAAAAAAAGGATGCAAAGATGCTATAAGACAGTATAGTTTTATCTGCCAAAACGGCTCTGGGGCACACAGGGAATGTCATGCTACTGCACATACAGACACATACTGAAGTAACACAACGAATGTGAAAGGAAAAAATGAATTTACAGAATTTGTAAGATTCTAACGGCTCTAAAGCATTTCTTCTAGGTATTATGTTAGAACCAGGAAGAACCTAAAGAGGGAAAAATCCACACAGCACAGTCCTGCTGGAGCAAAACTGTGGGGGAGGAGAAAAAAAAACCAACAACAAACAAAACAAGAAAACACACAGAGAATGAGGCAGATGCTGCTTGAAAGCAAAATCATAGGGAAATTCTATTTTAATAACCTTGAGTGTTATTAGTAATGCAAATCAGGCCTTTGTTCTAAAAGGAAATCTAATTTCTAACCTACAGTGTCTTTTTCAAGTGCAAGACATTTGAAAGCTGCTTTATAAACTAGGACTATATAACCAGAAAACTTCATTCATTCTCTTTGCTTTGGTAATTAGTTCAGCATTACATACGCTCTCAAAAGTGAAATGCTGTCCTCCATCTTGCACTAGAGAGCCAAATGGTCCAGCACTACATACCCTCTGCTCCACAGCTCTGAGCCAGTTTGTTTTCTTCACCTCACAAAAGGACACAGCTTTTGAAGGAGAGTGAAACTCCACGATGACCAGACTGCACAGCACCTGCTTGTTCACAGGTGTTTCTCATTCCTGTTAGCTACACAGACTAAGCTGCATTAACAGAAAGACCATCGTAAATTGACTCTCAGCAGTGCCACCATAACAGCATAACGTAACTCTAAGAGCTCTGGTCAATAGCATTATATATCCACTGAACCACTGAGGACATTAAGCAAACACTTTGAAGAGATGAGAAAAGATTCCAGTTGTCCTGAGCTTCCCATTCTCTGACCACAAAACCGCACTCTCATACCAAATGGGGAATGAAACTCAAGAGACATTTTAATCCCGCACCCCTGCTCTAATTAATAATCTTCCTTATCAATATTTGATGCAATTGTTACTGTGCCTCCTCTCACTATTACACTTTTCATAAAATGCTCTGAAATATGCTGATCTGTGGCAATGTAATAGCAATGTACTCCTTCCAAGGTAATACAGATAAAAATCATGGCATCTCCTTTCCTAACACAGTTCTTTCCAGAATCCCATTTTGTGTTTGGTCTATGAGACTGGCAGTTGTAGATATGCAATCAGGTAACAACTTGTGAAAAGGTACTTGGACTCAGCTCCAAATGAGGCCCTGCTTTCTTCCCTGGCTGGCTAGACTGCCATTTTACGTGGAAAAAAAATCGTATCCCAAAAAATGTATGAATGCATAGATGCTGAGCACAACAGAGCGCAGCTGTTGTGTGTACTGGCTTTGGAAGCCATAATTAATATGGTACAAAATGATGACAAGAAAAGCCTACTTATTTTTTGCAAATTAAAGAACTGAGGAAAAGGTGTTTATTACACTGTGCTAAATGTAACAGAAATGCCCATTCATCATCATACAACCTTCATTCATGTCACACAAACCTACTTTGACGTGTACATGATGAGATATGCTATCATGGTAGCATTTCCATGGGTTAAGAGTAACCTGCTGCTACCAATCGCTCCCTGTTACAGTTCCACAAGAGCACTCCCTCTCTGCACGCATAACTGCAAATGCAGTAACTCCCCAAACAGATGTTATTAACATGATCAAGAATATTAATTCAACAATTAAGAGTGCTTAAACTGGTAATAATTACTTAGGCAAAAGGCAGCTCAAGAACAATTGCATGCAACTACATGAGAAGTAAAGCATTCTCTAGTCCAACTCTCACCATTTACAGTGCAGAAGCCTCTTCAGAAAATAAAACCCATGGACAAAATTCTCCATTAATGCAGAATCATTAAGTTTGGTCCCTGCTGCTGAAGAACAGAGACACAGGGAAAGGCAGTATGAACTCGTGGAAATGGAACGGGCTTTTACTATACATTCTTCAGTCTTTCATTTCCAAATATTCTCTTTTTCATCTGTAAGGGATCTTATTTAGAACAAGGAGAAGTACAACAAACGCGTAAGAATAACAACCTTCTGATAGAAGAGAAGCACTTGTAGAAGTGCTGTACACATTTTGCTGCTACCCAGTTTGCCATCTTCACAGGACTGTTCTCAAAGCAGAGGTAGGTCTGAGGCCGTACTCACACCAAAACGTTTTGGCAGCTAGTGGAACATAAAGTTGAGATACTAAAATGAGAAGATTGAGAGAAAAGTAACAAAGAAATATTGAAGTTTTTACAGAACAAGGGATAGAAGACAACATACCAGAACAAACCTGCTTGTTGCTGAATGTCTTCTACATTTACCATTAGTAACTAAAGATCTCTAGCAAATACAGTTCAGGCCCACGAGATGACACTACTAGGAAGCTCAGTCCTTTCACGTTTCAGAAGACTATGATAAACATTATACTGCCAATGTAAAAATTAGAGAGAGAGAGAATAAATCCTGAACAAGACTTGCCCAATGCACTAGAAATACAACATAATGTAAGCTTGGTGGGAACTTTTAATCTCATCTGTTTTATCTTTAAAGAAAGACGTGATTGCATTTCATTTTTTCCACAGTAATGATACAAGCACAGTACAGCAAACAGATGGAGGTGTCAGAAGTGAAGTGTGAAAAAGAAAAAAAGTGAGAGTCCCACTGCTGGAGATTATCATGCTGCGAAGTCCTGCTTGTACCGATCTGTCAGAAACATGGCTCAACTCCCACAGGCTGGGATAAGCAACGGGATAAGCAGAAGTCCTTAACCTAGAGACAGATGATCCCCAGGGACGGACCGGCTCACCACACCACTAAGCAAGGCACGCTGCAGAACTGGACGTGCCAATAACTGCATGCAGCAGAGCAGCAGCCTGTAGATTAATGGCCTGGTGTCACAGTCAGCTCTGCTGTGACAGTGGGTACATGAGCATTCATGCAAATTCTGAGTAGCAGAGCTCTTGAGAACCATCAGGTGACAAAAATAACATTTTAGCCTTTTTCCCCCCCCCCCCCCACTTATCAAAGTAGTATAGAAAGTACAGAAGATAAATGTCCCACAAGAAGAAGGAATGAAATAATTAGATGTTATCAACACACAATGGAAAAGGCTTAATCATAAGCATGTGAACTATCAAAGGCTATGGATCACCATCATGAAATACACAAGCAAGTTTTAACTGAGAACTACAGACTCTGAGAGAAGTACTGCTTTATCTACTAAAAATGTTAACAATATGGTAAAATTTAGTCTTTTTGACAGGATGTCCTTTGCTAAACCACTCTAAATGGTCACCTGTTCAGCTAAAGCAGAAGCTCTTTCTGCCACGTGATATAAAAAGGACATTAATTTTTCAATTCTGCTTTTGAAGGATGTTTCAGGTATTGATTTTACCTCATGCTCAACATAATTGATGCTTTCTTCATGGCTACTAATCTTCTTCTGGTGCTCAAAGCAGAGAGAGGCAGCATTTTCCACATTTTCATGAAGTCTCTGAACACTTTTGCTTGTTTTAAAACACAGTGTTCTTTGAACAGATCTTCAAAATGTGAATCTTTTTCTGTTCATCAGTGTCTCTTGGGGCCCTGAGTGGGTTGTGATAGCACAGACAGTAGTTGCTCAAAATAGTCTGTATCCAATCACTTTGCTTGATGGTGATTAAATGCATAAAATGCTATTCACCCAGTGTTTGAAACAAAAAGGCCTAAGGCACCTAAGAAAAGCTATCCTTATAGAGCACTGTTCCCAGACCAATGAGAAGTACTCTCATGGCACCCAGTCACAAGCCACTGCTCTAAAGAGAAGAAAACCAGAATGGAAAAGAATTGTAAGAAAGTTCAAGAGGTAAAACTTTCCTTTTTAAAAAACTTTTTACTTCACATGTAAGACAACCTTAGTTGTAGAGCAGTATGAGAAAACAGATGTCATACAAGCTCTTATTAAAAACAGTCCCTACTTTTTCAATGCTCTGAAGGAAAAGGCAAACAAAGGCACAGGCAAGGCAAACACCATCTCAGGCTCCCCAGGTATTTTAAATATACAAAAGTAAATGTGGCTTCATACTCCTTTAATTATGCATTGCATCTGAATTATGAATTGAACAGAGAGCATACAGGAATTCTGGTGGAAAGAAACAGCACCGTGCAGTAACGTTTCCTCACCCAGGATAAGACATAAATGTGCCCTACAGAGGTTCACTCTAGTTGAAATGAGCGCTACCATTCCCAGACACAGCCTGCACATCCATTCTCACTGCAAGAAATGCACCATAGCTCTCTCAGAAGAACATTTACACTGCTAGTGAGCAAAAACTGCCTCCTGTATCTTACTGAACACCTTTTTGGACAAAGGACTGTTAAAGAATGACATAATAGATTGGCACTTGAGTACTGTGTTCAGCACTGGGCGCCCCACTACAAGACAGACATCACAGCCCTGAAATGTGTCCAGAGAAGGGAAGCAGAGCTGTGGGGGGTCTGGAGCACAAGTGTGATGGGGAGCAGCTGAGGGAGCTGGGATTGGTCACAGTGTGGAGAAGAGGAGGCTCAGGGGAGACGTCACTGCTCTCTACAGCTGAAAGGAGGTGGTGGGGATGATATCAAGTTCTGCCTATAAGGAATATACTCATACAAATGGTTCATTTAGATAAAGACTCCTATATCCATTCCATCCTTAATCCTGTCTCCTTCTTTCTTTTTTCTTAAGTGTTCTTCATTTTAAACATATAGTTGTATATCATACATAAATACTTTTTAGAGAATTGGTAGTAGGTGAATAATTCTCAAGATAGTTTCTAAGGTAGGTTTGCCTTACTCATTTCAGCAAGCACACATCAACAAGAAATGTGCTCCCCACCCTGCTGCCTCTTTAGATTAGGTCTGCACCTTGTATCAGGAGAAATGCAGATTTTGTTCTGAATTTCCGAAAAATATTTCTATATTTCTATAAATATTTCTATTTATTTATTTCTGTATTAAAATATTTCTATATTTTGGAAAAATATTCTGAAAATCCAGACCTACTTTTGTATTAAGAACCTTTCTGCTTTTGTCTTTTACTTTGCACAATGTCCTCCTTCCCTTGAGATGAGGACCACGCAGGCAGGCTCTGCTGGCTCCCAGTGGCAGGCAGTGCAATCTCACTGCCACTTGGTGGCAGAGGCTAAATGCCAGAATCACATTTCTAGATCCCAAGAACGCATCACGCACACTTATTCTCTGCTCAAGGTGATTCTGAAGATCACATCTTGCTACCTCATTAATTATTACACATTTATTGACAAATTAAAGATACAAACAAACTTTTTTTTCCAATAAATCACTTTGAGTTTTAGTAGAATAAGTAGAATTAGCTTGGGGGTTTGTGAATTCAACACATCTATTTTCTGTTTCCTCTCTATGGCATCATGTCTCACGAGTTAAAACATCAAACACTAGCAGCTACCTTTTTAAAAGAAAGAGCATAAGGAGTTCTGACCTACCAAGCTACTTGCTTGAAGCAAAAATGAATTTACTGCAGTAATCAAATTAAGCTTGTTCTACACTCCTCTTCTAAAGACATCATGTCTAATCTTTAAGTCTTTAGCAGATAACTCAATTACTATTTTATTTAGAGCAACTCTAAACACAGCACATATTACGTTGTGTGGTTTCTTCCACAACGTGAAGAAACGATGGTCCACAAACAGATGCTCTGAGATCTAATGAATTCTAATTCAGAATTCTAACGTCAGTCAGAGAAAGCTGCACACACAGTTGCAGAACATTCCTGCTGCCACGCTCCAAACCACAACGCTTCCCACTAGACAATATTTAGTGGAGTAGGATTAGGAACGAGGCTCTTTAAGGGCAAGTAACTTCTATCAGCTGTTTTTTTCTGACAAGAAACTTGGTACAGATTGTACAAGTTGAAATTTAGGACAGAGTTTATAAACCACAGGCATTTAACCTCAACAATAAATATCTCAACCCCCTGAAAAATGATCATTTCACCTACCCATAACAGTTACTGTTTGTTTAGCCCACACAAAAAACTCTAATCTGGAAACACTGGCATAATTAAAGATTATCTCAGAATAAACAATTTCATAAAACATAGATTGAACTTCATCTAGCAGGCTTAGCAGGTTAGCCAGGCTGGCTCTATGCACACCAGCTGCAAGTCTTCAAATAGGAGCACTCTATTTACAAAGCCTGTATTAATCCAAATATTCTGGGTCTCTCTGACACACCAAGCGATCACAGGGCAGAGCACAAATGCATCGAGATGCTTTGGTAGGGGCAACTTCCAGGCTCTAGAGCAATTATTGCTACTACTGAAGATTTATTAGCTTTCCAAATAAATATGAGTTTGAAAATGTCAGAGCAGACAGTAACTGTGCACACATAAGAGAGAAACCAACTGTTTTGCATACCTTACAAATTCTCAACAGAAGCAGTTACTGCAGAGATTAAATATATTAAATATCTAACTTCCATTAATTCAGAGCTATCTCACTTGGAGCATTACTTTTTCAACCATTACATTAATATTTTCCAAATCTAAGTCACATCAGAGTGGTGAAATCCCCATTCACCTCTTCTTTCAGTACAGGTGAGGAGTTACTTAGCTGGTATCCCATTACATACCCAACCCTACTTATATTTGAGTTTTCCAGCCCATACATCTACTCCTGTTTCCAGAAACACGTCTAGTTCTAGAATTCCTCCTTCCCCACTCAGGAGTCTTCAAAGTAATCTTTTACACCAACACTGAGACATCCCAGAGTCTTCATTCAGTTCGAAGAAGTCCAGACAAATACATCCTGATCATTACACTCACAAACTTAACTACAATCTCAACACCTCTGCGCTTTTTTCATAGGTAATATTTGATAAATTTTGCAGACCTACATTTCCTAAAGAAGTCCCTAAAAAAATAAACATCAATGTCAGACCACTACCTACTGCAAAAAAGTAGAGAACCACCGAATATCAGTCTGGACCATCTTTGCCTGCTTCCCTTACTTCCTGTAATGCTTCACAGGCACATGCTCATTCCCTCTGTACAACACACTTTGTACATCTCATGCATGCCCTCAACGCTGTTTCTCCTCAATACATTTTGCACATTTCATACATACACTTTCTGCACTTTCTGTACATAGACAATAACATTCTGCTATTGTGAACACAAGTTGTCAAGAGGCAGCCTGCTATTGTTATTGAAAAACTATGACAGTAAGTAAATGCTGCAGCAAAACACAATACCAGTGCAGGGACAACACTGCAGCCCTGTGGACTCCACCGCCCTGATACGACTCAGTAGCAGTTGGTGCTTTGCCCAGTAGAATTTAGGTTCTGTGGAGGCATTTGATAGTCTGGCCATCTGTAAAAGTTCCTTCGTGAGTTGCTGTAGCTCCTTCCTTCAACAGACCTCCACAAAAACTGCAGAACATCCCTGTGTTTTTATACCAGCAGTTTCACCAGATCAGCCAAACTGATTTTCCAGTTTCTGCTACAGCACTGATAAAGCTCCCTATAATACAGTACGCTTTAATTCTGCTCTGAGTATTCCAGGCCTGTATTCATTAGTTTGGACTATTTCTTACATTCATTTCCTACACTGTGGACTCTTCTGCTTTTCACATGCTTAAACACTTAAGTTTTGCTAAAGCATCTTTTGATTTCCATTTCTCCCTGGTTTTTGCTGTATCACACACATAAAGCAAGCTATGCAGCTTTAAAAAAAAAGCAGTAAATGCCCTTAGAATGGCTCAACTGCACACCAGATGGTATGTGGCCCTGGAACACAGGCCCTGCTCATTGTAATGCTACCTGCTGAGCACAGCCACCAGCATTCAGAGTATTATAAAAAGGGCATTACTGTAACAATGACAAAGACTGAGCACTACTTGCACAGTGTCTAAACGAGCAACACATAGTATGGAATTTGGAGACTGACAGTTCAGGTATTTTGTGTTTTTTAACCAAATTTCATCACCCTTTGAATAACAGAATAACAGAATGCCTGCATTGATTGGAGAGTCGTTTCTGAGAAAGCAGAGTATATGATTTCAAGTCTTTTTGCAAAAAGCATGCATGGGCGCCTCTGAAGACCAACGTGATGACAAACCTTCTAAAAAGAAGAATTAAGAAGATCCATCTGTACTTGCTTAGAAATCATTTTACCTTTATAGGATTTGAATTATAATTAGAATGTTGACGACCTGTCAGAATGGAGACCAAAGTAGGATTATAGAGAGAACAGAACAGCTTTCAGGATAGAGAAACTCACAAAGGGCAAACCTTTGGAACCAGATCTTTCCAAGTTTTAGAGCACTACAAAAATAAAACCAGAAGATTCTACAGAGGAAAAAAAAAGTTAATTAAAAAAATGAAATCAGCCCATGCTACGTACTTTCACTCTTTCCCTTTAAATTTTCCACAGGACATTGTTTTTTTAGCTGCTAATTCTGTGACCTTGCTGGAAGTCACCAAGCCAGAGATCAATTAGCGAGCACAGAACAGAGAAGCAGCGCTGCCTGCATTCTGCTTGTCCCCTGGGAAGAGCAGCTATGCTTCAGGGTAAAAGCAGCATAAACCTGGAAGATTGTTATCCAGTTGGAGTGCTGATACGCAGGCTGCTTACTAACTGCAAGAAAGACTGCTGAAAGGAAACAGGAAAATCTCCTTTTTCCTTTGTGTCACCATTTAAAACTTTCCAGTAATCTGAAAATAGTTTAATTTTACATACAGTGAAAATGCAGACATCTAGCGTAATACAACAGAACACCATGCTGCTTTCAAACATAAAGGTTAGGAGTGTTAGTTGTGCCCATAAGAAATCATCCTTTTCAAGTGTGCTCTTCACACATCCCACTTATAAAACTTGGGAGAAGTTAGTCTGTAAAGATTAGTTGTGAATACGCAGACAGAAATTAAAAGAAATCTTTAACGAATCTAAGAGCAGCTTCCCTGGGTTTTATTAGCAAAGGAAGAGAAACATTATCAGCAACGTTTAAGCATGATTGAAACACCAATCACACTTTAAAAAGGACGTTGCTCTGCCTTGAAAGAGAAATATGCCTTATAAGGGATGGAATTCTTTAAACAAAAAAAAATACAAGTAACACAATAGCAAACCATCACTACCAACCACCAATCAACCAACAGCCAACCTAATCTGTTCTAGTAGTGCTGAAGCACTGAAGCTAAGCACATCGTGATTCTTCTCCATTATATGGATTTTGTGGGAATTTGCAACCCAAAGAGGTACCAAAAGCATTTGCAAGCAGGGCGTGTGAACTCTCAGATCACCAGTGCCCCCTATTCCTAGATAGGATGAACCAAAACCCAGAATGATCTGGAGATTTTCCCTGTGACACCAACCAGTCACACGTGTCCAAACCACCACACGTGCTGACACACAGCTCTTGAATCCACTTCAGAGCTCCTGCACCCACAGCAACCTCTATGTTACGATTTCTCTTTCAGACAGGAGATTCCAAAGCAGAGAATCTGGAAGAACCAGAGTTAGATGTTGCCTCTGCACCTACCAAAAGCTGCTGTTTTGTTTGTTTTACACCACAAATAAAAGACCACATAGAAAAGAAGAGAGACTTTCTGAAGCGTCAGAAGCTAGGAAAAATGGTAGCTAGTGTTTTGCAAGTCTACTGAAGTGATTTATCTCAGGCAATGGGATCTCATCTCCAACTAATCTTGAGTAAATTCTTAGTTACTGGTCTCGTTCTCAATCCTGCAGTACAGATTACCTCAACCACAGAGCAGTGATTTCTGTAATGAAACTCAATCATTTGCCAGCAACTGTAACGCTGTTTGTGTAATTCACTGTTCTGTACAGACTCTGCAACATGAGACATCAATAGTTCTTAAATAAGTAATTAGAGGAGCTAATATCATTTAGATTATCAAATAGCAAGTGGGACAAATAAAGAGTCACAGCTCCATTAACATGTACATTTAATACAGATTTTTATATGTAAATTTCATTTTTTTTGTTGAGTTAAATGATAGGCCACAGATGAAACATAAGATGCAGAACAGCAGGCACCTGCCTCCCTGCTTTACCCCATTACAAAGACAACTTGTCTTACCTTAAAATCTTTTGCTCTCTTTTCTCAGGTTGGCCTTCAGCTGCAGCTTCCTCAGCCTCAGCAGGGAAATTGGCCTTCTGTTTGTGAAGTATTTCATTCACTTATTTCTAGACTCCTACTTACCCCCAAATCTTACACAACGGCTCCACACTCCACATCTGTATAGGCATCTGCTTCCTCCAAACACCTTCTCAACCCATTTCTCGTTGAAAGACTCTACACGACACCTGATTACAGTCTTCTGAAACTAATGACAACATGGCCACTTCAGGCCTGCACACTTGGGCAGGTAAACCCTCAGAGTTCCTTTGCTACTCCAAGATTGCCATGAGAGTATTTTTTTCTACGAAACACTTTGGGCTGCTGAGGGGATCATCTTTACAGACTGGGCTCAACTTTCCCTCAAAGGGGAAATCTGATACACTTCAAAATTGATAGTCAGCACTTCAGTCTACATAACTCATATGGCACAGACACACAGATCAGAGCTGTTGCAGCAGCACAACAGCTCACTGGCTAGAAGAGGCCTAATGAAACCTGCAGTTACTGCATATCCTGCGTAATGCCTTGGCATAACAAAGTTTTTAAAAATTGAAGGTATACACCTAATGCCAGGAGTATGATCTGTACATGCCGCAGATCTGTTTCCCATTTACCACCTCCATCTGACAATAGCACTAGTTAAGAAGCAGCATACAAAGTAGTTGGGGTAAATATTCTACCATTTTGAAAGCTTGCTTTGAGTTCATACAGCACAAGGAATGGAGCAGGTTAGTGCCAAAGGGACAAAATAGACTACAAGGTCTTCTCCTGTGGTTCTGGTTGGAGGCTCTGCCAACATCCATTTGTTAGATATAGTTTTCAGCATCCTGGACCACATCTGTTCAGCTACTCAGAAACAGACAACAGAACTAACGACTGCTCCGTCCCCATGCTGCAGCACCACGTTCAGGGAGCACTCAGACCAGCTTCACTGAGGGCAGGACTTCAAGCTAAGAATACAGCTCAGGTACATTTTCCAAATGCCAGTGAGTTTTTGTAACGGTCTCACAATTGTTTTAAATAATGTTACAAAACTACTGCTTTATAACCACAGTTCTCATTTCAGCAAAATTTTTAGACTAGATTTATGACCATGGTTCAAAGCTTTTTATTTCTACCTGACAACTACTTTTATTCCTAATAACTCCTCATTTTCTGCCGATGAAAATGAATCTTGGCAGAAGATTTTCACTCCTTTTTTTTTTTTTTATGACTATCTCACCAGCTGCAGTCACATGAACTCTGACTCCCATTCTAGGCTTCAGGGTCACTGATGGACACTCAGCTATTGCTTTCATCAAAATACAGACCATAGTCAAAACCAGATACAGGCAGGAGAAAACATGCAGTTACAAAACAAAAGAGTGAAACTAAAACTTTTTGTACCAGAAACAGACTGAAAGCAGAAAGAAAATCAACACTTAAGAACAAAAAATCCTATTTGCTGTTGATGTTCTGTACAACACCCGCAGAGATGGAAGCTGGGTTTATTCTTGATAGGAGCACAAACATTAAAGATAGCCCAAAAGTATTCAGACAAATATGGGTGCAGTACAAGGGCTTGTGCAATGAGAGATATTTTGCTTTTAATCTTGACCTGGAAAACCTTTTCTATGACAGGGCCTCTTTTCAGTGGAGTCACAGTCCTGTCTCGTTACTCTGATTATCAGTGATAAAAAGGCCACCCAAGCTGTTACTACTTTGGAACAATGACAGGTTTTGAATCCTAAACTTCAAAGGAAAACAAAAACAAAATCAAAACCAGCATCAAACCAAGGACCAGCACTGCGCTGCTGTCTTCCTTCCTCCTGTTCCATCACACCCTTCCCTCATGCAATGTCCCTCACAAATGTATAATCGTTCTTCTAGAGAGCCATAAACACTCCTTCACGTACACATGGAAGGGTTTCTCCCTGTATGCAGTAGGTGAAAGCACTTCCTTTCACAAGAAAAGACAAACGTTAAACTTGGGTCACATAATGCTCCATTTCCCAAAGGAGAGATGTTAAAGATCAGGACATTTCAGGTGATCATTTAGGGCCCCACTATTATTACAGATTTTAATTAAAGGCTTTTTTAAGGTTAGCAATATTGTTTGTTTCCAGCACAGCCTATCACATAAGAAATGCTCTGCTGGGTCAGATCACCCTCGTGTGGCACTGTGTCTGAAAGCAATAGCAGGAGATGTCACCTGGAGAAAGCATGGGAGCCTGGGCACCTCCTAGGGCACGTTCTCTGTTTTACCCTCAGTCTGCAGTTGTTGCATTAGTGATGTTAGAGGGTATGAAGTCAGAAATTACTGCTTCTTCTCACTTCCCTTTCTGTAGGCACTGACATCATAACACCAGCAAGAATTTACTAAATTCCCCCAACTTACATGAGCATTTTCAGACAGGAATTATTATTTTTTTTTTTCACACTGACATATTTTCCCATATGTGAACGTGCGCCCTCCCTGTGCTTGTGATAAGCAATATGGCACAGCCCTCTGAAGGACTCATCTTTCCCCTATGGCAGGACGCAGTCAGTGTTTTGAAGAAACATCAGATTCACTACACAGTTTTAATTTCTGAGCTAGCACTCCTGGAACACGCGCCACAATCAAATATTAGCAGAAAATACATCTGCGTGCACACACATCTTAAAAACAGCATTTACTGCTATGAGATTTGTATGGCCACCAATGGAAAAGCTTTAATTATACATCCAGCAGTTGCCAGATGGTGGTGAGAAGACAAGTGGACTGCAGACAGCCTGGCCTGTGAACAATTCAGATGCAAGCTACGTTGTGTGCGCTTCTTTTACAGATGGGAAGCTGCTGATATGCAGGTCCACTATAGACAGCTGTACTTGGGCTGGTTCTAGCCAAACAAAGGAAGTAAAGGATGCAGAGATGGGGTCACAGCTGAGGGACTGCAATGCTGAGTGCTGCTGTAATGCATAGAAATTCACTTGCTAGTGTGAGAAACATTCCACACCACCACACTCAGGAAAGCTAAGGCACATCAGACAAAACATGAAGTCAGAAGACTAACAGGTAGAACAGCACATACTGGAATAGGCACTGTTTTTTTTTTTTTTTTAACCTAGACCTTTGTTTTTAATAATTGATATAAAATAGCAAATGACTCACTAATTGCACTTCTGAATTGTAATCCAACCTGGAATCAATCACACATGCATAAATTCTGTTCTTACTTGAAGCTAAATCCACCTCAGTGCATGCAGTAGTCTCTAATAACTGCATTAGTCATAACCTGAATGTGTTTCCTACTTACTTGGTTCAATTTTGCTCGCTTTTCAGGTTGATCCTCATCCCTATTGATGAAAGGAACTCTGAAATGTTACCCCACAGAGACTGCTTTGAGATTTGATGAGCACTATGATACATTTCATGGTATGATTTCTCTTTTTCACTGTCTAATTTTCCTCCAATACAATTCTATCACCTTTTCTTCCAGTTCAAAGCAAAACAAGTACCATTCAGGACACACTAGCAAGTACTCTGTCAAACTCAGCAACAAAGAAGGTACACAGAGAACTGCCAGATTTACGCATACAATCCTTTGTTTTGCAGCACAGATTTTTTATTCTTACCCTCTACCCAGAGTCATCTGCTTCTTTTCTTTTCCTGATGTTTTTGTTTTTGAATGAGTATAGATCTTACAAGCTTTTGTCAGAATAAAACTCTATGCTACACAATCTCACTAATTAACCAGGTTGTCACTGTGGGCCAAACAAAAACGAAGGCAAAAGGGTACAAGACAATTAAACCCAAGGTCAGGTAGATACAAAAAAGAAAGTTGATTCTGACAGCTAGGAGCAAAGCAGGATGCCTGAGGAGGAGCGAGATGGCATTTGAGTAGTATCAAACAGAAACTCAGCTTTCATGCTCACATGAAAACAGACATGTTACAGCCCATGTTAAAGCACATAACAGCTCCTAACCATGCGGTGAGAACCCAGGCTTAAGTCACATAAGACAGCATTAAAAGAAGAGCTGCTCAGTTAAGGCTCAGTTATACTTTCAGAAGATGAACACCTATGTACCAAAACACCAAAACCAACGTTTATCTGCCCTAGAAAAGAGCTTTCCAGTGCTGGTATCATCCCATGTTTCTCTGCAGATCTTCCACCCGCACACTGCAGAAAAACAGACTTAAAATTTGCGAGGTTTTCAGCGTTGGTTTCCTTTCCCTCACTCTCGGACCACCCCAACAAATTGACTACATGCATTTTTAGCTTTTGATTTCAGTGCAAGCTGCAGAAATATTTTTAGTGATCTGGGGTTTTAATACATGCACAGTTACCCAGCTGCGTATGGGAACTGAACCACTGATTGAGCATCTGGGGAAAGGACTCCCATCAGCCCTGGGAGCACAGGTGAAGGCAATTTAGCTGTGTGACAGGAAAGGATGGAGCCTGGCTGCACCTCTCTTAGACCTCATTTAAGGGCTGACTGCCACTGCAGAAAGATCTCTGGTTGGGGATCCCTTCTTGCTGAGTCTTTCCTGTGAGCCAAGATGTTCAGAGATGGGTGAGAACTTTCATTTTCCTTTGTAACACCATTCTATCTATGCTGGTCCCTTTGCTGTTCTACTCCTGAATCACCCTTCCAACACGTTAATCTCTCCAATTGTAACAGGCTGGTTTTGTTTTTCATGTGTTTACCTGTCCTGAGCACAGTTTTAATCTACTCTCCACCTATTTTTATGTTGTATGTATTATAACTCTTTAATTTTCACCTCCAGCTATTGCTGCTTTTTTTTTTTCTCCTTTAGAAACCAGACAATGTTGTGATCTTCCATTTTTTTCCCTTTTGTGTCTTTTGACATTCTACTTCCTTCCATTATTTACTGCTCACAAAGTAAATACACAAGATGTGAAAGGGGCTCTGGACATTGTTCTATGTTACATGAAATTGTTTCCAACTTCATTCTTGTCATTAACGATGACACTTCCTTCAGAATACTTCACATTTGCAGATCCCCATCTTAACTTATCACCCTTCTAAATACCTCCTTTAATACCTACCTAAATACCACAAACCTCCTTTGTGGAAAGTAATCAAGCACTGCCAAACTTCAAAGCATGCAAACAGTGACAATAAGTGTATCATCAGCCTTGCTTAAAATTAAGTATAAAACATGGAATTATTTGGTTTTATAGATTAAAAACAGAATCAAGCAAGTTTCTTTTTCAAATTCTGTGTTTTTTGTGTGTTATTTTTTAGTTCTTGGAGTCATTATATTGTTTTCACATATGGAGGTAGCTTTTCCATGAAGATTTGTGAAATATATGTCTAATATGACATTTCTTTTTTCCCCCAATTCAGTCTGTCCTCAGATAGTTTTGCACAAATCCCATTAACTTTAGTATTTATGCCTAAAGGCAGAATTTGAAACCTGTAAAGAACTGGGTCACTGGACAAAGGCAAGCCTCAAACAGAGATCTCTTTTCTGAGCTATTACAAGAGTATCTCTTCCCTCAGGCTCTATATGAACAATCCCATTTGTCCACAAACAATGCCAAACACTTGAAATTTGATAAGTTACGTTTTATCCCTGCTCAGGTAGGATTTTTTTCTCTTTACTGTAGCTAATAGTCACTTAGTCCTCAATGCAGCATTTGTGGCTGATGCGAAGCATCCAAGGACATCCTCCCACGAGGTGCCCTGCTGCAGGTTGCAGTGCCTCATTCATGCCAACCTTAAAATCAGTAACTTTCAACAGCTTCTTGTAAAGAGTTCCTCCATTTTTCCAGGGATTTTTTTTTGGTCTCCATGAAAACTGCTTTCATACATTGGTCACACAGCAACTCCTGCTTTGCTTCTATTTTTTATTTAATACTGGCAATAAAATTTTTTTATCAGATTTATGGAATGCAAGATAACCACAATAAGATCTGCAAGCTGTAAAATCAGTCCAGGCACTGAGATTTTTACAAACTACATTTAATGTCTCTGTAAATCTCAGTGAAATAAACAGTCTTAGAAGACTTCAGTCACTTACCACAAGTATTCTCTGTATTAACATCTCAGATCTGTATATTGCTTCCATATAACTGGCTGATCTTTGGTACAATTCAAGTCCTCATCACTTACTGACTACACCTAGAATATACATTTCTATTTCTTCTATTTTATTTAATGAAGTCTAAAGAAAATTGGTAAACTTTCTTCAAACATCAGATGTTCTTTTCAGTGTTAAACAGATAACCTTGTGCTGCAGTGCCAAAGCTATTCCAATTCCCTGTATTCTAAATTAATCCACCATTCCTCTTTCCTATCTTTTTTTTCCCCTAGCCCTTGGCAAACAACTAGCCCAAATGATAACTCCATGGAAAATCTTAAAATTCAAGAAAACATACAACTCATGCCTTACCTGAAAATACCTTTCTTCATTATCTGAGATGCAGTCTCCTGTATGTTTCTCTCTCCTTGTTACATTTCCAGCTGCACTGCAGTCACCATTCTTCCACAGCTCCCCGTTCCTGTCTCCTCCATCAGCCTTTGTTCAGGCTACATTGGTACATCGTCATTTGCTGCAATCAATTTCAAACAAAAGTGTCCTTACATCAAGTCCTTGGAATGTCCCTGGATTATCTAGCTGTTACTTTCTTGCCCCTTCTCAAAGGCCTACGCTACAAGGCAACAGGACATTCTGGTAAATTCACTTATTGCTTCAAAAGTTCCCAATTCTAGACTGGAAAGCAGTAATTGAGAGTCATTAGACATGCTTCTCCTTTTAATACTCCTTATGCACCATTGCAGAAGTAGAGCTGTCTTTCTTCAGGACTAGGGTGACAGCTTAGACAAGCCTTGTGAAGAAGCATACCAACCATCAGCAGCTCAGTTTGAACCTCCCACTACAGGTCATGTTTCCATGCATATGTGTTTTCTTCTTCCACTGCAATGCTGCAAATTGCTGTTCTGAATGAAACTTACTGCTTATCTTCGGCACTGCAGAATTCCTGATCCTACTGCCTTTGCCAAAGTTCCTCACAGGCTGCTTTAACACAGCATGCTGTGCATTGATTATGCTAGCAAGGAGCTCCCCAGTCAATTTCTTTCATCTTACAGCCTATATTGGATTAGTTCTGAAAAGTGATACCATACAGCATAGATGCCATGTTCAAAGTTGAAAAAAGCACTTAAACTGGAAAACCTTGTGGAAACTTAGATGCACTCATGCAGTCAGCTCTGGGGGCACTCATCCCTTACACTGATACCAAGGCTGCTAAGTCTGAAGAAAAAAAACTTTTTTTAAAACACAAATTACAAGTCAAATATCATTTAAGGCCGTGAAACGTGAAGCTACTGGCCATTTGGATGTTGAAGCAGAAGCACAGAGATGCTCTGCAGCACACACACAAAGGAAACAAAAAACCACCAGCCATCAGATTCAGCCCCCTCTCCTCATCAAAAGGCTGCAAGAGGCTTCTCTGAAGGGTCTGAAAAGCGTTGCTGAGCATTCCCACCCCACTGCTGGTGGTGGACGGAGCTCCAGAGCTCTCAGTGGCAGAATTTACACCTAACCACAGAACGGCTCTTTGTCCCCATCCCTAGAAGCGAAAGAGGTAATTGCTGCCTGCCATACCCCTCGCGCAGCCCAACCTGCCACGTTCACCACAGGAAAGCATCGATTTTAAGCCCTCTGGCAACAACTGAGGAACCCAGATGGAGAACAGAAACCCACCAGGAAACACTGCTTCTCAGCTCAATTCGGGCAGCTGCTCTCTTTCTGCACTGCTTCAGATTTCGAAGCAGGGTATAAAATCCGTGAAGCACGCACACTGATGAAAGGGCATTGGGACCCCACCTCGCCCCTCAGCTCCTCTCTCCCTCAGGCCAGGCCGTGCCCATCGCCTCACGGGGTCACGACGCCCGCGGTGAGGATTACCCTCACGGCCCTGGGGCGTTTGTGGCAGGCGGGTAGCAGTGAGATCTGGCGGTTGAGAAGCCCGGGGTGGGTCGGCGGCTCCTGGCGCCCTGAGGAGCGCTGGAGCCGCGCTCACACGCCTCGCACACACCTGCTTCCCGCCTTCGCCTCGCACCAGGCCCACAGGGATGGGGAGGACCCTACCGCGCTGCTTACGTACTCTGCGCCCGGCGCGCTAGCACCTACGGCATTTGCGCACCAGGAACCCTCTCAGGTGCAGTGCTCGCGCTGACGACATTACGGAGAATCCGTAAGCACACCGACCGCTTTGAGGGGCTTTACGTAAGTGACGTTCTTTGGTGCGGGCCTGGCCGCTCCTCACCCGCACATCCGCGGGAGCCGTCCGAGCTGCAGAGAGCGCTCTCCTCAGGGGACGGGTAGGATTACGCAGGCTACGCAAGGAGTAGCAGCTGCAGGTAGGAAATCGGCCAGGCCGGGCCGGGAACCTCTACGTCAATTCCGCAAGGCTGCGCTGCGCTGCCGCGAGGAGGGAGGAAACGGCCGGCGGGGCGCCGCTACGCACTTGGCGCGGCGGGCCGGCATCTTCCTACGTCGTTGGCGTAAGGCTCTCTCTCAGGTGCAGGGAGGGGGCGGGCTCACGTTGCCCGGCAGCCGCAGCCTATGGGGGCGCCGGGCGCTGTCACGTGCCGGAGCCCCGCTCGCCGCTGCGGAGCCGGAGGAACCGGACGGGGCCGCGGAGCCGGGCCGGGGCCGGGGGCTGCGGCGGGGCCGGCGGCGAGCGGGGTGAGACGGGTGGGCGGCGGGGAGGGCCGGAGGCGGCCGCCGGCGGTCCCCGAACGATCCCGAGGGGAGGCGGGCGCCGGGCACCGCTCCTCCCACTGCACCGGGCACTGCGGGCAGGAGGCAAGGGCAGGGCGGGGGAGGGGAGGCGGCGCGGGGCGGGGGGACGCCGGTGCGCGCGCGGAGGGTCGCGGCGCGCGGCGGCCGTTGGGGGTTCCGCTCCGTGAGGTGCGGCCGTACCTGGCGGCGGGCACAGGTGCGGGGCGGCCGGGGCCGGGCGCGGACGGGCGGCGGGGCGGAAGCGTCCTCGGACGGGGACGGAGAGGCGGAGGAGGCGGGCAGGTGCCGGGCGGGTGCCGGGGGTCCTCCGCGAAGTTGGCCCCCGCTCCGCTGCCCGCCGCGCGGAGCGGGGCGCCATCGGTTTGTGGTTTGCGTCCCCCGGCGCCGGCTGCCCTCTGAGGATCGCGAAGCCGATGGTTCCTATGGCGGTAGCCGGGAGGACGAACGGGGTCCTGAGTTTCGAATTGAAGTAGAAACGCGCGTTACCTGGCGAAATGGCATTATTTATTTACACGCCCCTGCAAATGGCGCTGTGTGATTTGCGGAAAGTAAGAAAATGTCCTGCGCCGAGAGCTGCGCCCGATGGCACCGAGTGGAGCGCTGGAAACGGGCGTGAAATGGAGCAGTCCTGCCTGCGCCGGGCTCTCGGCTGCCTGCTGCCGCCCTTTGACTTCTTCTGTAAAGTTTAAAATGGAATTTTTACGCCTCCTGTAAAGAAGTGCAGCTAACGTGGTGCAAGACTTGGGTGGATGTTGTAGCTGTCAAGTGTTCCACATCTCGTGTAAGAAATGTGGCTGTGTGCTCTGGGGACAAAGAAAAAGAAAATTAAAATTCTCTCCTTCGTTCGTGCAGAGTAATTTGGAAAGAAAGGAGAAGGCAGGGCTCTCTGAAGAATTGGTCTTAGCGGATTTTCTTTTTGAGAATGCAGTAACTGTTTTTGGAGCACCCGAAGGAAGCAGTGGAGGAGGCAGGGAGGGCCTGGTGTTGGCAGGAAGGAAGGGAGATGGAGACATACAGGGGCTGTGAGGGAGGCCTTTGGTGGTGCCTATAGGGACTGTTGGTGTAGTCCTTTGTGTGTGCGTGGTGGTTGCTCTCTGCATTCCCCCAGAAGGTGGACAGTCTGCCTCTGAGACAATCCATCAGAAAAGATGGGCTGCAGTTATTCCTGCAGGTTTGGGAGGGAGAGGAAGGCCGTGAGAGCAGCTGGGGCTGCCTTTAACCTGTGCTACGTTCTTGGTTGTGTTTAGGATGCATGTGTCTTTTTTTTTTGCTCTCTGGAACTTTCCAGTTTTTCTCTGCTTCACGTTGGTGCAGAAGGGGAGGAATGGGGAAAAGAGTGGGTACGGATTGCTAATGGTGTGGTTTTAATACTTTCAGGTTTCTGCTTCTCATTATCTTGTCATTGATAATGCAAGTCCAGTGCTTGTTCTCACATTCTGTGTAGAATCTTTTGTCCTTGCAGAATTTTTATGCCTGTTTGTAAATTTTAAAAAAAAATAATAATAAGGGAGGGGATGGGGGGGGGTTGTTCTTCCACACGAATCATTATTATTGAGCTACTGACAATATTGTCTCTCCACAAAAAGGATGCTGATGAAGCACCAGCTCTTGCTCCAGAGGGTTCAGGAGCTTGAATGCAAGGCAGGAATCCAGGACTGAATTTCTTGAGGAACTTGAGGAAGGTTTTTTTCTAGAAATCCTTGTGTGTTGGGGGAACCCCAGGTGAGTAAGTGGCTGAATCCAGCCTCATGGCTTCTGCTCTGAGATGGCACTGCAGATGCAATTGGTTTCATAGCAGAGGTTCAGAAGGAACTAAGAAGAAAGCGTAGGCAAATGGAAGGTGATTGCAGAAGATCGGCGCCATGTGTGCTGATCCTTATTCTTAAAGCAGAGTCAGAACTTAGCTGAGCAGTTGTATAGAAGGCCATTGGGAAAAGAGGAGCAGAGCAATGAGGGCAGAGGGCATGCCTTCTGTATGTGTTTGTGAAGCAGTTTAAATTGTGGTAGACTTGCAGATCTTGGGAACCCGTTTCTAGCTTGTAAGCAGTATTTGCCTTGAATGTTCATTCAGTAACAGTGATGCTTAAGGTTGTGGAGCTCTTTTCTTTGGAAGCTTTTTGGTGTTCCTCAAGGGTCTGTCTTGGCAGATTTTTTTTTCTTTTAAGCTGTCTCTCATTTATGAAGTGAATCCTGTTGAGGTGGGGAGGGAAGAAGGCTGTGGGAGAAAAGAAACCAGTCCAGGCTGCTTCGAGTTGTGAAAAAGCCTCACTGTAGAACCATAAAAGCTGCACTTTTTCCATGTTGCTCTGGAAGCAGCTGAACTTTGTAACTTGGCATATAAATAGAGCTCTTTGAAGAGCATGTCCATGGCTGGAAAGAAGGGAGGGGGAGATGCCCTGGCTGGCTAACAAGCTTATGTGTGGAAAAAGCCACTGTGATTGGCATTACATATCTGTTAAAAACTGTAAAGTTTTCAGAGTCTTGTCCTTGGTTATGGGTAATGCACGTGGACATGCTGGCGCTTCTAGATGTAAAAGAAAACTGAAGAAGGTGGCAGTTTGAGTATCTGTACTGGGCTGGATGAGGGAGCATCCCTGGGCAACTGTGAGAGGCAGTCCTGGCTGTCTGAGGGAGGTGCTAGGGAAGCGAGAGTGCTGCGCTTCAGTCTGTGCCCTGCTATGCTAACTGGCAGCTGTTGGTGAGTTAGGGCTTAAGATAAGTGTAGCCATGCCAACAGAGGACTTCAGCATCACATTTCTGTAACTTAGTTTGTATTGAGGTCAGGGAGAGAAGGCTCTTCTGTTCTAACAACATATGCGTGAGGAAAGCTTGGCTGATGTAGTGTCCTGGATTTCCTATAAAATGAGCAGTATTGGCAAGTGAAGGTTATTTTACTGCTATATATGCAGCAGCCATGAAATTAAAGGGAAAAATCCTGTTAAAAGTAACATGAACATTACAATTACAGATTTAAATAGCAGAAAAATGCAAATCTCAAACATTTCTAAGAAAATAATTGTTTTAGTACAGATGTTGTAATTGAAGTATGCATGTGACAAATATAATGTTGTTGTGCAAAGTTTCTGGAAAAAAAGGCCTAAGATGCCCTACCTGAAAACATTTGCTTCTATTTCTATTTAAAGCAGTGGTTAATAAAAATGACAAGACCAGAGACAATATTTTTTCAGTTGTTCTTCTGCATTTCTTGGCACTTGTGAAGTTTTTCATTCTTACGTGTGAGCCTTTCACAGAGCAATGACGACAGAAAATGCAGACAGTGGTGCACTGTGTCAGCTCACACAGATCGTGTTCCACTTCTCTGAATAACTTTAAATTTATGTCTCTTTAAGAAAAAGTGTGTGCAGGAATTGTTACAAATCATGTGGGTAAGTTAAACTGCTTGCACTTTTTTTTTTTACTTTATTTTGGAGCAAGATTGCCTCATGTTTCTGGACCTTTAATGTCACGGAATGAAGGAGGACTGAGAATTTTTGGACCCCACTCCATGTTGGTCTGTTGCCCCATATTCATAGTTTTGCTTTGCAATGCATGTTCTGACCTTTCTGTTCATTTCCTATGCAGTACAGGAATGTAGGCAAGGTGCTAGTTATAGGGGAAACATAAGAAAAAATTCAGAGCATGTAGTTTGTTCTGCTGCTACTGAAAGGTATGTAAAGCATGGTACTGGACTGCTGTGTCTGTCCTCTGCCAGCTAAAACCAAGAATTGAGACTAATCCTATGTGTGGATTTTCTGTGCAGCCAACCAGAGCTGCTCTGTTACTGGGCCATCTGCACATTTGCTGATTGGTTTCTCAAGTAGTAAAGACCATGGATTATTAAAAGCCATGCCCTCATTGTTTCACTTCATGGAATTTTTCCACAGCTATGCAAAATTTTTCTCTTTTCATAGTAGAATGCTTTCTTAATATGCTGCCAAACTGGAGGTGCTGGTGGATGCTGAAGAGGAATCGTCTTATGAAATCCATTTGCTATTTTAGGAGATCTCTTGGATTGTGGAAACTGAAGTGATCCTGTTGCATGGATTGATTTAAAGCAGTTCTCTTATACTGTGGCTTGGCAAACTATTGAATAGCCCCGAAATGCTGCTTGTGATTGACATAAAGCAGCATATTCTATATGTTTTGTTACTGGGCTCTAATTTATCTGTCATAAGGTTTGTGTACAATAGTAGTAAATTCTTTTTACGGCAGTGTTTCTCTTCTATGTAATATCTGCATAAGGGAATTAAATTACTCTTAATTGTATCCTTAAAAATAAATTTGGGGCATGTCTGGCTAGCACATTAAATTAAATTTTGCTACTTCACATTCTTACTGCCCATTTACTTTAAATTGACTTTATTGAAAAATTAAATGTTTGAATATCTGATTGAGAACAACACTGACATTAGTGGGTAACCATGAGATGTCAGAACCTGGAGAAATCTTAGAAAACAGCACCCATTAAGGTTTTAGACCTTAAAGCTCCTAATGTAGTTAGAAGTGAAGCAATGGTTGAAGCTGAACTGGCTGTTTGACCTAAGAGCAAACAAACTCAGCAGGGAGGAACTGCCGTTACCCCTCATACGCTGCCCCACAGGAGGAGCAGCAAAGAGCAAGTTGATTTGGAAGGCCTTTATTTCTCTCCTTCCTTTTATTCTTGGGAGGGGAGACACTTTCACTAAATGCATTTCTTGTTTGACTTGTAGCACAGCAAATCTGAGTATCAGTGTAGTGTTTAAAGCCTTGGGCCCTGAGGTGTCCTTAAGTATCCTCTGAGGTACAAATACGATGTTACACATGGAAATGTTTCTCCCAAGCCACTGTGTTAATTCAGGTGTCTATAACCCTAAGCAGAGTCTTCCCCTAATCATAGTTCTCAGCTGGCAGTGTCTGCCTTCCTGGAAAAGCATTAAGGGACTACAAGTGAGCATGAAGCTATGTGGAGCTGGTTTGGGAACAAGAATTGCCTGTTTCCAGAAATGAGCTTTAGCTCAGCAGTCACAGAAGATGAGGAGACTTGAGGCTTGGGATCAGGATCTTCATGGGCGCACAATGCTGCTGATCTTGTCTGGTGAGACTTCAGTATGAAGTGATCTATCCTACTGGCAACGAGACTATGAATTATTATTTTTGTTAGGGGGATGGATCTTTAGCACTGGATTTTGTTGTCACAGAGCTGATCTTGGAGGAGACTTGAAAAATGTTGCCATTTGTTGTAGGGCATTGGAAACCAGGCAGCGTGGTGCACCCCACTGAATTTGGTTGTCACTGTTGAAATGGGTAAAGCTTTAGAAACTTCTGTGTGGTATCTTTATTCCAGCACATGCTATATGATTCTATGGCTTCTGCTTTTTGTATAAAGGCGCAACAAGTGTGCCTGGTAGGGGTGTGCTGTTAATTAAAGTTAGAAATACTGTAGGTGAATGTCAGTTGCTCGACTCTGTACCTTGAAGTGAACTGAAAGAAGAAATTTCTATGGCCCTGGTTCCTTTCCTGAAAAACAAGTGCAGTGAGAATGGAAGTTTCCTCCAGTTCTTTAATCTAGACTGAAGTTCTACCTAGGTCCCTGTTGGAGCTAGCAGCTGGATCCTAAGTAAAGCAAAGGAAGTTGAGCTCATCTTAGTTGCCTTATGAAGACTTAGGACAGCATTAGATGGGGGAAGGAGATTTCAGATGTAATATCTGATATTGTCTGGAGTTATTTGTCAAATGTATATGGTATGAACTTAGAGAACTTGGACATCTATTCCTCTTCCACTTTCAATCTCAGTCTTTTCCCTCTAAAGACCTGAAATGTTTCCATCGCAAAAACTGTTAGTTTAAAGCCACTAATTAATGTATTTGGGCAAATATGGTGACAAGTGTTCCAGCAAAGCCAGGAAGAAAGGCAGATACTTAGAAAAGGGGTTGAAGACAAGGCTGGTAACTGCTCTGCTTCTGGTGGGTGAGGGTGAAATTGGTGGCTGCCAAAAATACAAGCTGAGACAAGTAGCTCATTCTGCTCTGAGCCCACATCTGCACACACCTCCCTATCTCTACAGATGGCCAGGAGGCTGAAAAGAGAACACAGTTGTCTAAATTTGTGTAAGAGAAAAGAATCGCTACTCCCACCTTGAAAGTGCATAAGAACCTCTTGTAACTCAAGTATTTCAACCAAATTTAAGAAGTTTAGTTGAATTTTCAGTCCTAGTAAATTATGCTAATCCTGACACTGTAGCTTCTAAATACATTTTACGTTTTTTTGTACTTAGAGATGACTGACTGGGGCTGGACGGTTCCTTTCAAAACTATCCTGCTAAGGAATAAATTTGATTTAGAACAATTCTTTGCATGCTTATGCTGTAGCAGCTAATCAGTGTGATGCTCGTCCAGTTTACATTTCACAGTATGATGTGCTTTAGAGAAAATAATCGGTTGCTATCTAAATAGTGATGACGCTATTTGAGGTAATTATAGTGAAAGGCAGCGTGCATCTCGAGCAGGTCTCTGATTAAAAACTGAATGCTCCTAAATTTCAACCACGTTACGTTGTTTCCACCCTAACCAGAACACTGAAGAACCTGAAATTGGAGACCTGGTTCTTTCATAAACAAATGAACAAAGTTCTGTTGTTTAATTTCTTGCTATGGGTCTGGAGCCTGAGCTTCAAGTTCAGTTTCAGCGAGAAACAAAATAGGATAGCAGAGCTGAGAAAACTTGCAGAGAGGGCTTGAACAGAACTACTGATAGAGCTTCAGCTGCTGAGGAATTGTGACGTGCTAAAGGAGAATCTTAAAAGGGGAACAGTACAGCCTGCTTTGAGCATTGCTCAGTAAGTTGCAGTTCTTAGTCAAACTTAACTAGTGCAAAGGTGGAACATTTTGTGCTCTTTAATGTGGAATCTGCAATTGTTAAACTGGCTGCATGTTACAAATGAATCTTTTCCTGTGTAGTTGGGTAGTAACATACCTCTGTTTTGGTTTCTGTTGAGATGTTTCCAAATGTGCTTTTAGTAATGCAGCACAAACACAGCATTGTCATAACAGAATTCCATCCTTGGTGAGAAATTGCAGCAGTACCGTGCAAAGGTGCCACTGGTCTCTTCCTTACAGAATGATGTTGGTCATCCTTCCAGCATTATGTCTACAAAACTTTCTCTGACTCTGTCAAGTTTAATGGTATTTGGTGGAGAGCATGTGTACTGAAAGAATGCTAAGGCAGGAAAGGATTCAGAGTAGGAACACTCAAATACGGAGTTGAGTTAATTTGGATCAATGAGTTGCCCATAGGTGGGCGAAGTCCAGATGAAAGTGTCAAAAGTTCACTCCTTATTTCCTGTATCCTTTTACTGTGGATGCTGTAGCAATTATTGCAATGCCTGAATATCATCCTGGTGCTTCTGCAGTGGGTGTAGTTGGCTCAGGCTGTCTCCATGCTGTTTTTCCTAGGAAGAACTGCTTGAGCAGAGCTCATCTGAGCTTAGGACTCTGGTACACTTACTGGTTGTTTTTTTCCCACACAGTGAAATGCAATCTTTATTTTAATGTAAATGCCTTGACTAGATTCTTTACTTTTGTTCATAAATGTTTGACCTGTATGTGGTACTTGCCATAATCTTGTGCCAGAGAAATGAAGACTTGCTTTCTGTTTGCACCGGGCACTACTGATTTGCAGGAGTTGACTGATTTTACTGCCAATTTTAGCAGGTGTGCTGTGTCTCAATGAGTCTCTTTACCCTCACTGCACAGTACATACACTAGCAAGTCTCATGCTCAGTACATAGAAGACTGAATTTTGGCTGAGAGCTGAGGAGTGCAGGGATTTGTTGTACTTCCCCTCTTTTCTTTTCCTTGTTCTGTTTCTATTTGTGCTCGTCGTGTTTACAAAGCTCAGAATATTTCCTGTAAAAACTGTGTGTGTGTAGTTGGTTGACTGCATGCATACTGTCCACAAAATGTAGTCCTAAGTTTTCTTCATACTTCAGAATTCTGGAGATCAGAAAACTGTCATCCTTTATGCTGTGAAAGGACTGCAGCGTTCTTTACAGCAGCGTTTAAAGAGAAGGTTGGTGGTGTGGAAAAGATTTTTTAAAAGTGCTTTTTGGCTACTCTTGTTGGGAAAGAAAAATCTTTCTTAAGACTGTCATGTGGTTGCAAAAGCTTGCTGTCATCCTCATGTGTAAAGAATGGGAGGCTGGAGGATGGGGAGCCAGAATGTGGGGCAGAGCTGGCTGGTGGGGCCAGGCCGCCTGCTGTGCTCCTCCTGTGAGCTGCAGGAGCTCCAAACCGCTTCCCCTGCTGGGCTGCGGCTGTCCAGCACTGCAGCACGGGAGCAGCTTGCAGGCACTCAGCACAGCAGCGATGGAACAGGGCGGCTGTACAGCCTGCTGTGTGGGGAGAGGAGAGAGAAGCTCCTGGAGCACTCTGTTTCTCTGCAGTACAGGAGAGAAGACCTTATGTGCAGAGTTCACGGTGTACCACTGCAGTTCATTACGTGAGGTTCTGACAGTCCTGCATTGTTTCTGTCAAACTGTGGATGCTTCACGGTGAGCTGTCGCTGTTGTGGGACTGCTAGCAGTGGGTCTGGTGATGGGGTAAAACCTGACATTGTAGACAGTGTCTCTATTATCTCAATAATGCACTTCTTGAAAAAGTGTTTATTCCTTCTGCAATTAACTGGTAATTAAGCTACTTTCAATCACTCTTTCCCAACTGAGTAGTTGGTGGTTTTGCAATTGTGCAGATTGGAGTTTTTACAACAATTATTTATATCTATGGGACACAATTGCTTTATTGTTTTAAAGGAGGCAACTATCCAACTTCTGTGTTCATTTATCTTGATTAACCTCTTGTTTTATCTCTTGCATGCTGAGTTTTCAGTGAATCTTTGTAAGAGGGGGAAAAAAAACTTGATGAAACCATCCAGAGGTTCATGGCAGAAAAGTGTCTCCCAGCAAGACCCAGTGCAAACATGCCCACAATTTTATTCTGGAATGTAGCCTGCCAATCAGTTGTTTGGGATTGTTTCGAGTTAACCTGTAGTGCCTGAGTGCCTTTTGAGAAGTTACATCTTTTTCTTGTCTATGGGTCTCAGTGTGTCTGTTGGTCCTTAAATGCATGCATCATTTTTTTCTCACTGTTTTCTATCCCAGATGGACACTTGAGGATATGACACTTCTGGTCGAGGAAAACTGCATTGAGAGATGGTGCTGTGAGCTCAAAAATCTCCTCACCCATGCCCCTGGCATAGGGGATGTCCTACCAGGTGATATTGGTGCGTCACCTATTGCTATTTTGAATGTAAATTGGCATCAGAATCTTGAAGAAACCATTGAAGAAAAAATTCAATGGCCAAATGCTTCCATATGTTGAAAAGCAGTTGCCTGTCAGTGCACCAGCTTCACGTGTGGTTTTCCAGGTGACAAAAACAGGCCAGTAATTAAAAAAAAAAGCAGCAGTTGTTTTTTTTTTCCCTCCTTTTCCCAGCAGTGGAGCTGTAAGAGGAATTTGGAGAGCCTTTAAGAGCAGGAGTCAATAGTGAAAAAATTCTTAGAAGTTTCATTTTTGGCAAAGTTTCTATACTAGGAGTTGGTAACAGATCTGCAAAATAAACATGATACACTGATGGGTTTTAACTACTGACTTTCAAGTTATTTTTGGAGGGCTTATGCAGTGAAGCCATAAATGTTTGTCCATTCTCAGAAGAAGCAGCATTTATAAGCAATAACTGAAAATCTAAGAGTTAAACACCCTAGAACTGGGAAAAGTTCATATTTGCAGTTATCAGAGGGCATCTTTTGGAGCTCAGTATCTGTGAGAAAGCAGGACAATGGCTCTTGAATGACAGGAAGTTTCTCTGTGGCTTGTGTCTAATGTTAATGCTGACTTGGACTCCAAACTGTGGAGTATGCCTGAAATTCAACATTCAAAGCCAAAACAATATGCTACAACTTGGTTCCCAGAGAAAGAAGCTCCACGCTGAAGAGTGGACTGCTTTTGCACAGTGGGGCTGTGTGGCTTCTCCTTACCTTCCAGAATGGCACAGGTCCCTTACCAGTGTCCTGAAATGTTCTCATTTCTCTGGCTTCTATTCTTCCCGAGAACAGACTCTGTGCCTGGTGCTGGCTAACAAAAGAAGGACTCCACTGCGCTCGTTTTCAAAAGGCACGAGGTGTCTGAGTCCATGTCCATCTGACGTTCCAAAGAGAGTGGTTAAAAAATGCAATGTCTGAAAATAGGACACATTCTGAACTAAATTCTAGAGTTTAATCACACCATACTCAGATACAGAATTGCTAATTTGAATCTCACGAGTCTAGAGGTAATTGTTGTCAAGCATTTACTGTGACTTCTTGCCAAGTTGGCCTTTGAAGGATGGCTCTGGTCCTGTGAAGAAGAAATGGAATAGCAGAAGCAGCCAACAGCAGTCTGTTAAAGTTGAACTAAAAAAGTCTAATAAAAGCTGAGGGGCGAGGGGGGTGGTGTATTCTGCAACTTAATATGTATGGGAATTGGAAAATTAATTTATTTTCCAAGTCTTACCATAGATTTACTATGATATTAGGAAATTTACTTTAGACTTTGGTGGATAGGGTCTCTTCTACATGGAAACTATCAGATTTATTCCTACTGTAGGGATTAGAAAAGTAATGTTTGTGAAAGTGCTGTGAAACTCTTGTGGTACGGCTCAGTCTGACAGCGTTGTGCTCTCTGTGATAACAGCACACTGAAACTTCATACTGCAAACGAAAGGGAAGAGCTTATTACATGTTAGTGTTTGCTGTTAAGCTGCTCTGAGTATTACAATATCCTGTAGGTTAGCAGGGGGACACTGGGTAGTGCTGTCTGTTTACCAGTAGATGGAGAAGTAACGACCTAAATTTCTTCAGTCTGTAACCTCTGAGCTTTTTCATTCAATCAACTGTTCATGGTACTGCAAAACAAACAAACAGAAAACAACACAGTGTCTCTGCTGCCATTCAAAGATTGCAGATAAGTTTGCAAGGATTACCAGCTGCATCCACAACACAGCTTGGTGACACCTGCATGCTCTGCTAAGTGTCTGGTATTTAAGAATGAGATCAGAGTCTCCAAGTGCAATGTATTTTCCCATGGTAAATGGAAAGAAATTACCGTAGCCATATTTGAATTAATGCAGTTACGTAAGTAGTGTTGTTCAGCAAACTGTGCTTATGCTGCCATGGAGCAACTTTGATTCCTCTATTAATTTTCGTAGTGACTTTTGAAGAAGAAAAAAACGGTACCTGTGGTTTTCTTCTCAGCACAAAAATAAATGGAATGTCTCTGTCAGTTGTCTGAAGCCATGTGTTGAAAAGCATGATTTTTTTTTCTTAACAGTTTTGCAGAGTAATAGGACAGAATATGATTTGGATCCCAGAAGAAACATGCTGGGTCAATTTAAACTCTGCCAAGTTCTCATTTGCAATTTCTAGAAAACTTAAAGCAGAAACATCTGAGTGCCTGCAGAAGTCATCAGTCTAAATTTAACTCTCAGATTTTGTCTCAGTAAAGCACAAAACTGTCTGGTAGTGTTTGTCCACTGCATTCCAGGCACTCGCTGTTCTGTCATTGAGGCTTCTGCATAGGTGGAAGAAGCCATTTAGACAACGTGAGAACCTGAAATTCTTTTAACACTAAAATATGGTTTTTGACTGTAAAGACTAAGGAGTTTTTTGGTGCTCTTAAGACGAGAGTTCAGTGTTTGCTTTTCTCTGGTTCTTGTTCTCTTTGCCATATCCTTTAATAATGATGATGTTGTGACATGGCACAGATTTACACTGATGGCTAAGCAGGTAAGAAAGCCAGTAAGACTGTCATGTGATGTAGCTGCATCAGAAATTCTGACTGGGAGATGAAAGGTTACACGTACTGCTTCCCAGCTTAGCAGTGATGCTGTTAGTTTATAAAGTAGCTGTTTTTTATTCTGGTTTTGATCCTGTGCCCTGCATTTTGAACTGTGCGCTCCTACCCTGATTTACTGTAGCTTTCCCAGCGTGCCTTCTTTAAAAAAAAATAAAAACAGAAATCCCTTCACTATTGCTTTCAGGAATAGCAGGTTTCCTGTGATCAGGGGAAATTGAAACGTCTGGACGTAAAATACAGCTAATGGCCCCAAATAAACAAACTCTGCTTTTCTCCAGTCCTTCCCTGACAGCAATTTCAAGTGTTACTTCTAGCAACTGCAGTGTATGGAGGAGCTTTGGGCAGAAAGTGAGGTGGTGGTGGTTGCTGTAAATCAATCTCCCTGCAAAGCCAAGAGCATTCTGAATGCTGCTGTTGATTCCATGGTTTATTTGCTTCCATTGAGGGAAAATGGGTACACACCTTCTTTTACACTGGAGTTGCAACAGCTTGCTGTCATGCACTTCTGCTTCCTAACCTGGATGACATCTTACTTTCACACGTTTACTGAAATGCTGGTGCCTTTGGATTGTGCAAGCAGGTTGCCTCCAAGGCACTGGTGTTCATCATAGCCTTCTGTTTTGTTGTTTAGACATGTACTGCTTTATGTTGAGAGAGCAAACTGAGATGGTAATTACGTGATGGAGAGAAAACGGTGAATGACAAAGATTGAAGAACCATTGGTATATTTCATGCTGTTCTGAGTAAAGTGGCACAGTAGAGATGGTGTCATTAGCTGTGAAGAGAGATTAAACAGATCTGGGGCAATTCATGAAATTTAAGGGAAATGAACCAAAGCAACAAAGTTGTGTTTGTGTCCTTAAAATCAAAGCCAGGTGAGGCTGGTGGATTTATGCTGACAGCTCCTTGGGGTTTGTTTGTTTTTCCCCACATAATATACTTATTTATTTGAATTTTAATGTAGCTTCTCAAGTTCAAGATCAATTACTTAACTGTGTTTTCTAAAGAAATTAGAATGTGATGCTACAGATATTTTGGTACGTAAAACTTTGCCATCCTGTTATAAATAAGCAGTTAAGGAATTCAGTTCTCAACTTGGGAAATAGGAATGATACAGAAACTGAAAACAAAATCTTGTTTGGTCATCAGAGTGGAACCAGAATGTGGTCAAGTGTGATGGTGGATGTGTACTGGCAGAGAACAGAAGAGCTCTTTGCACAGCACCTGCGGACACTGATAGTCTTCCAGATCCTTGTGAATCTTCTCTCTTAAAAAAAATAAAAAGTCAGTGAGGCAGCAAGACTGACATATCACAAAATGCACTTAAGTGGAGAGTCATGAATGTTTAAACTGGCTGATGTGCGTGCCATCCAGAGTGAATGTGCAGTGCTGAAAATGCCAGGTTCTTCATGCCTGCCACTGGGGACATCAAGGAAGGAATTCTAGGGGAGACGCTGATGCTGATACCTTGAAGGAAAAAGGCCTTTCTCTTTTACAAGAGAATTTTAAAAGCATTTTCTTCTGTGTTGGTGAGTGGTCACGTAAGACTGACCTTTTGGAGTGCCCAGGAAGTGTCTGGTGATACTTCATTGCAATAAGCCTGTGTGCTAAATGGTACCTGCAGAGACTGTCCTCTAGGAATCCAAACTGCATAGGTGTTTCCTATGGTGTTTAGCTGGTTTTGTCTTGAGAGGAACAAAATCTGTAGCTTAGGCCAACCTGCAGTCAATGGGATATGAATCATAGCAGGAAGGAAACTGGGGCACTGCAGCTTTTTGAGTTAAGTTGAAGGATGCTGGGGAAAGAATGTCCCAGTTCTTCTCCTCTCCTTCACTGTGACTGCTTCCCACTATGGTTCTGGAGCAAAGAAAAACACAAAGGTAAGGATGTGGACAGAAATGATATGGGGATGGAAAATGTCCAGAAGTTTGAAGGTCTACAGAACTGTGGTACTGAGATCAGAGAGCGTGGCATGGCTTAGGCAGCAGGAAGCCCAGCATGGTGCCAAACTGCACTGTGTGCTTGAGGGGGCAGAACATGTGGTTCTGTTTTGGAGAGCTGGATATTACTTCAGACCTAGATCCAGGCATTTGCTTAAGTAGTGCATGTCTCTGGGAAAACTGACAGTACACATGGAGTCTTTTTAGTAATGTGATCCTTTTTATTAATTTAGTTAATTCTTCAACTGTAAATGAATGCAGTCTGTTTTGAAATTTATTGTGATTTTTTTCTTTTTTGAATGTTGGTATCAGATTATGACTGCTTCACCAGCAGGTCTGTACTGCAAAGTAGCTCCAGGTTTCCAGTGTCCAGTTTAGCGAGAAGAGCAGGAATGCCTGTGTTTGGTGCTGGAAGCTGGAAATCAGTTGAACATTTCAGACATGGAAAGTCTAGTCATGGTTTCTGGCTAGTCTGAAGATGAATACTTTGATTTTATTTATTTATGTAGTATGTAACCGTGGGTTTTTTGTATTGTTTTTTTAAGGCTGTGCCAAGAAGTTCTCCCTTTGTTATTTATATATGTATATATATTCTTATAGTGCTGTTTTATGGACAGTTCTGTTCTGGATGTTACTGACAGGCTGAATGCTAATTAAGTTGATTGTACTTTGTGTTCATATGTCAATTTGTTATTTAAGAGCCAAAAGTTCTCCCAGGCTCCCAGAAGAATGACTTGGATGATTCTTCTATTCTGTTTATCAAATGAGTGCCTAACCTGTCTGGTAACCGTAAAAGTGGGGTGCTGGGGCTCTCTACTCAGAAGAAATCTGAGCACAGGAGCTTCTTGTCAAACTGTCTTAAGAACTGAACAAGCAGGAGTGATACTAGGTCAGTATTTATTGTATGTAGGGTAAGAATGTCAGAGGAAGAACCTTTCCAGCTCTCAGTGTAGTGTTGCTTTACAATTTTCTGTCTGGCTGGAAAATTGCAGACTTCTAAAGGCTAAGCCAGATGCAACTTTGCCAGGAACTGTGAAAACAATAAAACTCATGTGGATGTACAGGTGAAACTGGATGGTTGCTGAGAATATTGCTGCGAGCAACCTAAGTCTTAGTAAATACATATCCCAGTGTTATGGTTGCATTTCTTTACAGATTGTTTTTATGGTTGCACTGGGCAAGTTTCTCTTTTTTGGTGATGCAGAATGAGTAAACCAGTTCTGTACAGCACACAGGGAGTTTGCATTTAAAACAGCAAACATGTGCACAAAGGTTGATCATACTCTGCAGGTTTCTCTGCCCCATGTTCCTCACAGCATCCTTTTGAATTGCATTTTTCTCTGTATCTCTTGGTTTGTTGATACTTTTAACATGTGAGAAAACTATTTCGCTGTTTCGCTGTCAGTTATTCTGACACTAATCAACTTTGCACATCTTGTTTTGTTTGATGTCTGCGTACATCACAAAAAGAGTTGCTGAAAGAGTTCAATTATAATATCAGCATCTCTGCCAAATGTATTGAGCTGTTCTGAAAAGCAACTTGTCTTTTCTGACCCAGATACACAGTTTCCAACTGTGGAAGATGCTGCCAGAAAGGCTCTTGGCAGGAGGCCAGCAATAAAATTATACTACAGCAAAAAGCAGCGTATTTTCAGCAGCTCTGTATACGGTGTGACGGAAAATTACCTGTCCCCTGGATGCAAAGCAGAAGTTAAAATAAAGTTGCAATTTAAAGCTACAGTCCTCTTATTATGATTTTTTGAAAGTATCAAAAAATGATACAAATCCCACTTTTTCTTACCCCTTCTGTGCAAATTCGAGTTGTTTCTGTTATTGTCTGATGCACCTCAGGCTGTAGATGTTCACTCATTTGCTATCAGCAACTATAGTTGCCCTTGCTGCTCTGTTAACACAAACTCAGAGGGATATCAGGGTGGTGTACGAATGCTGTAAACGGAGCTCTTGTGAGCAGATGTTGGTGTAAGGGTAGATAATGAGGGTGGAGGTTATTTTTCCTCAAGATAAATATTTCTGGCCTGTGCCTTTTGCTGTAGCATTTAAGACCAGTTTCTACACTGTAATAAATGGCATGGCATCTGTGCCTTTAACAGCAGCACACTGAAGTGAGGACATGGAGCACAGTGACCCCAGTTTCCTCCTCTGTTAAGCCATTTCTGCAGCGCTCTGTGCAAGTACTGCTGTGTGCTGTGAGAGGCTTCAGAACACCAGAGCAGTTCTGCATTCTAGAAGGTCACAGCTCTCAGGTTTGGATGTTACAACACTCCTTAAGGAAGACAAGTACCTGTTTCTCCTGCTTTTCTCTGTGCTGTTCCCAAGCACCTGAAGGTACATAAGCATATTCATTATTTCTGGCTGTTGAAATGTCTCTCTTGGGAACAGAACGGCCAGATGCAGGAATATGCCCTACTACAAAGGCCTCATTTGAAATTCTTTTCCTTGTTTGTCTTGCACCAAAGCATAAACTTCCTCTGTGAAGGATGGGATGTTTAATGGAAACACTGTTAGACTGTCATGGTGTTTCAATAACATTTCTACTGTGTCAAATCCCCAGTGACATTAAACCACACTGCAGGCTCTACTCAACTGCTAGCATGGTTTGGAGCAAGTATTGGCCCTGTTTTACACTTTAGGGCCACATGATACAGAGGTAAAGTGACTTTCTCAAGGTCACCAAGGTCTCATTACTGCTGGTAGCTTTTTCTAGAATTTTGTTACAAGAGTAGGTGGAAACCAGTGCTTAGGGCAATCACACATAATATTCTTGTACCTTTAGCCTGGACCTCAGCTGTTACGTCCATGAGTGCACAGGGACAAGCATCCTGCTGTAATCTAGAAATAAAATGATGCTCAGACCTCAGCCACTCATGGATGAGAAAAAGGGCAGGTAGAATCAAACTCATAAATAAATATCTTCATCTGGATCTATTGCATGTTGTTGAAACTTGAACCTCTTTTAAGATAAGATGGTTACTACCCTTTTAAAGCAGACTTCTGAGAGGTTTTTGTGATTCTGCTTTAACTGTCTAAATTATAGACTGAAAACAAATGTTTCACAGCTGCTCTGTATTTTCAAAGAGCACTGAAAAGCACTGAATATATCTACAATTGCACCCTGGGGTACGGCTGTTTTCAGAACTTGTGAGGTAGACTGCAGGCTTGCCCTCTAGACTACAGTCTGCTTGCAGTTTTTCTGAAGCACCAGAATTTGCTCAGCCAGCTCTCCTTGTCCATCTGCTTTCAATATACTGTACGAGCTGATAAGCAACAGCTTGCAGTAGACTTAGGAGGGAGTCCAGGCTGGGGTGTTGCTTGCAGTCTGGAGATGTCATGCTGGGCGCACGCTAAACTCAGCAACACGTTCCAGTGTCCTCTGCCTTGATCTGCCAAATTACAGAGAAGACAGCAAACTGAAAATGTGAAGTGCTGGAGTCACAGGGAAGAATGATTATCTGAAGGTGGTTCTCTCTTCAAACTGAATCCATCTAATTTGAAAGAGATGATCTGGAAACATGTCTGATAAGTATCTCTAGCTTGCCATCTGCCGACTCTAAAGCATATTATTTATTATTATTATTATTATGACTATTATAGGAAAAGCTAAGCAAAAATCCTGATAAAGAGTCTGGTTCTAGAGATGGTGAATAGCTTTTAAGTTTGAATGAGCTTATGACTAGCTCATGTATTAAGTAGTGCTGAAGCAGTAATCTTGGTGCTTGCTTGTGCTTCCAGCTGTCCCTGCTTGCCTTTCAAGATCACCTAAGGTAGGAATCTGGTCCCACTAAAGAACATCTTATTTGATTGCTTCTGGGAAGCAATATGGTAGAGCGTTAAGGTAACTTGGTACAATACATAGCCTCTGTGATAAGAAAAGAGGTCCTTCAGGGCTTTTATTAGCTTGCTTTTTCCAGGTATTTTTAGTATGAGCATAAGCCATCTCACCTGTCCCTGTGTTGCTGCCAAACTTGCTTTTAATCTCCAGAACCATCAGGATTTTTTGACAGGCAACATGTAACATACTGCTGGAGAAGTAAAGACTGACATACAGGAGAAAAGGAAAACATTCTGTGTGTGTGTGTGTGTGTGTGTCACCCTGCAGAAATTTTGACTGGGCTTTCCAGTTACTTCAGAATGTTGCCAGAAAGCTGATGCAAAAATATATACAATGAAAGGAAAACAGGAGTTTTCTCCAAGAACTATGCAGTAAGCTTCTACTTTCCTCTCTAGCAGTACCTGCTCTGTCATTCTTCTAGTTTAGTACAAGAGGACTGCTGTAGAGACTTTTTTAGCTGTTATGTACTGCAAAAAGCAGTGCAAGGGCAGAAAAATCATCATGAATGATTTCAGGCAGACATGATCACAATTCTCATGTCTTCAGTTTATTGTAATGTACATCCCTCTTTTTAAATAAGAGATTAGTTATTGCCACCCGAAGTACAGCATCTGACATTCAGAATCAAAGGCCGCACAGAGGATTTCAGCTGCTAATTACTTTTTAATGATTAAATTAGTGTTAACAATAGCTATCTGTTCAAGCTGGTTTCATATGTATTTGGCACTTTGGATTTCCAATCTTCCTCGCATCAGAAATGTAGATTGCCAGTTGGCTGACAGTGCACTGGGAGAAGCTCTGACTGGCATGGGAAAGCAGTTAATAGGTGTGGGCACATGGCATGAAGCTGCTTCCTGTAGTGACATCTGCTATTGTTCTGGGAAGGATGATTTGGCGAGCTCTTCTCTGCTGTGAAGCTTTAGTCAGTGGTTTGACTCAGTGTTCTGCATTGAGCACTTATTGGAATTAACATGTTTCTTCTGGATTCAAGTTGGTTTTCTCTTTCTTTTTTGCAGGTGAGTTACAGAAAGTGACTCTTATAGCATCTTAGCTCTATGAACTCTTGAGCTGTCAAGGGACTGAGAGGCTTATGAAGAGGTTCTGTCAAGCAAAACAGCTCTTAGCAAAGACACCAAGGAGGAGGGAAAAGGAGAAAGAAAGAGAGAGCTGAAACAGTAACAAATCATGGTAGGTATCCCTATCTTTCATAGGGTCACATTAATAATATTCTCTGATGGTCTTGCATGGGGCCTGATGAAACAAGCAAGGAGATATTCTGACCTCGCACTAAATTGGAGATGGTAGGGCATACTTTGAGTAAAGCAGACGAGGTTTGATATTTTGTCAGCCATTTCAAACCAGAGAGTTGCATTACATGAATTATTAAATGTGAATGAAGGGGATGCTCCTAGTTTTTCTAATAAAACTAGCATTAGCAAGCTGTAGCAAACAGTGTGAGTGACCTTGAACTTGCAGACTGTACAACCAAATGCTGCTGTTCCCCTTTCACTCCTTGCTCACAACAGCAAGTGTAAAATTATTTGTATTTTTGTACACATGTATTAAAAGCTGAATGCATGTGGTCCTATGCACTTTTCATTAAAAGCGTAGATGAGATGTCAGTAAAGGATATGCACCAAGTGTATTGAACTAAATAAGGAGTCATTTCTAGTCTACCTGGTGCTGCTCCCAAATTGGGAACATCAGGGATTACATTATCAAGCTGTATAAATGTGAAGGATTGTGATGGTAAGATTCTGAAGATGTGTTCTCAAAAGGGCAGTAAACCTACCCAGTTCTGAAAAAGTGTGGAGAGCAGTTTAAGCATAGATTGTAAGTCCTCTTAAGTGTTACTGCTGAGAGAAGGGAAATGAGAATAAATGCAATAAATGTTAAATTCTGTTCTCTAACACTTGTATAGCTGTGGCTGATGATAGCCAGGATGTAACACACATATATGATCCAAGATAAGATTTTTACCTGTTATAGAGCACAAAGGGAGGAAGAACACTTGACACAGCAGAGTTATCAACGTGAAGTCTTCTTTTCCTATTGTTTTTGGCCTAAACTGTAAGGAATAATTGATCTTGCCAATGCTTATCTATTAGAAAAGAACAGAAAAGTCTTCATATCTGAGTTAATAGTTTGTTGTTGTTTGACTGTTTTTCCTGATTGATATTTCATGATACTTGAGATGGTAGAGATGAATGAATAAATCCAGCTTGTCAATTTTCACTGCAGAACTGCAGCTTCTCTGTATACCCAAGCTGCAGATTAACCTCAGGAGGAACCTTCTGGAAATATTTTTGCAACTGTAAAAAGCACTGGAGTAACACCAGACCCCTGGCTGATGAGTTTTTACTACTTGAATTGTTGCTGTGGGGAGGCATGAAGAAGTTAAGGAAGTAACTGTAGTGCTGATCTTTGAATGTAATAACCCAGGAAGCCACGACCTGTTGATCTACAAGTATTAGACCCAAAAGCCTTCCACATCCTTCACAGGCCCATTTTGTGGTTGGACTTGATGATCTTTAAGGTCTTTTCCAACCTGAGCAGTTCTATGATTTTCTATGACCTGAAAAACGTGTGCTATTGCAGAGTACGTGCTGTTAGCAAACCCACCAACTAGGGGGTAAAAACTAAAGCATTTGCAGTGTTTAATGTGTAGGAGGATGGAGTTCTGGTTGATGATTCTAAGTTCCAGGGGACTTTCAGTAGTGACTGGCATGTGTCTAGAGAATGTTCAGAGGTGTACTTGCTGGAGGTCTGTGCTGTGTAGCTGGTCCAGGTCGCTGTTTAGATCAGCTGAGTTTCAACTGGCTAGAGCGTAGCAAACTATAACCTCTTGGCACAAGTCATTTAACCATGTTTACCTCTTTCAGCAGTATCGCTCAGGTCTTGAAGTTTCACTGCAAACTTATCTTAAACTTATTTTACTTATTATCTTATTTTTAAGAAATAATTTCTGCATTCCTTACCAGCTTATCCCTATCCTCATTTTCATTCGTGCCTTTGTAAATCCCAGTGCATTTTGCTAAGCTGCACTTACCAATACGTAGTGTCTGTGACTTTGTCTGCAGCAGCAACAAAGCCACAGGGGAGTGGCTATTTACTGGATTGGTTCTAAAGGGGTTGCCACTGTCTCTAACAGAAATTGAGGACAGACAGCTGCACTCCATGCATCAAGAATATACAAAGTTGCATTTAGAGAGTTGTCTCCATATTATCCTTGTCAGCCCTTTGCTTTCATCCTGGGCTACTTACGTTTTGAATTTGCCTACTTTAAAATGTGGTTACCTTTTGGCATCAAGGTGCCTAAGCTCTTCCCTTTGCTTTGAGCTATCCAGCTACTGAAGCTTCAGACAGTCAGGAAAGGTCACTGAAATTCAGGATCTAAGTTCCTGCAGGTATTGCTGGGTAGGATGTTTCCTTCACACAGTTTCCTTCACACACAGTGTGCTGTTACTCACAATTTGTTTCTCCTTTATATGTAGATGCTTTGGACAAGATTGGGGTCTAGGTGTTCTTTCACTGACTTTGAAAACCTGATCTTAGTTAACAAGCGAATCAAAGAACAAGGGAAGTTAAAGACGTTTGAAAGTGAAATGAGTTGCCCAGGACCCAAGGGATGTACCTCCAGAGCACAGTTATCTCATCCTACTGTGGACATAAATTGTGCTCCAGATGTGCCAGTGTTAGCAGCCAGTATTACTGGCTAGTAAAGGCTTCTAGGCATCTAATGCTAGGTGTCAAAAAGAAACCCCACCTTAAGCCTTATACATTTTGCCAGCTTAATGCTGATTCCATGATAGTCTTTGGTGTCTGTGTATCTCTCTGATAAGAAATCAGTCCTGCCAGATTGCAACACATGGTCATCATAAAACCTTTTCTTACATCTATCAGTGAGGACTGCCATTCAGGTAGTGTCTTTCTATTGATAACTGAATAATTTTGTTCTTTTTCCTCTCCTTTCCCACTCTGTAACAGAGATCTATCCGATCTTTTGCTAACGATGACCGCCATGTTATGGTGAAACATTCAACCATTTATCCATCTCCAGAAGAACTTGAAGCTGTCCAGAACATGGTATCAACAGTAGAATGTGCCCTTAAGCATGTGTCTGACTGGATGGATGAAAAGAACAAGTCTGTAAAATGTGAGGGTGATGTGGAAGCAAAGGAGGAAGCTGCAGAAAGCAATGCCAAGTGAGTGAGTTGAGCCTCATAATATGTTACTGTGCAGTTACTGTGCAGGTTCCTTTCCTACTATATAAGAGTTGTAGTGTGCTTTGATTCTGTTGTGTACAAATATTCATGGGACACAGTGAACATATTTGCACTGCTTGAGGTGGGAACATACAGAGCGAGTGCAAGGAATAGGAATAAGCAAGATTTAGGCAGCAGTTGCTCTCTTATTTTCATGTAATGTGAAACTGCATTTTAGCAGTTAAATGTTTCAGCAATAAGTGTATATATGTACCTGTAGCACGTGAATGCAAATCCGCAGTCATGTAGCTTAGGGACTCCTTCCATTTAGGAAACAAAAGATTTTTATAAACTTACTGTTTACTTAGCAAACCAGCTTTTCTAAGGATCCATTTCCTTCTGTTATATTGTGCTCTGAGTGAAACATCTGTTTGCTGTATGTCCCAGTCTGCTCCTTGACATGGTGCCAAGTTTTCTTGTTCTAGCATAACTCCAGTAGTTGAAGAAGAGGCTGAAACAACTGGCTCCTTATTTTAGGTTTCTTGGTGTGTAAGTTTTTAACTCGGGCACTTAGAACCAGAACTTGGGCTTCCTGTTTCATATGCTCTCCAGCTCTGGTAAGTATTCTCTCCAGTTTGCAGATGAGGAAGTGAAGCACTAGGAGGCGAACAGCAAATATGTCATGACCTGAAAAACCTGATTTCCAGTTCTCTGCTCTTCCTGTTAGATAACACTTCTCCATTGAACTTCTCGGGACTCTAATCTGGTTACATCCGTAACGTAACCTGCACTAGAGATGTAGTCAATGGACTCTTCCAATTTCCTTTCCTATGGTGTGTGGAATATTAAGAAAGTCTGCAGCTACATGGGCTTTGCCCAGTAAGTTCTGTTCTTAAAACTGATAAATGGTGTATTCTTTATCCATATGTATTCCTTATGTTTTCTGACACCTTTTATGCCAGTGAAAGTTCTATTGCGAGGCCTTTTTTTGGTGTGCTGGTAAATAATACATATTTAAAATTGTTTATATGTGGGGTCAGGGTGCAATACAAACTACTCTAGCAGCAGTAGAAATACTAACGCACTGAACTATGTACTTCTGGAGTGAGATACAATTCAGTGTGGATAAGGGAAGAAGACACAGTCTTCCTAATTCAGAGTTGTATCAGTTTGTGAACAGAAAATACACTATACTTGCTTAAGGTGGAAGAGACACTGATAACCATTATATTTATCAGTTATTCCTAAATTCATAGTGGGGTATCTTTGGAATTTTAAAAATGAAATGCTGCTTCTTGTTTTGTTGTTGTAATGTGGTTCTTAGCTCTTCCCAGGTCTCATAAAGCATTCAGGAAATGCAGTATGAAGCTCTGCTGTGCCTCACCATCTGAATGTACTCCATTTAGAAACAAGAAATCTGCTTCTGTATTAACTAGGAAAAATCCTTCATGGGTGGGAGGAGCAGCAAGCATTCATGACTTGGTATCTTGCTATTTCCAAATAGCATTGTGGGTTCTACAGAAAATCCCTCAAGTATTAATAGCATTTTTCTGCAGATTTTTTTTTTAGTATTTATACTCGTATTCGACTTTGTCAAAGACAGAGTTATGGGCCTGGGAACTGTCGTAAGAACTGCTTGTTCTGTGTGAAGTTCCAATGGGGCACCGCCTTCTTCGGATATAGTTTCCAATAGGAAATGTTCAGCCATATGAAGACCATAACAGAATAGCTTTGAAAAGTAAATGTACAGATTTACTGGATTCCTGTGGCTTTATGTTTTCTGTAATAAATATTTAACAGACACACGAGCTGTGATGTATCACTTGTTTGGTGTGAAATGTATTCAAACAGAAATAGCAAGGCATGTAAATTCATGAACATTGTTACATAAACTAACGTAAAAAATTATTTTAGCCAATTGTATTACCACTGCAGAATAACTGTGCTGTACTGAAAGGCTGCTTTTCTACAGATGGACAATTTAATGTTGTCATCTTATTGAAGGAGGTATTTAAGTTCCGATTCCCACAGAAAAAGTCTTTCTAAGTGCACGACACACTTTGTTGGTTATTTTTTAGAACTACTGGCAGTGTCTCCACGTCTTCTGATGTGGACAACGCAGGCCGTGGAATGGATTCTCTAAAAATAAATTTTAAAAAAGTAAAGTTCCAGGCTTGCATTAAGCGCTTTTGAGACAATTGGATAGCCTTGCTATTCACACCTTTGCATGTGGTTTTGTGCTTCTGCTCTATTACAAATCTGGAGTACAGTTACTGCAAACATCCATGCATTATTTATACATATAGAACAATTTGCTTATTTATGCATTTGTTTGGGGGCAGATTATTTTACTAATCACTTACAAGCTAAAAGGGGCTAAAGTATATTTCTCTACGATGTAAATTATCTTCATTGCTGGCTGCAATCCATATTCAAAGGAATTATCTGCGTCCAGATACTGGTTAAGCAGCACCGTTTCAGGCTAGAAGTTGAGATACTGTTTGCTTTTGTAACAGTAGTTAAAAAAAGCCGAAGCTCGTTTGCTTCTGACTGTTCCTGGGACGGTGGGATTGCTGACTGACCTTCCTTTCTTCTGTTTGTGCAGACAACTGTTGCAGCATTTCCACTTAAAGTACTTGTGCAAAGTCTGTGGGATGGTTGGATGATGTTATTGATCGAGTGAAGCGTAGGATCTCTTAAGATCTATTTGATGATCTTGGATCACAATGTGATATGCTTTGTTGGTTTTTTTTATCCAGTCTAACCTACTGGATGGTAACAATGACAGGAACAGGGATGCTGCCTTACTGGCTGAGATGATTTTCTGCTTTTACTGATTATGTGCTTTCTGTTGTTTTTGTAAGGGGGATGTGCCGCTAGTTGGTGCCACAGTATGTGAGATGAGTCATGGCAGTAGCTGGTTTTGAACTGTCAAAGGTGCATTTCTTGCATTTTCCTCGCTGTTTATTATGCAAGTTTTATGGTTTTTCTTTAGCCTACTAAACTGGTTTTTGTTGCAGTTTTCTTCTCAATACTCAGAACTAAAATGTTCTCACATCGCTTTGCAAGTTGTCTGCTGTGGTCCTTAAATGTTCCCTAAGCGTTACTGGGGACTGGAATCTAGTGCCTAGTACTCATGCCCCTGTTGCTGTAGGTTTCACTGGTGAGACCTGTTGAAGGAATTAGGCCTGGAAGGTTTTCTGCAACCAGGACTTTTATTGAAAAGTCAGTTTCCAGGAGGTGCTACAATTAAAATAATAATTTTTGATATAAATTTTAAGGTAAAGGTTTGACTGTACGAATTAAACAGAACATTATGAAGGGCTACGGCCGTGTTTAAACTTGGAGCATTGCTAAAAGACAGCTCAGATCACTTCTGCTAATGGGAACTCTGTCAGAGCTTGTCTAGATCGTAATTACTGTATTCTTTGTTGGCAGATTTGCAGACAGTTAATTTTGCTTTTTTTTGTGCTTTGTGACTTGAGCTAGGCATCTTCTGCACTCATGTGAATTGCAAATCAATGCTTTATTTTTTTTTCATAGGAACCACTTTTATAAAAGCATTCTATGCTTACTTTTCTGATAAGTAATATGCCACTTCAGCACTGTAATCAGTCCCATCCATTTGTCTCCTCACTGTTATAGCATAATACAAGTATTTTCAATATGTAAAAATACCATTTTAATTACTCAGAATTATTTCATTTCCAGGGATCAGAGTGGTCGGACCTTGTGTGGTGTTATGAGAATTGGCTTGGTTGCAAAGGGTTTGCTGATAAAAGATGATATGGATTTGGAGCTGGTTCTCATGTGCAAAGAAAAACCCACAAAGACCTTATTATGTATAGTCAAAGACAATCTCCCCGTTCAAATTCAGGTGAGTTAATTCAGGGTAGTCCTGTAGCAATGAATGATAGCACTGCAAGATGTGTTTGGGTAAAGACTGTAATTCCTTCCAGGAGAAGAGAAATGTGTTAAAGATTAAAAAGCATACTTTGAATCTAGGACAGCACCTCTAGACCACATCTCCAATGCGTTGTTATGAAGTAGCTATTCACAGAATTTAACGTCTTGCTCATGGTGCTGTCCTAATCCCTTTTTGTGATGTCAGTTTTCCCATTCTGATAGCTAACCTTTCTATTTAGTAACTAATATTGCTGGGTTTTGTTCTCTGCTCCAATCAGTAATGTGAGCTAACAGCAGTCTCAGAAATAACTCCCTGCTCAAGCATGTGGTCCTTGTTGTTCTCCGCTTCCCTGCCTGAACTTCTTGAGTTCTACACTGTAGTAGCTTTGCTTTCCTTAGGCTTCCCCAAAATAAGTGCCACTGTACATCTGAAGTGAGAAAAAAGTCAATTTAGATGGTCTCTCATTTTAGCTTATTTTATTCATGAGCTTATAATTGTTTTTATTTATGGCTATTTCATTTTAATTTTGGCATCCAGCACTTAAGAGTTAACACTGGTCTCTTCAAAGCAGCTAAAAAGCTAATACCATTAAGTCCAATCCAGATACCATTAAGTCCAATCCAGATTGAAACATACGCTGTTACTGAGAAACTGTGCCCCAAAATATTGCACTGCAAGTGCCTCTCTCCAAACCAGATCCAAACAGGATTCGTTTCTCTCCTGATCTGTTTTTCTGCCTTGCTTATTTCCACATAGACTATATGTGTTCTGCCACTTCTGACAGCTGTTGGTTCTCACTGCTCCTTTGTTCGCATGAAGAGATATGAGATAGTAAATCTATGTTTGTTCCCTGTCCACAGATGATGTGAGTTGAGAAAGGTTGAAAGTGATAAGAAAAGCTGGTGTACGCTTGGGATTTTTGGTTTGCTTTTTTTGTTGTTGTTGGTTTTATTTTAAAGTTGAGGTAAGAGGGATCTAAATCATGAAACCAGCTTACAACTATCATGACAATAAGGAGGTTTTGCAGACATGCCAGACAAGGACAGACAAGGAAGATGTAGGTTTGTTAGTGGGCAAAACCTGCACTTGATGTACAGAGATATTAGCTTCTGCTTTATTTTGCCTTGTAGGCTAACCATGAGCAGATGCTTAAGTGATTTCATCTCAACACTACTGGAGTTGGGGTGCAAGTCTCAACGGGAAAAGTAGTTAGATATGTTCCAATTACTAATGTTCTAACCTCATAATCTTGCTGAAACATACAAATACTAGGAGTTAGCTTTAGAATTAATTTGTAGTTTTCTGTGCAGGTCTTAAGGGTGAGAGATACAGATCAGTTGAGATAATTTTGATGTTAGTTAGGACAAATTGTTAGGCAACTTACATTAAATTCTTTTGTAGGTAGTAATTAAGCAAGAGGAAAATGTCTGAAAATAGATCAGTTTGAAAGACACTCTTGACTTACTGATGTGCTGTCAGGAGAGGAAGGTCAGGTTTTCTAGGCATTCTCACGAATCTCTTCTGGGGCTGCTATCAGTGAGTGCACTGGATAACAGTGGAGTCTTGCATTCAGTTTCAAGTGCTGTGTGAAGAAGAGATCAAGAGACAAAATCAGAAGAGTGAGCACCTTAAACCTCTGAAGAAAGATTAATATGTTTGTGTTTGGAAAAATGCAAGATGGAAATGCCACTGTGAGTTTCTAAAAGATGTCAGTGGTTATTTATAAAGGGACAGGGATTCAGTACCTCCCATGGCTACCAAAAGTAGTGTGAAGTGGAATCCACGTATTTGGAAGTGTAGCAAGGGGCAGTTTTGTTGCAAAACAGGCCGTCAGAATTGCGTGTGGATAAGAGTCAGCAGAGATTTCAGCACCTCTCCAAACTATCTGTTGGGATTTGAGGAGTGGCTTAGAGTTGGTAAGAAATGGACTTCGTCAGCCAATCCTGTTCTGGAGGCTCTTGTCCGTGTGTGCTGACAGTTATGGTTGTGTTGGTCATACTGCACACAAGAGCTTCTACAGTTAGAGGCAGCACTACTGGACAGGCATGCACTAAGACTAGTAGTAGATGTTACTATTTCCCATAATAGCAGCTACAAAAGTTGGCTTCTGTTTTTGATTAAAATAAAGATGGGATAATACACGATTGTATACAATATATTGATAGGGAAGCTACTTAGCATTGTAATTAAATTTACTGCAGAATATTTGTTTTCAAGCATGTTACTGGGTTTTTCAGTTTGTTTTCACTGAGGGAGGCAGGGCCATACTTGTTACTGCAATCTTTTGTAGCCTTCTCGTTAATTCCAGAGGTGTGTTGCAGGTACAGAAACCACAGTTTTTCAGTTGACTAGGAGATTCTTGAAATTTTTCTTGGTGACTTTCAGAAACTTACAGAAGAGAAGTATCTCGTGGAGGAGCATGTAAATGAGGCAGCTATTATTATTCGTAACACAAAGGAGCCCAAGCTAACCTTGAAGGTGATACTTACGTCCCCTCTCATTCGAGATGAAGCAGAGAAGAAGGAAGGAGGTACACGGAGCGTTTTAACTTGTTTTTAAGAGTGTTCTATCTGAATTCTATCTAAATACCCTGACTGTGCAGCACAGGGTTAATTAGCAAGTAGGTTTTTGATTGTGTATTTTGTACTAACCAGACTGGCTATTGCCACAGTTGGTTACGTTACTTATGCCTTAAGAAGACAACAGTCACTTAATTGTCATGTAACTATGCATTAGCTTTCATGTGCAAGCAATACTGGTAGTGTTAACTTGATACAGAATGGTATCTTAGTTCTCGTTTCTTTCAGTCTTGCTAGTTGATTCTTGAGCACCCCAGCGCTGCACAGTCCTTTTTAAAATTCAGTCAGTCAAGTGGGATTGGTTCCCAGTATCTTGAAAAACTCATTAAACTGTTTCTCTTCTTATATACAATAACTTTCCTGCAAAGCTTGCAAGCATATTCCCCTGACCCTCAATTTTTGTTCTTGATACATATGTGTGTTTCTAGATGTAAGAGTTTCCTAACTTGGATTCAATTGAAGTTAGGGTGCTATAATGGAGTACTTTTGCTTCTGAATTAAATGTTGTACCTCATATCCTTGGTGCAAAATAGATTTAGAAAACTGTAACTTAGTTTCTTTCTACTCCTTCTCCCTAACTGCCTGACCTCCAATCTAGTCATAAGCCCCTTTTTCGAGAACTGTTGACTGGTAGCATCAATGAGGCTGGAAACAGAGAAATAGAGAAGAGCAAATGTAGCCATTTAATTTTTTTAAATCATGTCAGTAATTTCTGCTTCGCTTCCCAAGCCAATCCCTAGAGACTTTGCCACTGGATGATGTCAGACCTTTGACCAACTGGCCATTCTCTGTCATGACAACTGAGGCAGCTGGGCCCATGTGGGCTAGGGAACTCCCTGTTGCTCTCTTCCCATTCTAGACTTGCCACAAGTCCTTTGCTTCCTCCCCTCTCCCACATGAACTACCGATACAATATGAAATGTTGGTCAGTTTCTCTTCATTTTCGTTTGAGGCAAGGGCAGGAAGGCTCATTTTGGAAGGAAACTTAGCACTATGGCAGCAGTTGGATGCAGAAACATCTTACAAAACAGATGAACGGCAAAGATTTCCTAATTGCAGTGTCTGTTTATTCTCAAATTAGTAATTATGCTCTTTTGCAAGACCACTAAAAAGAAACTGCATATTACTTCAGTTGTTCTTCAGCTTTCCACAAGACATTGGTCAGGCTTGTTGTTTCTGCAGCTGATGGATGTTTATGAGGAGATGCACAAAGTGCAGAACAAGTTTTAATGACAAGGCATTTGTAATATGCCCACAAGGTGATGGTTTTCTGCAAAGACTTCCATCCAAATATGTTCTTGCAAAAAAAGTAAGGGATGCTGTTGTGGCAGTGAACTCTTATGACTCCGGAATTCATCCCAAAATGAACGAGGATTTTAATTTTAATAGTTTCCTATCTTAAATGCTCTATTTTTTCAAAACATAAAACTGTGTTACTGCCTCTGGAGCAGTGTTACACTGTTATTTCTGTAAAGCTGATAAGAATAGGTGGGTAAATGGATCTTGTTTTGAAGCACAGGTTCTTTGACACTGATTCATCCCAAGTGAAGCAAATGTATTGTCTCCCTGTTTGAAAGGTATGCAAATACTGATGTGTAAATTAAGTGGAAAATACAAATTCATATTTTTTCACAATATTTGCAATTCTTTGAGTCCCTTTTACCAAGTGAAAATATTCAGAGAAATTTTCATCTAAAAATACTTTGATCTCCAAAGAAAACAGTGCCTTTTTTTTTTTTTCTCAATACTCCTGGAAAAAATGCCAACCAAACTTAATTACAACCTTGTGCAATTTTAAAAACCGATCCAAGTTTATTCCATGCTGTATTTTTGATGAAGGAATTAAATGCTTGTCATTTTGCCTTTCATCTTTAGTGTAAGACAGGCTGCCTGCATCCAGGCGTCCTGCAAGCCTCCGCCGGGGTGCAGAGCCCACACGAAACTGACCAAGGTTTCACTGTTCGGTGGTGAGCCACTAATCCTCCTCTAACCAAATCAGTGAGGTTAGGGCAATGGGCCTCCTTCTCAGTGCTCCCATCTGTTCTGTAGGAATGCTGTGTGTACCTTCATGCCCTGATGTCAGAATGTATCAAAAACATTTCTGGATTTCTCTTCAGTCCCCACCTCTTTGGAAAAGTGTTCATGTTTAAACTGTGGTGTTTCCCTATTTGTTTTTGCTGCTTGTTAGCAAAAATAAATAGTGGACTACTGTGTGTATGTGTGCGCGCGTGCATTTCAGTGTTTCTCAAATGGCTATCCATAAAGCTCTGCTTTCTCATGTTAAGAAGATAAGCATCTAAATGCTTGCATTTTGCTTCAGATTAAACTGAAACTAATTTCTAGCCATAACATCAAATATAAATTAAGCTCTCCAAACCAGAATGCTGTACCTGGCAAATCAGTTCCTGCTACTGAGCAATAGTCACTTAATTTTATGTAATAATAAACCAGTTCAGTTACCAAAGTGGTGCTGGAATCAACCCTGCTCTGTAACTGAGCACCTTCTACATAAACAGCCTGCCTTAGCTGGCAGCCAGTGATGCTCCAGACAGAGGAACCTTGCCTCTGTGGAGAACACAACACTCCTTGTGTGGCTGACTTAAGTGAATGAAGTTGGCAGCCGCTGTAAGGAGGGAGTAAATACAGCAAGTGGGGAGAGATTTACTGAAGATTGGTTCTATGTTGCAGTGTGTGAGCTGATGTCAGGGCTTTATTATTATCTACTTGTTTAAACTCCTTGTGTCGTTGCTTTTGTTAAAACCAGAAGGAAAAAAAAAAAGGAAAGCTTTGCAACCACACCTGAAAAATTTTGATTGGGTCTCACTTTGCTGACTGGCAGAGCATGAAGAAACATGCCATTCTCCTGAGGATGTTGAAAGGCAGTCTGCTACAAGCTGCTCACCCTCTTCACTGCCTGTTCTCTTCATCCTCCTGTTTAATAGCACCAGAAGTTGGCTGACTGCAGCATCTGCACAAAGTACTCAGAACGCCAGTACTGAAACTGTAATCAGCAAAATTCCCCAAGTTATTTCTGATATAGGCCTTTCGAAATGGTCTTATTCCTACTGCAGAATTAAGATTTCAGTTTGCTGAAAACTGATCTTAAGAGAATAGAAAAGCCTTTTCATTCACCTGAATGACTGACACATTCTGTCTGTGGCCTTATAGTTCTAAGGCAAACTTCTTTGCCACCTGATGCAACGTGCTTTAGCAGTCTTGTGCAGTAGACTAGCTTGGCGATGAACTGTATCTTGACAAAATCTAATGAGTTTGCAGTCAGTCATCTTTGCTATTTCTAACGTTTTAAAATAAGATTCTGATCATTCATTGACAGTAGTTGTTTTATAAAATATGTGAGCTTTAAGCAGATGTTTTTATTGTCCAAAATAAAGGATCTTTTTATGCAACTGCACAGATGTATATTTAGTAATCGTGCCATGAAACTACTCCTGAAAATAAATGAAACTACAAAATTTAGAAGCAAGCTTTGTGTTCGTAAGTGACCTTGTATTCTCATAGCAATCAAGTACCTTGAGACTGCAGCTTTTATTTGAAGAACATGCAAGAGAAGTGATTAATCTCAATATTATAATGGTGTTGTTGAGGGCAATAAGAAACAATGCAAATATCTGCTGTGAAGTTCATCAGGGTCAGAAAATAAGCTTATAGCACTTAAGTCTGCTGCTGACAGCAGAACAAGCAGGTGCAAGATGCAGCTATGAACTATCAGACAAGACACCTGGTTCTGTTCAGTTTTACACTTTTTTTGGGCTTTGGGCTCTTTTATCCGTTGTAACATAATGTGCTTTAACCAGAGTAACCTTCCCATTGGTGGCACAGGAGGTGGAGCAGCTTAACGTTAAGGGTGTGATTCCACTTACAAACAATGCCACTGAAAGAAGCCTATGGAAAAGTACCTCCTGCAACGTACAAACCCACTGTACTTTTTCTCCCAACATCCTGATATTTTAATAGTCTTTCTGGATACTGAATCCAGCATAGATTTTGGACTGGATGTTTTATTTCATCCAGACATTCATAATCTCTCTTGCAGGCTGTAGAGTTTTCCATTAGCAATGATGAAAAGGTTGTTTTAGTTTTTCCAAAATATTTACTTTGAAGAATAGTTGTGTATTCAGGGGAAAACAACGTGTTCAAGTTACAGCTGAGCCATGAATTCATTTTTCATCCACTCTGATGTTCTCCTGTCACAGAAAATCTGAATCTACATGCTCTCCGATATGTACAATCTGTCATTTGTAGTTTCCAGAAAGTCTGGAAGCTGATTGCTCCTTTTAAGAAAAAATAAAAACGAGGGAGGAAAGGGCTGTTACAACATTCCTTGTTCAGAATTGGATGCGACTGCTAAGAGCAGTCTTTTGCATGCTGCATCAAAAAAAGAGGAAGAGATGCGAGGAAAGTGTAAAGCTCAACAGAAAATGTCTTGTCTCTAAAATCCTTCTTTGAATTTCATCCGTTTGTTTTTGGTTGCTGTTGAGAGTGAAGATTTTTACAAGTGGGGGCTACTTCTCAAAATGTATCTGTAATTTACCAAACTTCTTTCTTTCCTATGTTTTGGTTGTATGAGAGATTAATCAAACTGCAGAAATTTCTCATTAGCATTTCTTACATATTTCTGTCAGTGAATTACTGTTCAATACTGCTAATACTGTTCAATAAAAAATATTTCAAATAAATTCAATTTCTTAAAAATCACCAGCGCTTGCACAGCAATGACCTCAGAGCACTCTGTGCTGTTTTTTATATTCTACCCCTCTCACGAAAATCTTCCCCTTGTCAAAAGAAGCTTGTCTCCAAAATCCTGTGCCATTTTTGTGCACTTAAAAGTCACAAAGAAGGGAAAGAACAACCAAAACAAGTGCTATATAGCTGTTTTCTGCCCTGAAACGTGTTCTACATTTTTAATAAGATCCCAGATTGTCTATAGCAGTGGCCATCTTTATTATTACTATTATTTTATAAGGAGCGAATGCCTTTGCTTCTGTTGCACACGTGCACATTTACTACCTTTAAGAGCTTGTTTAAATTAAATAACAGTGCACTTAAATTCTGGGAGTCTTATTACCTCTTTGAGATGCTGCCGCTCTTTTTGTATTGTGACAGAAACCCCTTGGTCAAATTGTATCTGTCTCTTTTTATCCCATTTTTACCAGTAGACAGTGTTGCGATGAAAGATCCTCCGGACTTATTGGACAGGCAGAAATGCCTGGAGGCCTTGGCGTCTCTGCGGCACGCCAAATGGTTTCAGGTTGGCTATTTGTTCTTACCTTGTTGTTACTGTAGCCTTACGAGGTTTAATTTGAGATATTTAATTTTAATGCCTCTTTAATTTCTGATTAGTCCCTAGTAGAGCAAAGGTCTGCAATTCGGAATTCAGTGCTGTACTGTGTAAGGGCAGGCATGACAGGTACACAGCCAACTGGTCTAGAGTTGTTGTGAGACTACGAAAGCAATCTTGACGTTTTGCTTCCTTTTTATCTCTCTATAAATTGAAATATTTTATTTTCTGTAACTGTTCTTGTTTTGCATGAGTCTGATTAAGCATTAAATAGTTATCATTTTAAAAAAAAAGCCTATCCTGGGACTCTGTGCATTTAAAAAGAAAAGCAAAAGTGAAGGCAAGGTTTTTTGCAGGTATACTGGAACCATTCTGTTTGTTTTAGGCCAGGGCAAATGGACTAAAATCATGTGTAATTGTGCTGCGTATTCTGCGGGATTTGTGCAACAGAGTCCCCACATGGGCACCACTGAAAGGATGGGTAAGTACAAAAAGAGCTGAAGGCAACCTGCTCAGATCTCTGACTTCTTTTAAGGGCTGTAGCAGTGTCTGAACTGGGGGAAGCAGTGCGCTGTATGACGCATCTCCCTTTAGCTTCTCTCCCTTTAGCTTCTCTCCCAACTCTCCGAACTTTCCACTAACTGCTGCCTGCATAGGAATGTGCTTACAGGAAGAAAAAGAGTATGAATATTTGTTCAGTCTATTAGGTGTGCCATTATTAGGGAAGGAGGAATGACACTGTGGGGAACTGCACACCGTTATGGGTTTACAACAGAATTCCCCATGTTACGTCCAACTTCAGCTATTCAGAGTCCCCTGCTACAGTGGCAATGGTGGTCCTATCAGACCACATTATTCCATGTTAGCAGGTTTGGAGAGGGCCAGGTACTCTGCATGTCCAGAAAGGAACACTTAAGGGGTCACAGAAGGCAGTGTTTTCTCTCATGTAGAACTGATATCACAGAATCAAAGAATTGTATGGATTCGAAGAGGTCATCAAGTCCAACCCCCTTGAATATCCCTTAGACAGGAGAAGAATATTCCTGATTTGGCTGTAAAAGCCTCATCCTTTTAGACTTTCCTATTCAGTTAATGGAGAGCATTCGTCTCCTCAGAAGGTAACAAACTCAGAGCAGGGAATATTACATGTGCTGGAATGGCAGTATCTGCAGTTAGGACCGTAGTGCATTAAAACTGGAGTAAACTGATGTGAATGTTCTTCCCCTCAACCTCTCGTTTTTTAACTACAGATACAGTTACCCTTGTGTCCATACTAATCGTAATTTAATGTCTTCTAGCCACTCGAGCTTATATGTGAAAAATCTATAGGTACTTGTAATAGACCTTTGGGCGCTGGGGAAGCATTACGACGAGTGATGGAGTGCTTGGCATCTGGAATTCTGCTTCCTGGTAAGGGGCTGGATTAACTTCAGGAATACAAAATACAAATCAGGCAGCCCTCACCCTTCTAACAGCATGCAGCTGCTTGCTGTATGATTAGGTGAAAAATGTCTACCTTGTGCTCCCTGCCTGCTGTGGAGCTAAATTAATGACTTCTTGTTTAAAATTGAAAGACAAAAGGAAGGTTGCACAGTCATAACTGCTTGAATGAAGTACTTCCAATGCAGTTAGGAGTTCATAGGGAATCTCAGAATGACCTGGGTTGGGAAGGACCTCAAAGGTCATCAGGTTTCAACCCCCTGCCGTGGGCTGGGTTTCCAAACACTAATTCAGGCACTAGATCAGGTTGCGCAGGCCCCTGGCCATGAACACCTCTAGGGAAATGCTAGGTTTGCTTATAAATAAACTTCTATTTCATTAAGGGGTTACGTATAAATACTGACCTAATGACTACCTGCTTTCTATTGTTAAACTGAAATCAGCATATGTACCCAAATCATTACTGTTGTTAAACCTCCTACTTCTAGTTCACACAGCTGTACGTATGCATTTACTTTTACAAGGATTAGTACCACGGCCTCCTGCTTCAAGGGTTAGCTTGCTTTCTATGATATTTGAATTCCTTCTTGGAAAAGGAGCGCTGCTGAAGATAGAGACCAGCACATGCAAAATCCAACAGTCACTATTTTCATATTGTTTCATGTTTACTCCCAATAATCTCCTTTTATCTTCCTTCACAGGAGGCCCTGGTCTGCATGACCCCTGTGAACGGGAGCCAACAGATGCTTTGTCTGATATGACAGTTCAGCAAAAAGAAGCCATTACGCACAGTGCTCAGGTGCAGAACTCATGCTCAAGAGCTAGATGCTATAATACTGAAGATTTCAACTGGTTAATTCAATTTATTCTCTGACAGGGTGGCATATTTTAAAAGCAGTCCCGATGGTTCTTCTAGTGCCCTACAATGAGAAGATGAAATGATATGAGTGCAAGAGTTTAGCAGAGATGAAGTAAATCCTTTAGCAGCCCACTGTGTGCACACCTTCTGCATCCTATCTCAAGTGCTCACAGCCCAGAGTCCTAGAGTAGGCACCCTGTCAATGTGGCCTGCACTTTCTATTATGGAAAAAGAGTTTTAGATTTTTATTAATAAACATTTTTCTACAGCTGTCATTCCACATAAAGGAAAAGACTGTTTGCAAACCTAGTTAGAAATGTAGACAACTGTGGAAAAAGCAGCGCTGTGATGTAACTTTTATTTCTACTGTCACTTTGTAGCATGCCCTCAGATTATCAGCCTTTGGTCAGATTTATAAGGTTTTGGAAATGGATCCTCTCCCATCAAATAAGTCATTTCAGAAATACTCCTGGTCAGTAGCTGACAAAGAAGGTAAGTATTGTTTGCTTCAAAAGTTACTAATTTGGAAGTAAACTAGGAATTAATGTAGAATGAACAAAATTCCTGAGATACATGCTATGAACGTAAGGCAAAAGCTCTTCTTTATGTTAAGTTTCTGTTTGTTTTTGTCTTTTACTTAATTATTTGTTGTTAGGAGAAAGTGTGGAAGTTCTCCAGACTACCAACAGAGTAGTAGCAGTATAGCTAGGGTATGGACAGTTTTCCTTAAGCACAAAGTCATTTTGGGACCTAAAGATAAACAGTAGTTATGATTCATATGATGGGGAAGGGGAGAATTTAGACTGATGAAAAAGCATATAATGAATGTCCATAACAAGAATTTCATTACTTATATGGCACATAATATTGGAAACAGACATCTTCCATGGCTTAGTACAATGAGTAATAAGCTACTGTTGGCCCACATGTACAAATAAGAAAGCTTTGACTGAAGGCTGAGGGTTTTTTTCATAGTTATAAACATGGAAAGGACAGTATGGGACTGCTGTGAATCCTGTTTCAGAATTTTCTTTTTCTAACAGTACATTCATGATACCTTAGGTACAGGCTCATCTGCTCTCAAGAGACCGTTTGAAGATGGTGTTGGGGATGATAAAGATCCAAATAAAAAGATGAAGCGTAATCTGAGGAAAAGTAAGTGAACACTTCTCCATTCTGTTTTCAAAGATACACCATACATAGGAACTGGTGTAAGAGCTTCTCTGTGGTGGAGTGGAATAGTGTGTGAAACAGTCTGTGGAACAAAAAATGGTGTTGCTATTGTCCAGCACTGCAAGTGTTACACAGTTGTTACTGTGTATTTGGATGTCTCCTGACATGTATTAATCACCCAGTCACTTGTGTTTTAAATGGAATAGCCTGTCAGGTCATGGAAAAACTTAGGTTTCCTAAATGATTAAAGTATTTTATTGATTGCTTCACTCTACTGTTTTTTCCCCAGTAATACTGCAGTGTGAAGGTTTGCCTTGTTGCACTCCCTTCTTGAGATAGCTACTGGTCTCCCAATAGCCTCCCACAAGAAAAACATAAAATGCTTCATCTACAAAACATTGACATTGAATTTATGCACAGAATAAAAAGATCTCAGCGTTGAGGATATCTATATCTAGAGGATATCTAGGTACATCTAAAGGATATTTTGATTGTGCTACCACTGGTGCCAGTTCTGTGTCTGGTTCTTCACTACTTACAAAACTTTTATTATAAAGGCCAGGAAGAATACAGTTAGCTCTAAGAGAGTTGAATTCATTTTAAAATATGGATAATTATAGTTACCCAAACATGAAATAGCTTATTGCAGACATAAATGTTGTGATTACCCTTAATCTTCAAGAGACTGGGAGGTTGTTTTCACCTTTATACCAACAATGCACTTAAATGCAAACTGATACAAACTGTTTCATTTCTTTATTTATCCTGTTAATCTCCCTCCTTTCTTCTCCCCCCACTTAGTACTAGATAGTAAAGCAATAGATCTCATGAATGCTCTGATGAGGCTGAACCAAATCAGGCCGGGGCTTCAGTATAAGCTGCTGTCCCAGTCTGGTCCAGTCCATGCCCCAGTCTTCACAATGTCTGTAGATGTTGATGGTACAACATATGAAGCATCAGGACCTTCTAAGAAAACAGCCAAGCTCCACGTGGCAGTGAAGGTAAGGCAGCCTAAAGTAATCAGCTAACCTCAGATCTTGGAACACAGAGCATGGAACATGGTTGTCAGAACCAGTAATGCTAGTGAAATACAGTTATCTGAGTGAGGGTGAGTTGCTACCTATGTACTCAGAACGTGGTTGGGCAATTGGATGAAAAAGCATCACTGATTTTAGAATAGTGGAGAGGAACAGTGTGGAAGGAAAATCTCACATGGCTCTGCCTGGATACCTGCCTGGATGCCTACCTGTGCTACCTGGTGTAGGGAACCTGCTTTGGCAGGGGGGTTGGACTCGATGATCTCAGGAGGTCCCTTCCAACCCCTACAATTCTGTGATTCTGTGATTCTACATGTCAGCTCATGGACTGAATGTGGTATTGAAGTTCTGCATCAGCGGTGGGAGGGGTGTCTGTGTGTCAGTTTCGTTTTACTTCTTGCTCTTGTTGATTAGAAGACAGCATGTTGGTGGCTCCTTCTTAGACCCCTTTCTTCTCCAAATCTCTCCGTTCACAGACAGTTGAACTCCTTGAAACAAGGAGCTGTTTTCTGTCTTCAGTATTGGAATACCTTCATGCACAGTGGTAAACACTATGCACAGTGGTTGGTCTCCAGTCAGTTTTTCAGTAAGAGACTGAAACACAGTCACTGGTTGACTTCTTGTAGGTGCTGCACATTGTCAGAGCTCTTGTATTTTAAACATTAGTAGACTGGAATGCCCAATGTGAGCACCTTTACTGCATGACAAGGAGGTAGCTGAGATACTAAAGCACACCAAGTCTTGGGTTTCTGGAAAAAGGGAAGTTTCTTTCACATGAATTATCTGTAGGAGAACCTCTTAACTGCAATTATGGTAAAAACAAGTGCATCTGTCATTCTGTGCGTTTTTAAGAAGAACTGCATTTTTCAGAAGCTTCATCTGGCAACTTTGTGCTTTCTTTTGATTTCAGTATTGAAAATCCCATTGTCCTTTGTGCTTTCAAGTTCAAAGTGTCCAAAAGTATCTGAGCGAATGTGTTGTTCCTCAGGAAAGGCAGCTCTGCATGTGTGTCCTTCCTTTCTTCCTCATGCCTTTATTTTACCTCACTCCCTGCAGCTGTTTGCAGAGAAGTAAAAGACAGGGAGTGGGGAAGGGGAGCTAAGGCTTGCTCTGAAGGGCTGTAACTTCTCTGCCCTTGAACTTCTCCGTGTTTGACAGATCTTTGCTGGTACCTACCCAGCTCTGTTCCCTATCTCCACACACATATCCTGGGCTGCATTTAAAAACATCCCTGATTCAAGCCAAGGACAAATGGATGGTGTGGCAGACTAGCTTTCCCTGGCCAGCACCCCACTCTCACTATTCCCCCTACACCCCAGGCAAATCTGGGCCTTGGTTTCCCATACTGAAAAGGGAGCTTACTCTTAACGTTTCAGTTTCTAGATCTGACCTTTCTGAAAACTGGGAGCCCTGAAGATTCAGCTAGATGTACAGCACAAAGAGACAAAAATTTCTGTTTGTGTTGATTCTACTTTTGGAAACCTGGGACTATTTTTCCTACAGCTACTCTGCTTTTCTCCATTTCAGTGTAAAAGATACATTTTCTAAGCACTGTGCCTTTACTAAGAGTCTGGTGGCCATTCTTCCTTTGTGATCAGCCTTCCATGTTTGTTTTTGTTTCTGTACTAGTAGCTATTTTACAGCCAATTACCTGTATTTTCGTTGTAGGTTTTACAAGCAATGGGTTATCCAACTGGTTTTGATGCAGATGTTGAGTGTATGAGTTCTGATGAAAAATCAGATAACGAAGGTAAAAATGAAACAGTGTCTTCAATCTCAAGCAATAATACTGGAAATTCTACAGCTGACACCTCTACTACCCTAGAGGTGAGTAGTCCATAGAAAAGTCAAAGTGATGAAGAGATACAGTGGTTTTTGTTTCTTTCTTTCCTTCCTGGAAGAGGATGACTTATTAATTACAGCAGTGGTTGAGAAATAGAAGAATTTCCAGGCTCAGACCTGTCCTGCCATAGGCTGCAGACTGATAATTTGAATTTAAATACAGTATTCCTCAAATTACCAGAAATTTTAGCAGTCCTGACTGAACATCTCTGAAATCATGGTGGTATGGGCCTCTAGTATATTAATTTACTTTCAAAGGACAGTTCCTAGCACTAGAACTCGATCCTTAAAATTAGAACTTGTGTTTGGAAATTTCTCTCAATCCATCACTCTTTACTCGTGAGTGGTCATTTGCACCTGTAGCTGAGTGCACTATAATGCAGGCTCACATGCTGGTGCACTTATATCTGGAAGCAAGGAGGGTTGTGTTTAGATCTATTTGTTTCAACATGTGACCTGTGCTGAAACTTCCTCAGTCAGAGCTCTCAGTAGCACCAGAAAGTAATTAGATCAAGCAGCAGAGAAGTGTGCAAGGTTGTGAAGGCCAGCATCCCCTGTATCAGCATTTGATTTCAAGGAACTTGACACCATGACTTCAGTCCTGGATACCTTGGGGGTTTAAATTCTGAGTGCAGCTGGTGTGATGCTTGGTGATATGTAGATACCAGACTAGGCTCTGAAACCACTAGCTTGCTATCGTGCTAGAAAAGAGAGTTTCTATCTCCTGTTCTAGTGCATCATGTTATCAAGGCAGTGTTACCTTTGATACAGGTCTGCTCCTGGAAATTCTGGTGAGACGTGTATTGGGAACAAAATGCTACTGCAAAGGCTTTAAAAATTGAAAATGCTGCCAAATGGCTGACCACTTGACACTGTGTGCTATAATGCTGCAGATATCTGTCCACTGTTTGAGGACATAAGGCTCTAAATCAACCCCATGAATGTCTCTCTAGGTAAGAACTCAGGGTCCTATACTGACAGCAAGTGGCAAAAATCCAGTGATGGAGCTCAATGAAAAAAGAAGAGGTCTGAAGTACGAGCTCATCTCTGAAACAGGGGGAAGCCACGACAAGCGCTTTGTGATGGAGGTGAGCAAAACAGAATTGGAGAGTTGGTAAGCGATTTTACTAACACTGCTTCAGTTCTTGGAGTTGCTTGTTGCAACAGTTTAGATTTGATTTTATTTTGCTTTTTGTATCTCTTACTGCTCCCCTGACTTGCAGAAGAATCTCTTGTGCTCTAGGAAAACAAAATGAGAATTAAAGCTGAACTTCGAAAGCCCTAAACCATATCATATCTTGACATAAGTAGGAGAAAAGATCCACAGCCTGGGAAAAAAAAAATCTGATTAGCAAGCATTACAAACATGCTTGGTAACCTTACAGTCTGCATCTTCTGTTGTCATCAGTATCATTTGAAATGACTGGGAGAGATTAAATTTGTTTGTCTTCACCTACTTCTGCTATATTTGAAGTAGCATTGAGCTTTAGAAGAGGTATGAGGTAGCACTTCAGATAAATAGTATGAGTATAGTGTAAGCAAAGATGTTGGTATATGAGGCACTGTTAAAGATGAGGGAGGCATCAAAATTTGACTCCAAAATCCCATTTCCAAGCAGCATCACTTATTTGTTGAACTTAAAGCATATTGGTTAAATTTATTATCAAGTAGATACATTGGTCCTCTTTTACTTCTAGTTGTAGTTTCTAGGTTCCTGATTCAGTGATAACAGTGGTTCATGTGATCACTTCAGTATTCTTTATTATGTTTCAGAAGCAACAGCGTTCTTGTTTTTAACTACTGAAGCTGTCTCATCGCTGACCAGCAGGTATAGCATGATATTCCCAAGGGTATATAACAGACATAAACTCTTATCTCGATTTTCAGGTAGAAGTAGATGGCCAGAAATTCAGAGGTGCAGGCCCAAATAAGAAAGTAGCAAAAGCAAGCGCTGCATTAGCAGCACTTGAGAAACTGTTTTCTGGACCTAATGCAGCAAACAACAAGAAGAAGAAAATTCTTCCCCAGGTAAGAACTGTTGCTTGCTTTGCATTCTGTTACCACAGCTCTGTGTCTTTTATGATACAGGAGTCTCTACAGGAAGTAATTTCAGTGTTTTGTCTTATGGGCTCACAGTAAGGCTTCTGACTTTTATTCTTTGACAGTAACTACAGTAGCATAACAACACAATATGATATTTGGGACCACACAGTACTAATTGCCACTGTGAAATGTTTTCATATTATTAAGGAGTTTAAACTGAAGGAAATACAGTAGAAAAGGTGGCATAAAGAGGTGGTGATGAGCTGCAGAAAATACAGTAAGTTCAGTGGTTGAGTAATAACATGGAAGTCTACACTTTGTCAGAGCATACTGTGCTCCGCCATCACTTACATACATAGACTTAGAGAATAAATCATGTGTAGTTTGGCAAAGGCATTACTTCTAGTGAGGGGTCTGGAACACAGGCCATATGAGGAGAGGCTGAAGGAGCTGGGAATGTTCAGCCTGGAGAAGAGGAGGCTCAGGGGAGACCTCGTTGCTCTCTATAACTTCCTGAAGGGAGGTTGTAGTGAGCTGGGGGTCGGCCTCTGCTCTCGTGTCATCAGTGATAGGAGCAGAGGGAATGGCTTCAAGCTACGGCAGGGGAGATTCAGGCTGGACATGAGGAAGTATTACTTTTCAGAAAGGGTGGTCAGGCACTGGAATGGACTGCCCAGGGAGGTGGTGGAATCACCGACCCTGGGGGTGTTCAAGGAAAGGCTGGATGTTGTGTTGAGGGACATGGTTTAGTAGGAGCTATTGGGAATAGGTGAACGGTTGGACTGGATGAGCTTTTAGGTCTTTTCCAACCTTGGTGATTCTATGATTCTATGATTCTAGGTTCTGGAGTAGGCTGAGATTTCTGTACAAGACTTTGCAAATGAGATTTCATTTAGTGAAAAACACTTCTAAAATTTAAGAAAACAAACAAAAAGTAATCTTGGTCTTGTCCATTAGGTTTAACAGCCCCAATGATCACTCAAGTTTAAGGTTGAACAGAGCAGAAACTATCAAGTGTCTTTCCTACAGAGAACTGCTGACAGAGGAGAAAAAAAAAAACAAAAAACCAAACAAACCATGAGGATTACCAACTACCATCTGGGTCTCTTTTGTACAAATACATTAACATTAGGATTTTCTTGTCATTTCAGGAGCAGAATGTATCATAGAATAGACTTAAATGACAAGTCAACTCTTTGTCTTCGTTCTATTACTAATCACAATCCTCCTCGTTTTACTAAGACTTTTGGTTAGGAGCATTTCAATTTTCATTACTGTGCTGAAAGTTTACAAGATCAGAAAAATACTACCTCATAGGATAATGTTCCGCAGACAGGATATGCAGGATTTTACAGTGTTTCTAGAAGACAGCCAAGGGGGCATCTAGTAACACTAAGCTCTGCTCTGATGCAGTAAGCAGTAACAGTTTCTGCAACTCCTTGCAGTATTCTGAGATCTTTTGACAGTGGAAAAGAAAATGCTGATCTAAAGCAGTCTAGTGTTTGTGAGGTGGTGATTTGTCTTTGCAGTGAAGTCCTGACCCTGCTGAAGATACATGGATTCAGGGTGGTAGGAGAAAAGCAAAGGCCTTTTTGTGAATCAGCAAGAGGCAGTTTGTAGGGAAAGACAGCAGAGAGGCATACCAAAGAAAGGTGCAGAAATGACTGGGGTAGGTCAAGACCACACAACCAGAACTCTGGAAAATGAAACACAGCCTGATCGTGCTGACTACAAGGTCTGAGTAAGGTGAACACGATCCTGATTTAGAACAAGAACGTGTTTGCTGAAGGGACTCAGTTTCTGTCAGTCATTCTTTTGACATAACTTTTCTATTCTGTACTCTGCCTTAAGCAAGGACAGTGCATCATGCATGGTTAAAGACATTCAGGAAAGATAGTGATTTAATGTAGATGGTCCTGTATTTCCAGCAATGTTTAACATTCTGAATTGGTATTATTATTACTCCAAGCAGGCTAAAGGAGTTGTCAATACAGCTGTTTCTGCAGCAGTCCAGGCTGTGCGAGGTAGAGGACGAGGTGCTTTAACAAGAGGTGCATTTGTTGGGGCAGCTGCTGCTACTGGATACTTAACACCAGGTAAGGCATGGCACTCAATTCTGCCTGCTGGTGTCTTCCATTCTGTGTGTTAGTCACCTATTCAGCTTCAGTCATCTGAGATAAAGCAAAAGAGAGAATTCTTGGGGTTTTAAATAAATCAGAGCTCCAAAACTGGCAGTACTTTATCCTTCACAAGTCTGCAACCTGGAACTCCATGTACACAGAGTAAGAGAAAACAGCTATCCCCACAATAGCTTTCTGGGCTTTATTCTGTTGGTTTTTTTTTCCGTAGTTCTCTGCTATGGCACAATTCCCAAAGCTTTTTTCCTAAGTGAGGAATCTCTTGGACATGGACCTTTAGCATTATGAGTGGCCCTCTTAAGAACTTCTTGCAGGGATAAATCTGGCACGATTAGGAGTCACTGTGATCCCAGAAGTTGTCCATAGAAATCTGGCATACAAGCACAGCATCTAGCATTACCTTCTGTAGTGATTAAAAAATAATTAAAAGAATTTCCATTTGTACTCTGGCTGATGTTAATTTATCATCTTGGTTGTACTGTTCTGGTTAGCAGTGAGCACTGGATCTTTTGGAATGTAGAGGCCTCGCAGTTCACATCTGTGTGTCATACTTACTGAATAGAGAAACTGAGTTGTTAATCAGGTTACCTTACTGCTGATTCTTCAGGGCAGATTTGCAACCATCAGAAGCAAAATTGTTTAAGCTGGAAAGGTTAGGTGCTCAGCTACTAGACTCACTAGACCCATCTAATATAGTGACGGATGGTTGGTTGTTTAACCAGCAGATTGCAAGTAGGTTTGAAAGACGCAGTGTAAAGTGTTACAGAACTGCAAGAAAATTTTAATATTCACTTTCTCCTTTTCAGACTACAGTATGAGTTCTAATTTCAGCTATTCACACACACCAATAGCAAAGCCCTGTTGTTTGGTAGACCTCCGTCTTGGCACAGTAAAACGCAGTAAAACAGCATGATGTCTTCATTGTTCCTGCATGTTGATGTAATCATAAATATTAAAAAAACAGTAATTCATTTTTAATGGCTGTTAACATTGGTTTTGGAACTGTCTTTCTGCCTGAGGAGTCATTTATGAGACACTTGAACCTGTCAGGGGCATGTTCTTTGCCAGCATGGAATTACTCCAGGAATAGGTTTAATTTCCCAGTCATTGCAGTTTTAAGCTTTTATTGGTCTTGGCCGACACACAGTATTTCTCTTCATCCTCTTCTCAGAAATCTGTTGCTTTTTGTGATGGACAAGTAATCCCACCAGATAAAGCAGGTGAGGGACACAGCCTGTAAAGCCTCAATTATTGAGATGTTGTTATAAGATTGGTGTTATGCACTGTTTCTGTATCTCACTCCACAGTAACGCCTACCTCTTTGGAAAAAGGTTCCTGTTCTGTTTGCATCTAGATGTTCAGATGTTCTTTCTGAAACTTTCTTTTGGCTGTCAAGTATCAGAAAGTGCTGAATTCACATAGGAACTTCACTGATAATGACACGGCATCTGCCACAGGCATCTAGCACTACCTTCCTTCTTGTGGAAGTTGAAGAAAAGCTATGCACCAGAAAGGGTACATGTGTTTTGGTGTGCAAACACCAACTGTCTGCAGTTACCAGGGGAAATGAAATGCATCCCTCATCTGTTTGTATTGCAGGCTATGGAGCACCGTATGGGTACAGTACAGCTGCACCAGCTTACGGTACGTACAGCCCAGTAATTAACAAATTAGAAAATACACAGAAATTCTTGTGCCAGTCCAAATGTGGCAGTCCAAGCTGGCTTAGGGTTTACAGTAGAAATTTAAGAGATTAAAGCTCTTAAACTGTGACTACAAGAACACTTCTATGCCATAACCTTGTGGTTCTTTTTTGGTTGGAGTAGCTTTTTTGCCTATGCTTTGCCTGATCTTGTGGAAGGACTGCTTGTTCTAATTGCCTGTTCCCTCTCATACTGAAACTGAAGTAGTTTTCTTACTTTTTACAGCCAATCTGTGCTCCATTCAAAGACTACCGAAGGGCCTATGTCAGCATCTCTGAGCAATATTTATCTAAGTGACATTAAAATCATTGGCAAAATATTTGTCTACAAGTTTAACTGGCTTGTGGACTAAGCTCCCTTACTATAGGCAACTCCATGAAATATCCAGTACAGTCTGTGTGCATACACAAGCCAATCCCCAACAAGCACACCCCCTTGCTGCAGGCTAAAACCACTGCTACTTGGGACAAACAGAATGATTCTGTGTAGCTTATACTGTGATTAGGCTGCAAGGATGGTAGTATATGGTCATTTGCCACAATGCTTTTTACTAAGAAATGCAGTAAAATCAGGCTGGTAAAGGATTGGTTTCGTGAAGACAGTAAAATAAACTAAAATTTAGCAATGATGGGAAAGGTTTTTCTTACTTCAACTTCTCCCTACTCACCTGTGTTTGTTTTTTTTTTTTAATGCTAGACTAACATAGCAGATTTATCTCTATCTGGCCCTTTTGGTTACTTTGAATGAGGTTTATGTGCTAATGGGAGCAAAGGAGTTTGGAGTCAGTGATATGTCCTGGCACACAAAAAAACAAACCCTGCATCTACTAGAACTGGTACCAGTGTCCTCACTTGTCACAGAGCAGGAGGGAAATCCTGCTACTCAGATGACAAGCTGGGTACATTTCAAAGTCTGCAGGTTTTTTTTCACATGGGAAACCACACTTGCATTCCTATTTCCTAGCTTTTGTCATATTTATAATAGTTGTTCCTTTCCAATTTGTATAGCTTGGAAAATACCAACTCCCCAGATAGCATTGTAAAAGTTAGAAACAGTTTCAAATACTTATTTCATCACTTCCTTTTAGAGGTATGAGCTATAAGCATCGGAAAAATGGTGCTGCTTTATTGAAAATATTCACTTTGCTTGACTAAGACTGGCTGGTCCTATTCTATACTTCTACAGTGGAAAGGGGAAGTACAGTGGACAGTGGGCTGCACTTACAAGTGTGGAATTCTCCCTTGTAAATTCAAGTAAACCTCTCTAGCTCTGCAAATCCTGTCTCACTGACTGGCCAAGTGCTTTGAAAAATGGCAGCTGACAGCTGTGCTTTCCTATTGGTGTGTTCTGTACACTGACCTTTTTTTCATGTTTTTTCAAGGGAAAAGTAAAAGGGAATTAAGTTTATAGCTTATTTCATGGCATGCATTTAAAAAAAGAATCCTTTTACTTCTTTCCAACCTGTAGTGACTGGCTATAGCCTACATCACTAGATACCTGCCCATATGTATTTTTACAAGCCAGAGCATATAGTGACATAACACAAATCCTTTCCCAGCTGAAGACAGAACTGTTACCAATGTTCTGCAGTGACTTTCACTTGCGGCTTCTTATATTACTTTCTTCGTTCCTTCTGTTTCATGTTTTTCTCATGATGCTTATTTTGGGAGCTGGATTTAATCACTTATTTGTGTATATGTGACATATCACTGACTTCAAAGCGTTGTGGAATTGGATGCCCCCATTTTTCACATAAAGAGTTTCTGTTTTTAATGTCTGATGACTGTGATGCGAAGTACTGGGATAATGCTTTTTGGCTGTAAGGTAAACGTCTCTCTGCCTTTGTAAGCTGTTGCATGTTGGGAAACTTCACTTTGATCATTTGATGCTCTGGAATACCTGCTGTTGCTGCTTTGTGATTTCTAAATGGATACGTAGGTTAAAAACTAGTATATAAATAGGAAAGAATATTTTTAAAAAGCATTTAATTGTGCAGAAGCTTGTGAGGCCACAAGAACTCTATAATAATCATGAAATCAGGCATATATTAATCTTTCCAGACTTGCAACTTCAATACAGGATAGCAAATGCAAAACAAAGAAGATACAGAATTTACTGTAGGTGCTTGATTTCTGACTGATCTACACAGATGCTTATCAGAACTGCAGTTTCCCTGTGAATTTTCTTCTATGCATAGCAGTTCCTGTCTAGAATATCTGCAGCTGTAACTGGGCTATGAAGTTAGAAAACAGAATGAGGTAGTAGAGATGAAGCTATTTCAAAATGAGAGTTAAAATTCAATCTCTTTTCAACAAAACACATTCTCTTTTGAGAATACTGCTTAATTTTACAAAATACAGGGACGAAAATAAAAGCAAACTTAATGCTAACCATCTGTTTGAAATAGCACAAAGCGTTGAAATGTTACTGTTTGAGACTCTGCACCCTAAAATGACATGGATTGATTTGGAAAAAGGTTAATGCAAACGTGATTATAAGCTCTTATCTGACTTTCTTGGATCACTGAACTTATTTGGAGTCCTCTCCCTTTTTTCTCTCTGTAGGTTTACCCAAGAGAATGGTTCTGTTACCAGTTATGAAATTCCCAACTTATCCTGTTCCCCACTACTCATTCTTTTAGCAAATGGCAGAAGCTAATTCCTATTGATTGAACAACACAGTACAGTACAGAATGTTAGAAGAAAAAAGCCTTTTTATCCTGTTTCCTTTGAACACATACTTGAGCAAAGTCATTTGTAAAGAAACATCTTTTTCCTACTTTTTGATTTTAACAAAATGCAAATTTAGTTCTCTAAAACTTGAAAAAAAATGTTCTGTGAAATGTTACCTCATTTTCAAATAACTTATACCAGCCTTCTGTTATAGGGAAGAACTAGAAGCTTAAACCTTACGTTTTAAATGAAGTATCCAATTATGTAAAATTAAATTTGTGAAGGATGTATAGAATATAAAACACTGATCACAAATAAACTGTTTTGTTGTAACACAAGAGTACTGCCTGTTTCCTAATGCAGTCGCACAGATTCAGTTAATGACCTGTACTTGTTGTAGGGTTACTTAAAGTCTTAAAGTAGGGCGTAGTTCTTTAAAAAATAATAATAAATTAAAAAAAACCAACAACCACACAACAGAAACTTCACAGTTAAAATACAAGTTTGTAAATATTATGGTCTGTAATAAACTTAGTAAAATACGGGTTAGATATTGTTTTATTTTATAGAGCTAAGCATCAGTACCTGAGTTTCCTTAGAACCTTTAAAGTCAGCATACTGAAATTCTCAGTGACTTCAGTCTTAATTATCCAAGATTTTTCATTTGTATACAGAATACTGAAAAACAAACAAAGGGAATTAATCTTAGACTGTCTCTTTGTGTTAGGTTACATTCTGTGAAAAACAACAATGGAATTTCCCACAAAAGGACTCATTATGTAATTACAGCTATACACAATTAAGTCCGTATTGCCCAGAGAAAGGACAACGATAACATTACAGTCAGATTCTTTAGAACTCAAAAACTGCTTGTTTTCCTTTCGTTTTTTACCAAAAAAAAAAAAAAAAAAAAGAAAAAAAAATGCAATTGTTCTTGTGGCCTTCTTCACTCTTAAGATTGTCTGCCCACCCTTGATTTTCCATTCACTATTTTTTCAGTAAGGGTTTTATTTGTTAATTTCTTATGAAAACAAAAGGTTCTCCTTTTTCCCCTTACATTTACAAGAATCTAAAGCAGCAACAAGGTCCCCATGAAAACTTGCTATTTAATTGTCCCAGTTCTTGTTGAGTGCTGCTGTGGAAAGTGACACACTTCAGCCATAGGCCAGTACTTTTCTTAAGTTAGTGCTCAAACCAAATGAATTCTTCTCAGATTAAGGAGCGTGCACACCTGTCCTGGGATCCCAGACAGGTCCCAGCTCCATGCTGTCTCCATGCATTTTAGAATTATGCACAAAACCTTCTGTAGGCTTCAAGCAGTCTTTATTAAGGTATCACCCCCACAAAATAAGCAGCACTGCGGTTGTACTTCTCAGACCTCACCAGTAGTTCTTCCCGAGGTTTGCTTTAGGTCATGCTCTTTTCAAGACTGTCTTATGCACTGCTCCCCAACAGACTTCGCTGTTGAGGCAGAGGGGTGCTTTATTTATGAAGAGGATCTAAGAACTGCTTAAAGCAATGTAAAGTTCCTCCTTTTCTCCATCCTCTCCATTACAGGGAAAGAAATTACACAACAGCTTAATAAGGGGTGGCTTACATAACAAGCTGCTCTTCTTAGAATTAACTGCAGCTGTGAAGCTAAGTATTTGTGCTTAGAAATATTTCTATCTTTAAATGTTTTTTCTTCTGCTGTAGCTCTCACTTTTGTTTGGTGCTGGTGGTACTTTAATAAAAAATGAAGATCTACTGACAAGCAGCGATGAGCCTGCTGTTGTCATACACGCATTAGTGTTGAAATAAAGAGCAGGGTCTGGAGGATGTAACCAAATTGAGTGGTGCTCATAAATCACCAACACATTTTGCTGGCCTATGGATGAAAGGAAGCCATCACGGAGCAGAAAAAGCATGGCTGATAAGAGCCCATTTTTGTTAATCAAATATTCATTAAAGGAATATTTCCTCTGCACACGTTTTTCCCCTTTCCCTCCCGCCCCTCCTCCCCCCGGCCCATTTTGGAGTTCCCAATTGGCAACTGTTTTCTTTTTCAATAATCCCCAGATTTGTAAAATTTTCTAACAAAATAATGTCTGAACCAACTGTATACAATAAACATTTGTATACCAAAGAACTTGTTCCTTATTTCAAAACAAGGAGGGCGCTATGCTCTTTTCCAACATGATGGCAGTCATTTCAGACAATTGATAAAAGTCTTTTTTTTTTTTGTCATTTGTTGGGAGTTACTAACCACATTGTAAACTTGCCCCCCTTGCTGCATATTTTACATTTCTCTGCTTTACTGGAAATATGAATGAGCTGTCAGTTCTTTGTTTAGAAAGTGGTAACCTTGGACAGTGTTAGATGTTTCAATACCTTCACAGAATTCAAAGTGCCCATTTTACAATGAAAATTCCACTTGCAGCTGAAAGAGCAGAGAAATTTAAATGGAGCTTTAGCTTCAGCCACTCTCTGAAATTAACATGAAGTTTTGCTTCTCTGCTCTTTTCCCACTGTAGGTGGTTTTTTCATTGACAGTCCCTATTGCCAGCCTCTCAGCATCGCACCTTTTATTATTCACTTGGGCCCTCAAGATTTCTTCTCTGACTTCTAGAACCATCAGGTTGTGTGGCTCGAAATGGCATTTTGTACATGTCTTAAAAGCAAGAACAAAAGTGGCTCGTTTTGAGGTTTCTCAACTTCAGACATGGAATCTGAATTTTTCCTTTTTTTTTTTCCTTCCAAAGTGCTTTTCTCACTTCTTGAACTTTGTTCCATTTAATGAAAAGCAATACTCCAAGCCACAGTCCTTTCTTTGGGTACATAGCAATAGATGTGTATATACTTCTGGTTATTTTCTTTACATTAGGAGAGAAAGATTGGTCTAGAAGGGGTGGGCTTAAGGGGGAGGGAAAAACAAAACAAGACCCAGCAGGGCGCTCGCTTTCAGCAGTGAATCCTGCATTGACTTTCCATACTTCAGTATTTTAGAATTTTAATACTATGGTTATTTGCATGTTTCCTATACAAATTGCTACAAAGACTTACAGTGGTCAATTCTGAAGCAGTAGTGCTTTGTACCATTGTACATGTCAGCACACATGAAATGTAGCAAAAAGCCAGGAAAATGTAGTATATTCTTCTCCAAAATATAACTAAAAGTTATTCTTTCTCTCTCTCTCTCTTTCTTTACCACATCATTAATGTGAGGCACAAAAAGGGTAGGCCTGAACTTGACTTTGAAATAGTTGCTTTTGTGTCTCTGAAAATTATCACCAAATGATAGGAAAATGTAGTATCTGGTCAATCTCCAGATCAGGATCTTTGCTGCTATTATTTACTAGTTGGGTTTTTTCCTTCTAAGTATTTGTTTATTGATACTCTAAGATTGTGAATCAGTAATCAGCAATAACTGAAAGGTAAATGTCTTTGCTTATGTAAATGGTATTGGAACATCTATATATTGCAGTTAAGACTTTTGAGCAGCTTTCAGCAGGTTAATACCACTTTATTCTCATTCTCTCCGGACCTTCATAGCCATATGCACTTGTATAAAATAAGCAGAAATTTAATGACTGTAAGCTGAGATCGTGATATAAAAGGTAAGAGATTTTATTTTCAGCTTAAAAAGTATTTTTACTGCTTTTTTTTCCTAGAAACCTCACTTACCTGTGAAAGTCTTGTATATGGTACGTTTTTTATTATTTAACTCTGTGTTTAAACAAGTAATACTTAGGTCTGAATTCCAACTTTTTACGTTGTCAAGGCCAGTTCAAATATTCTGCTTTGAGTTTAATGAGAAAATATTACTTAATGCACTTAAGAAATAGTTTGGTTTTATCAGCAGACTGTTGTACTTCACATATCCTTTTGCACAGCCTAGAAAGCTGTACTGATAGTGCTGTGTGCGAGGCACTGCATTCCTTGCATACTTGCTGAAAACATTCGGGTAGGTACTGAAGCCACGGCCTGCGCTGAAAGCCACACCAAGGTGACAGGGATGTGAAATAAAAATGCCAGGTGGAATATGAACGCTATCTAACTTGTAAGAGAGAAATTATCTCCCTCAACTACTAAAGCTGAACTCCAAATGAAGAATGAAGAAGTTTGATATTTATTACAGTTTAAATCTGCAGAGATCAGATTGCACTAGGCCAAGTTAATTCACAAAGCAGCCGATCTGCTTTCCTCTAGTGGGCACAGCAGGAGATGGGAAGGCAAGCAGGCAGGGTTTAAGCCTGCATGAATAAATTGTTCAGCTGTAGTTTTCTAAAGATAGAAATGAAAATAGAGACATCCATAAATATTTTCAGTGCTGAAGTAGATGTTTTAACTAATGTTTTACACAGGGGAAAATGGTTTCCGACTTATATGGTGCACATGATACGTGTAGTTTTAAAATAGTTACTTTTTTAATTTGCTTTTATATAACCTTACATTATGCAAAGTTGCATAGTACAGTGCTCCTCAACTGCAATACTTGCAGCACTTGAAGTTGCTGGACACAACTGTTTTTATATTCAAAAAAAGGGGGGGGGGGGCCGCCCCCCGCGGGGTGAGTGGGGTGATGTATTAACATTTTAGGGTCTCATTTCAGAGATGAAAGCATTAAATAGCCCTGACTGATCACAGTTCATACTGGTACAAAATTAGAAAAATACTTGGTATGAAATATGTAGTAGTAAATCAGACCCAAAGCTTGTTATTTTGCATCAAAATATAATGCCAAAAACAAACTGTATTTCATTTCAAAATTGAAAACATCAAACTCGGTAAATAACTGCATATGTAGGTTCTCCATAATTGAGGATATGTCTGGGTAAAATTCATAGGCTGATGTAGAAAAATAGCTGTCAAATTTTGTTAGTTTAGCTAATGTTGGTGGAAACTTGACCATGCAAGTGGCCTATGTGCTTGCACTGGAGGAAATGAACTTTTAGTTCATTGTGAATGAACTAAATGAACTAAGGAACTTTACCATGACTTGCCTGTTAAAGCACACAGCCATTTGATTACATTTGCAGGTGCAACTGATGAGCCATCAGGATGTGCTTCCTATTTGGTGGTGCAGATTTTCATCTTCTGTTACCTTCAAGGTGCAAACGCAGGGCTTGGTCTGAAGCTCATTTAAAATTCAATTCATTCTTTCAGCTTGTCAGGCTAAGCAATCCTGATAGTGGAGCAGCAGGCTGCTCTGCTTCCTCTGGAAGACAGTATTGTATATGCTTCAAGGCAATGTTATGGTGCATTATAATGAACTTCTCTTGAGTATTCCTTTCCTAGGTTTAAATCAGAATGATTACAGTCTGACAAGCAGTCATCTGTCCAGTTCAAGAACTGAATAATGAGATGTCTTGCTAACTTCTTTGATCTTTCTTTTGTGGCCTGTATTTGGCAGCTTCATTTCTGTCTATCGCTTTCCATCAGCATTGTTTTCCTGTGAACTTCCACATTTTTCTGTCATTACTGCTTTACCCTAACCATTCTGCCCTTACTACTTTGCCTGGAATCTTCACTTTCTTGGATCTTCTCCTTTTGTTCACTGAAAAGACACTGAATTTCTTTAGTATGTTTTTGCTCATAAAGCAGTAGATACCTCCAAAATTTGTCCTCATGGCTTTGTTGCACCCTTTCTCAGTAGGATGGATGACATTTCCTGATGTTGAAATACATATTGCACTCTTAGATCTGTTTGTTTTTTTTTAAGCCATTTGAAATGGCTGGTAAGACAGCCCAGGAACCTCAGCTATTGATGGTGGAACTTGAGCAAAACATTCATGTGCTGAAGTGTCACTCGCGAGTTCCACACATGCCTACTACATGAGCATTTGAGAGAATAGTTATGGACTAAATTCTAAGAGTAACTTTTAACTTAACTGAAATACCAGGCTATTATTTGATGAGTAAACTGGATAACAGCTGCTCGATCGATTTTGCAACAACCACTGTTACTCTAAGGCAGAAATAGAATCTGCTTTCTTTTGCATAAATACTTGCTCATTGCCTTTTTAAAAGACATCTCACGGGAGCATGTTTGAAGTGCCTTTTCTGTGAGCCTGAGGTCTGCTATTTGATGGTTACTGAGCTGTGTCTTTCTAGATACACCCAGCAGTAAAATGTGGAAACTGGTTCCATGTGCTCTGTGTAGCTGCTGTCTTTGTCAATTTGTAGTAACATGTCTGTGAAGCAAAAAACGTTATAGTTTGAACTTCTGGTTCATGAAAAAGAAAGAATTCCGAAAAGTACCTTTCAACTCCTACATATCAATAGGACATTTGGGAAAGATCCATTCACTTCCCACCTTAACTCTAGTTTTAGCTAACCAGATGCTAACAGTGTGTATTTTGGGAGATGATGTCTGGCACTTAAAGGATTAAAAGAAACCAGAACTTTACAATGAAAAACTGGCCTGTGCAGTCTGGATTGGAGATAAGCAGCATTTACGCTGACTTCAGAAGAAAAACGTGAGCTTGAGTGGCCTGGTTGGTTGACACTGAGAGAAGTAAAGCTATTTACAGAATTGAGAGATTAAAATGCAGACTATTCCATTGTTAAGATTTATTTGCCTTTAGCTGCTCTTGAGTACAAACCTGTAATCACGCAGGTACTTACTTTCCCTTTATAACAATTTGGATTTCATGGAGCTGCGTGAGAGAGAAAAGTATAACCAGCCTGCTGAGTTACCCATGCATGACAGCAGTCTTCACCTATGAAAATCCCTAGATCCTGTACACTGCTAACCATTCTTCACCATTTTCCTTCCTAATGGGTGAGTGGCAGCTGGAATGCTTGTCAATTTACCCAGATATGAAACTCTGTATTTTGAAGGAATTATATATTTTTCACAAGGGAACTTAAATCCTGCTTTGCCAGCCATGTCAGATTTCTACAGGCATTTTCTGTCCAGAGATGGCTTTCAAACTGGAATGACTGGGAAGTGCACTGCCGTCTTGAGCAAGTGTTTTACCTGTACATTATACAAACACTATATCAAAATCTGCATAAACCTTTCGAGATCTATTCCATCACCATCCTGTGCTTGAAAGCTTGTACGTTACAGAACCAGAACTGAGTAACAGTGAAAGCACTTGGCTAGGTGAAAGCATGGTGCACGATGCTTCCTGCCACCATGTCCTCCCTCTGCCAGGGCTTGCTGACTTCCTTAAGCGCACATTCAGGAGTTGGACCACGGTGACCTTATTCCTGGGCACTGAGCCACACAGATGGAGGGAGGCCAGCCTCTATCCATGAAGAGTCTGTGTAATGTGCAGCCTCTGTTGCCCAAGCAGTTTCTGTTGGACACAGTACACAGTCCAACTCTCACAACGACAATTTAGTGCCTGGGTAGGTGGTTCCTGATCTGTCTAATTTGTTGTCATGTAGCCAATGTGAGTTAATAAAATGATTCAGCAATTGTCATGGATCCTGCTGAATGTGTCGTGGATCTGCTGACCCTGCTGCCATAACTTTCATTGCACTTACTTAAATACCCTTGCTACTGTTTTTTGTGCCTACCTCTTCCAAATTTCCTTCTAACATCCCTGTAAATAACTGATTCTGTTGAATTACAGAATTTTCTGTATATGTTTCTAGATTCTTGAATGCTTTTAATTGGCATACAAAGAGTTCCAGGGAAGCAAGTTTTCCTAGAAAGTCATCCCTTTGCTGAGGGACTATTTCTACTCACGCAAACATCTGTGACAACTATTCTAATATCTTTGATCTTTCTTTAATAACACTTGCCTTCTGGCAGGAAAAAAGATTTAAAGTGTATCTTTTCCAATTCCAAAATTATTTGTGTGTTTTTCCTTTAATTGGACTGCGAAGCAAAACTTCCCTACCCTGAGTTTCTTGTGTTACCAGGCAGAAAGAGGAGTGGCATGGAAACTTTACAGGTGGCCTGGGGAAGAGATCTCCAGGCTGGAGGTGCTCAGCTGTGGGACATCAATCCCCTGCAATTCAAAAACTCATAAACGCAAGCAGCTTTAGTGTACCATCCTTGATCCAGTCCAGCCATGTCCTCAGAAAACCAGTCTGTATGCCTCGGTATTTTCAGTCAGCGATCCCTGACAGAAATAGCATAGAAACACATTGTCCTTGCTTCCTTTATACTTCTGCATTTGTACTTCTAAGAACCAGTGGATCATCACAGTCTAGTGGAGATCCCTGAACTGTATAAACAAATAGCAAACAGCACTTCAGTCTTAGACAAGATTCTAAGTTTCTCTTTGCCTCCTTTGCTCCACAGGCTAACATGCAATAATTGTGCATTATTACTTAGTGCATTTAGCTAAATTCTCTTTAGACAGATGCATTTTAATTAATAAAGAGAAAAAACTGCCTCCCACCCTCAAGTGAGTTCCAAATCACAGAAGCAGCTCACAGAAAAGGCTTCTACTTCCTGAGGCTCTGTGAAACAGCACAGGAACTCTACAAGGATTGGATTCTTTTGGATACATGATGAGATATGTTCTGAATGAGTTATGTTCAGATTGCTGGTACCTTTCATTTGGAAAAAAAAAAAAAAAAAAAAAAAAAGAATGAAAATAAGCTCTCTGCTGGATTCACTGAGAAATTCCATTCAGTGCAGTTGTACTGTATGAAGAAGCAGTAACTGAATGTTTGGGACACAAACCCTTGCAAGCTTCCTGTTGGGGAAAAAAAAAAAAAAAGGAAAAAAAACAGTACTGAAAAATGAGATACTTTACTGACTTGTTCAAAGTGAAGCAAAGGTGTATCACAGCTGCATGCACTATCTACAGTACAAGACAGTCTGTCTAACAACTCACTGGTTTCACTGCTCTGTTTTAACAGATCTGATTTGCTGTTAAACTGATCCTTACTGTAAGGCAGAAATTCTGTTAAAGTCATTTTAGAGGATTCACTGAAGAAACTCAGTACCCAGTGCTTATGGGTTATGAAGCAGCTTTCATTCATATTTTCTTTAGAATGTTAACCATTTAAACTAGTAATTGTTTGACATTAAGAGAATTCTCATCATAAAGCTGATTATAAAGCTGGAAGAAACTCTTTACTGGAAGGGTGGTGAGACACTGGAACAGGTTGCCTAGCGAGGCTGTGGATGCCCCCAGAGGATCCACAGGGATCCCTAGGAGGTGTTCCTGCCTATGGCAGGGGGATGGAACTACATGATCTTAACGGTCCCTTCTAAACCAAACCATTCTGTGATTTGTTTCTCAGCCCTGTAATTATGTCTCTTTAGCTTAATAATTTGTCGTCTAAATCCATGCCTATTTATGTGCAGGCTCTTCAGTACCCTGAAATACCTTGCCGCTTCCCACTGTACTCACAGAAATGGTAGTGATTCATCTGTTGCGTGCAAGCAGTAAGACAGGTAATAGGAAACACAGAAACATGATGGGACGCACACAGCCTTGCGCCTGCAGACTGGGGTTTTTCAGAAGAGGGTGTTCTTCCTGCTAGACCTAGCTGACACCGCACAGGCATTTGAATGCCTTAGCAAAAGTTGTTCTATGAGTTTTGTGAGAGAAAAATTCACTTCAGTGTAAGATTCAATTCAGTGTTTTGTCTCCAGTTCATGTGGCTAAATGAAACATTCAGGCCAAATATTTACCTTGACGCTTAAGAGGAGCTGAATGATCCAAAGTGGTAAGTGAAGATGTGCAGCTCAAAAGCAAATTTCTTATTTTGTATGTTATTTTGTTATGTATTTGGTGCCTTAACTCTTTGTACTCTACTGTTAAATATGCTGTACGAGAGGTAGTTTAGTGGTTAAGGGAACTTTAATGATGTTACTGAACTAGCCTACAGGAACTGTAGCAACAACTGAAGTTTCAGTGGGAGAGTTCTCTTGCATGTTTAATTAATAATCCATTGATAAATTGGAGCTAAAGAATTTAAAGAGCATATAAAAATGTTAGCCATAGATTGAGACAGAAGGTATCAAATTTCCAACTTGAAAGTTTTGTGGCAGGAAGATAAAGGTACAATCTCTTCTGTGCTGTGTAAACAAAAATGAAAATGTAATTCAGCTGCCCAGCACTGCATGTTTCTCAAAATCTCTAGACTCTTATCTCTACTATGACAAATCAACTAATTCTAAAGGACATTAATTGAATGTAGTCATCCATTGGAACAGGGGAGCCGAGATGAGTTAAGACTTGCAATAAATTAAAAAGTAAGTCCAAAATAGCATATGGACTTAATGCCTAATTCCTGCCTCTTACCTGAATCTACAAGTTCCAGTTACCATAAGCCACTTTGCAGTTTACAAGGTGCAGTGCAGCTTCTACTTGAACACGTTTGCTTGCTGAACACACCTGGTCCTGATAGAATGCACTGAGAGAGAGAGAGAGAAGGAAAAAATGAAGGTAGAATGTTCCAGTTTGAGGACATTAAGTATAACAGACAGCAAGTTAGTGGGAAAGATGAACTGCCTTTTCCAAAGCCATAAATACCAGTCTACAGTAAAAAAATGAGGTTTGTCTACTATGGTAAATCAGCAGCCTTAGTAAACTAAGAGCAATGGGAGGCGGTACTGGGTTTTTTTCCTATAGTTTGCAAGAAATTAGGTAAGAGGCTTAAGCTATCCATGTCACAAGCTAAAAGCTGCTGCAGCAGATTATATTTTTTTTTCACTTCTGTAAATAAGCAGGTAATGAAAAGAGGAGGTGGAGAAACAGGAGAAATCCAGTGAACAAATTCTATTTGCCAATGGAACCCAATCCAGATGGGAAGACTGTTCCATGCGGTACACTAGTATGGGAATCCTAGCAACTTATTTGTACAATATTCTAGACAATTTGCTCTTGCACAGAATAGAATAGTAACAAAGGAAAGCAGATACTGCTTCCAGAACTACAGTTGTAATGTATGAATTTCAGATCACTAATACTGGTATAACTATAACAAAGTAGGTTCATCTTACCATGAAAGCTGTTTTGAAACTCTATCCACTTACATTAAGCTAACAGCAAGTTTAATTATAACACTAATCTGTAAGGGAGTAGAGCAGAAGGTAAGTTTTAGCTTTGTACTTCAAAGCTGCTGTGAACAAGTTGATTAATAGTGTTCTATGGAAATAACTAGATGTACTTATTTATTTGTGCTCATTTCTATGTTCTTAGAAAAGCACAAGCTTCTGTAAGCATAACCATCACAAAGCTACTCAGGGTACTTTGTCATCTCAGCAGTGGACACTAACTGCATCTTAAGTCAGCAGGCACAAATAGATCAAGCTTAATTAAGAGGAACAGAACATCTTGGCAGGTTTGCTTTACTACTGGTACTGTTATAATTTAATGATCTATGCATACAGAAATGTGTGTATTCCTGCACTTCTAGTATAACTTACAGTTCTGCAAGAGCATCCTGCAAACTGAACAAGTAAAACTCAGCACAGAGTATTATTCTTTCATTATTCCCACAAAGGGCTGTTTATAAGCAATTGCAGAGTGATAATGCTCGAAGCAGAATAGCTGTGGGCTGCAGAACATTGATATTCAGAGTAGTACAGCTTTCAGAAATTTAGTGATATGAATTATGAAACTTCTAATTCACTGTATAGATTATTTCTTGTGTTTTCAAACTAGCATCACTAGTTCCCTGCTCAAAGTAATGGGATAAAGTCAAGTGTAGTTCTCCAACAACACATTATTACACAGAAATGTACCGGAACAAAATTGAGCTTATACTGCTGAGAGCGTGTTCTACTACACAGAGCCATTCTCTGGGCAATGCTGCATCATTTAAGAGTGGGTAAATATGCCTTCAGGGCCAACAGAACACACAACAGATGTTTAAAAAATAACCCAGAAGAAGCCTTGAAGTTTTGTCTGCTCATGCACTTATTCTTCCCTGAAAAAAGGTACAGGTACATTCAGACGTGTGAGTGAGTTATGTATCAGATATCACAAAAGCCTTTAAGGATGAATGTTTTAAAGGCAGTCTCCTTTGGACAGAAAATAAAGGAAGTTGTCTCTGTCTTCCAGTTCCAAAGTACAGCATCTTATTTCTGATCCTAACCCTAAATCAATATTTATTGATCAAACTGACTAAGCTTTTTAGGTTGATGAGCTCTCTACAAAGCAATTCTGTTCTCCTCTTGAGCCTCTGCAGGGGCCAATGACTGGTGCTTAACTACTACTTCTACTGCAGAATGTCACCTGTCCTCCAGCTGTGTCAGAACCTTGTGTGACACTTGCACTTCTAAGAGAGCAACACTGCTGTGGGGGTAATTCTCAAAAGTGCTAAATGCAGTGGAGCAAATCTCCATGGGCTGTACACTTTCTAAAGTCCTGCCCAGGTCTTAGTGGCAAAGTTGAGCATGAAACCTGTACTGCCAAAAATACGTGGTATCTATGGGAAGATGACTTTGAGGAAAGGCTGCTGTCTTCCACATTCAACTTACAAACTTAAAATAAAAATAATAGTTTAAAAAAAAAGGTTGAGCTTCCACCAAAAATCACCACCACTCGAATCGATTCAAACAACTGCTGTTAATTTGGGCTAAAATTTCTCCCCTGTGTAGCCCAAACTACCACCACCACCATCTGAAGAATTTTTAAACAGTCATCTGAGGGCAGATCTCTGCTAAGAGAGTGCATACTGCAAGGAAGACAGGTGATCTGGCAGTGCAGTATGATGTTACTTTTCTAATGACAGTTACTCCAGGACCAGGAAAAGACTGAGGCAGGGCTTTGGAGCAGTGTTTCATGCTCAGCAAGCTTGCAGAGGGAAGGAATGCAATTCTATAAATCACTTGTACTGTATTTCTGTTTCTAGACTTGAATGAATTTCACTTTTCCTTTGTGGGTCAGCACAGTAAACACTAAAGCAAAGGTCTATTTTTATAAATCTCTTTCACCAGTTGAGAGGGCTGACCTGCAGCCACCAGATGGACTTATTTATCCACAGAGGACAGAATGTTTATTTTTACACTAAATTACTTACAGCATTGAATAAAAGAAAATAAGGCCTTTGAACTATCTAAATAGTATCACCAAATTGCAGAAGTATGTACATATGGTGGACAGTTCCATCTTTCTTCCCACTAAGTCTCTCAAAAGAAGTTACTCAGAAATAAACTTCCAAACGAAGTACAAGAGAGCCCTGTGATCTAACAACAGGTAATTTACGAACCAGGAGAAATCTCAATGAAGTGAGCTAGATCTACTCGCTCGCTAAAAAAACCTGCAAATGTAAAGTAAATGGAATGCTCTTGGGATACTGAGTTGCTTCCTCACGTGATGCTGTACCCGGTACATTTGGCTTCATTTGACTTCTGTGTTGTGGTTTACATGCCAGCCACTGTTATAAACTGTACACAACACCTCTATTTGCACTGTAATCTTAATTCATTCGCCACTGATTGTAACCCAACGCCACAGACTTCTCTGTATATAAAACCATAGCCATGTCCCACTTGCTTTCAATAGCATACAATAAAGGCTTATATCTCTGTAAACAAAAATTATGTCCTTACTACTTATTTGGGTTCTTTAATTTTATTTTTGTTTGCAGTGAGGAAACTGGCTTTAAGGTTTTTTGAAGCCTGGAAAGCCATACGTCTGTCCTGTTTCAGTCAGGTAACAGGCACAGCAAAAGGTTAACACAGGTTTCCCAGGCTGCAGTCTTACCAGAGGTTGCTATTTAGCAAAGCTGCATTTTGGGTGATGGAAACTTAAAGCATGTTTACAGTGTAAGGAGCAGAATGCCCTCCTGCACAAAGGCTGCAACTGAATAAAACATAGGGGAGAAAGGTCTGCATATGCATGCTGAGGCACAGATATTGTGCAAGGGCTGCTGCACACAAATTCTGCTGGGGGTGCGACAGCTGATAAGAGCAGTAACACAAGACTGAGAAGACTGTGAAAATACTGGCCAGAAATGGAAGTCTTCCTTCAGAATAAAAGCTGGACATTTTCTAGCATTTCGTTGATTGCTAAAATGCGATGTCTGTTTTCTTAAAAGGTAAATTCTAGAATTAAAAAGAAAAAAAAAAAAAAAAAAGCAAACCTCTCACAAACTTTTATTCTATTCCACCCCCATCCCTTCATTCTATTTCCTAGAACATTAAATTCCTGGGGTCCCAGTTTGCCCTCTGCGGTCTGAAACAAACCCAGGCCTCTTCTTTGTCCAGAGCCTCTGAGGGCACAACAGGATCCCAGGAAAACCACATGATTGCTGTTGTTTCTTTGAGGCTGCAACTCACAGCTTCCTGGAACACACATGTCCAGTTGCCTGGACTTACAGAACATGCTTTTATCCTACAAACTAACACTAGCCATTTTATCAGAAGCCCTTATCTTCTAAGTGCTTTTTTCTGGTCTTTAATTCAACTTTTCAAATCTGACTGCACAGATTATTAATCCAATTCAAAGGGGATCAACTCTGAAGAGGTTTAAAAAGGGTTAGGAGCTGACTTCAGTCATGAGCGCTCTTAATAAAATGATCTGGAAAGCCACAGCCTAGCATACATACCAATGGAAATAAGAAGTGGTGTGCGACCTCTGCACTCTGCAAAGCAGCGCGCAGCCAGCTGAGCCTGCAGTTGTGAGGCCAACAGCTCAGCTGGGCGCATAGGAGCTACTGAGGAAACGAACCTCTGTACCAGAACTGCCTAGACCATGTTTCCTTTGCAAGGCAGCTCTATCAAATACTTAGAAGGTATGATCCAAAGAAGAACCGGCTGTAGTCAGTGAAGAAAACCCCATTAACAGTTGGCTGAAACAGAGGTCCATTTTACCCTACATACTGCCGTAATACTCTACCTATGTACACACAGCGTTAGCTAGCTTATTAAGAGGTCATTCAGAAAGCTACCTCAGGATTAGCATCTCAGAGGTGCTGAGCAGACTGACAGCCCTTCAACTGCTGCTCAGTGCCAGCTAATGAAATGCACTGGGTGTGCTCCAGCAGCAAGCCGATGCCCTGTGGCATCACAGGAACGAAACATGGGGTAGATAAGAGAGTGGCACATGGCATGAGTTCTCATGGCTCTCTTTCCTCAATCTTTGGCCTGACATCACTGGTCAAGGCAGCTACAGGGAGGCTGCTAGTTTAACCCCTTGTATCACTACTGTTCCATCCACCCCCTGCCAAAACAAACCACACAACCACTTCAGTCCATATACTTTTTCTCACCATAGTGCTTTATTGTTCCAACAAATCCAACTCAATGCCTGCAGCTGAAGGCAAGCAGTGAGCTCTCTAAGAGGAATAGCCCTCCCCAGGCTCAAGCCATTCCCACAGCTGCTTGACTGCACCAGTCCTGTCTTTTGCTGGCACAGCACTGAAGGGATCCCTGCAGAATCAACCAGCTACTGAACAAGCAAGAAGTCCAGCTTATCTTGCTGCCATCAGCACTACTTTAAAAAACTGCATACGATACAAAGAAAACTCTAATAAAGGATTTGTTTGACAGCCATGAAGGAACAAGCCAGCTTGTCACTGTACGTGACCTGATGCATCTCCAAGCCTGCCCAGAAATTCACACAGCTAGCTCTGGTTTCACTTTTCAATGAACACCAACACCAAACAATCTAAATTCCATGCCCTACTGCCTCTTAATTTATTGATGTGGCTTGGCTTATCCAGGCATCAGTTCCCTTTTCTCATGAATGACAAACAGATCGCAACTGCAGATCTGTTAAAGGCAGCTGCGATGTTGAGGACCCTTGGAACTGGCAGGAAACTGCTCCAAACTGACTCCGAGGGCCCATTTCCATGCAGTGTGAGAAGAAAGGTGCTCTGACAGTGAAAGTCAGGAGCTACAGCTGGCAGATCTCATTCACTCATCTCAGTAGGAGTGAGGGCAGAGCCCTGGCTGTGCTGTAACTGACTGTGGGGTGGCGGCTCTTACTTAAGAGCTTTGCACTTGAAGGCAGAAAGCACCACGCTCCATAAACCATGCCAGTGACAGCACGAAGTAAAAAATAAAGATCTATCCCTCCCAGCTCATGCTGCCCTGTACAGAAAGTAGAGCTGCACAGATTCTCTGCCATTATTCCAATCCCCTGTTCTGTAAATTTTGTCTGCAAATAGCTCAGTCCCTCACAGGAGGCATCTGTTTACAACACCTGACAGAAGCCCAAAGGAATTGGGCTGCCAAGACTGGACTGCATGTCTGAGCAGCTATCTCAGGATATCTTACACTCTGCTTATTCTCTCACCTTGCATGCTATGTACACAAAGGGCACAGGGACTGTTCGGGGTTGTCTGGGACTACCGACTGACTTCTTTTATTACTGGAACAAAGTAAGAATTGCACAGTGAAAGACAACACCCTTCCTGCAAAAATAACAAAACAATAACAAAACACTCAGACTAGGAAAAAAAAGCTGTGTTCAGATGAAAGTTGACAAACTGAACTGAAGTATTTTAAATGGATCTCACTGAGAACAAATGAAGGAAAATTGGACAAAATTGGACAAAAATGGAAGAGCTTCCCACTTACATCATTACTGGCCCCACTCCGTCCCAACTCTTCTAGAGACATTAAAATGAGCTCAGAGACGAGGCTGCTGAGTAGCTGCTGAAATCTAAAACCAGTCTGTTACTGTAATGCTGCAGGCACACAGCAGCTCTAGAGTCTGTGTTCATGTCTGTGCTAGCAGCAGCCGCTTCATTCATAATTCAGAGAAGTCTGGCTCAGGCTTCCACAGCCCCTCTGGCACACTGGGCTTTTCACATCCCATGCAGAAAACCCTTCAGGGCAATGCACAATCGTCTTCTCTTAGAAACACCATGCCTCCCCCTCCGTGCTAGAGGGAATTATGCTGCGGTCCTCTGTCCTGGGTAGGCGGAGAACTCAGATGTACACTGTAAGCAGCCAGCCTTCCTCCTCCTCCTTCCCATCCATTTGCTCTGGTGCATCATTATTAAATTACTATAAAACCACTTCTTTAAACTAACACAGGCCTTCAGGGCACAGAAGGCATTAATTCACTTCCCTTTCTTGTCAGCCAAGAACTGTGCCAAAACCACAATGGTTTTCTACAGTTTTCTAAAAGGATTGATTAAAAAAGACAAAACAAAACACACACTTTGGTCACATTGTGAAAGCTGATAGCGACACAGCTCTCAGTCTCAGTATTTTACTACTTTTTTCCTCATGCACAGAATTTGATTTAAAACGGCACAATTTTTTTCTCCTATTCCTTTCTTTCCTATTTCTATCCCTATTCTATCGGATAAACTGGCCTCACAGATTAGAAAATCTCATCAGAGTCACTATAGCGTCACCTCCCAAAGTTCATCTATTAACACAGCTCTATGCTGGATCACAGACAACTCTATGCATTAACAGATGCTCACAGCAGGGAGTTTAAACACACTGCTTTGATGTATTCATACTTTTACACCAACTGTACACTCTGCATGATGAGGGCTTCTGCTTCCTATCTAGCAGCCTGCAAATCTCATCACTTCTGCACCTTCTGGCATCTGTGAGTCCACAGTGGCTGTGATTCTATCTGAAGCACTATACAACCTTTCTGAAATACATTTGCCATACAAGCTGTCGATCGAGGAAGATGTCTGCAACATCAGAACAAAAACAGTGTGTTCATTTCTGTAAAGCAAACTGTACTCTGAATTGTTACACCTCTGGAGACAGTCATGTACAGGGCTCCTCTGCACACAGAAGGCCCATACTGCAGGATCATGGTAAAGCAAACAATTTTTGGCCACATCACAGCAACTGTAACTTACCAGTAAAAGCGATTAAAAAAAAATACTTTGCCCTAATTTTTTAAATAAGCAAAATTTAAAGTTTTTTTTTAAATCATATTCTGAAAAAAAATCACCATGATACACTTCTGCTGTAGTTTGGTATGCCTATCTCAAGCAGCATTATTAAAGCAAGAGAATAACAGAAAAACGTATCAGTACTCTAAGCCAAGTTCAAGCTGTACTACAAATACATCCCGCAGATTGATTTCATATATACTTCAGTCTGATTTTGTTGTGTCCTTTCAGATCCTTTCATACAAGGGCATAACACAACTTCCAGAACAAAAGCCCACAGGAGAAAAACATGGAGCATCTTACTCTGCTAGCTGCTTCATGTGCCTCACAGACTGCAGTTGGATTTACTAAAAGGAAATGAGAGGTCTTTGCTAACGCTGGGCATCTAGTATCCTCAGATTCCTCAGAAATCTCCAGGCTTAACTATTTCAACAGTTCATTCAAATAAGCAATGTCTATAAAACTTACTGAGAAGGGTCTGCATGCTGAAAGCCATTTTCCAGCACAAACACATCTTCCTGGCCCAGCTGTACCAGTGCAGTTGGTTCTTGCCTGTGGCAGCTCTGCCCCTGATCCCCTCCCACAGCCTATGGCAGCCATGGCCTCGCCAGTAGCACAGCTCCTCAAAGCGCTCCCCAGCCTGGACCAAGCAACATCAGTGCAGCCGATGTTACTCATTTTTACAGCTGGTCTGAACTAACCCCTGTTCATTTCGAAAGAACAAACTGCTAGCACATCAATGAAGTCATTATTCTAATAGCCTACAACAACTTGTATTTGAGAGCAAAATGCTCTGATGCTGGCGTCTGCCTCTGAAAGAGAACACCTATCCAGAACACCAGGATATGCTCCTCTTTCTTCCACCCCAATGAAAGGGAAAACCATGCACACATAATAACAAAGCGAAACTAGAACCCGCGTTTGGTTCAGAGTGAAGCACTGTCACGAGTAGGGTACATCTAGCTCAGAGTGCTTTTTAGGACAGAGCCTATGGTACTCCCTTCTCCTAGCAGCACATCCCCTAGCATTTGTGCTAAGACCTGCCAGCACCTTTTCTGGATCACCTACTTACAGAACATCAAGCTCCTGGCACGCTACAGTTTAAGTAGTTCACAGAAGAGCCTTATCTACAGCAAAAAGAAGTCTTGCAAGAATAGTTCTCCACAATGTCTTAACTGCAAAATCATCTTAAGATGCTTGCATTAATCCAACTGGAATGAGAAGAGCCTAAGCACACATAAAAACTCTGTCTCTGCTGCTGCAGACTGAGGATTTGATTCCATAACAAATCATCAGGCAGGCTGTAATTTCATCCCCTCTCTTATGCTAGCATTGGTATGCCTGGTGCAAGTGTTGTGACCAGAATGCCAGCAGGAACAAGCAGGTGAGAAGGACCTTTTGGTGCAGTCTAATCATTACATCCATTCTATCACACTGTAAATCTGCACCCTGAACAGTTTAAGATAGAAAACACGTTCATCACAGAGCGTGCTTTTCAGCAACGCTTAAGGCTTAGGACTTGTGGAGTTAATCATTAGAGAAACAAAAACTCAGCGCAGATCTGAGTGTTCTAAGGGAAAAAAAAAAAAAAATTAAGTACAGCGTAAGTACCTGAGCTTTAATTTTCCTTCTTCACTTCTTCTCTGATGTACACAGAATTAATATGACCTGATAACATGTGCTGTAAGGACAAAGCAGCACAAGCAGAAGCATTACCTTGAAATCTGCATCTCTGGCTGGATGCTGTTTGGCATCCTGACAGATCCATTCACTGCCCGAATTGCTTAATTGCTGAATTCTGTAAAAACAGATTGTAGCTCCCTGCAAGTATGGAGAACTTTTAATTTAGCATTAAACGATAATTTTACAAAGCTTATTTCTGTTACAAATCTTGTTATTTAACGTTGCTCTTTAGAAGTCTTGCATGGTCCAGGATTTTTACAGAACCATCTGCAGTAATTTCATCTATGCCAATTTGGGGCAAATCTCGTGATATAATTGCTCCATTAAAAACAAAAATAATTTCACAGAATTGGTTAGCACTCTGCGGCAGTTCTCAAGAGATCTGATAAATCACATTCTCCTCCCATTACCTCCAGGTTAGAAATCAGAGAATTTCTATTTACAGTAGTTTTCACCCCACGTATATGCATTCTTATGCATTAGGTGATACACAGGCTACAAATTTTTTTTCTATATAAAATTAGCTTCTGCACAGAAATAGCTTTGTCCATACAAACATTATGTCAACAATTCTAAGACCGACAGGAGTGCATTTTTCATGATTCCAGCCTCCTTTACAACAGAACACAGCTGGCACAGCAGAACCTCTACCAGGGAGGAGGCACCAGGAGTGCTGGCGCGGCCCCTCCTTGTGCAGGTTTCCCCGTGCAGGCAGCCATCCATCACACTGCAGATCAAGCAGTTTACGTGCACGTTGCTTCATCGGTTCTCACATCCTATTGCCAAGCTTTCCACTCCTCATTTCACCTCTCAGCTGGTGCAAGAAAGGAGCAAACCTGACCCTACCCGACATGCTGGCACAACCACGGCTCCCAGCAGCCGGAGCAGGGCCCACCACCTTCCTCAGGCCTAAGGGCCCAAAGCACTGTCTGCAGAGAGCAGGCACAAGGACAAAGCAATGTGAAAACCAGTTAAGATAGAAGTAAATATAGATATTCTGGATAGAATAGAAGGTACTTCACTCCGCAGCAACTAATACCTTCTCGCAAGCCTCTGCTGTTTTCCCATACACCGGTACTCTCCGTTCACCAGCACTTAATGCCGCAATGACAGGGAAGGTCACGGAGCGCTGCCTGCTGAGGGGCTCCACGGCCACCACCGGCGCCATTTGGGGATGAGACTCACCAGCACAACAGACGCGCCCAAAGGCCGCCGCTCACCTCAGCTCCCGGGCTGGCCCAGCAACTCCTAACAGTGCACCACCCTTCAGTGCACCAACCCTCAGCTCCACCCTCCCACAGGGCGGGCCCAGCTGCTTCCCGGCCTGCCGCCCACCTTCGCAGCCCCTCGGCTCACCGCACAGCCTCCTGCTAACAAGATGGCGCCGCCAGAGTGTTCCATAGCCGGCGCTTCGCCACGAGCCACTGCCTCTCACTGGCTGCTTCTGCCGCCAATCAGCGTATCGACCTATCAGAAAGCGCTGTGCGACGCGCGGGCACCGCCCCCGCTCCTTGGGCGGGAGCGGAGCGCCATGCCGTTCCCACCTCGCAGCGTAGAGGCTGAGGCCCTCGCGGTCCCTCCATAAGTCACTTGATCACAGAAGTCTGCCGCGTGTGAAATCTTTAAGTCAGCTCAGTTCTGTTTATCTCGTCTTCTGCAAGACCCAACGCCACTGCAAGAAAACCCTTGACTGTCAACATTACTCCCAGCCAGGCAGCAAATACTCCACGCTCCCTTAGCAGCAGTCACGCATTGCTCGCACAGTGCGCGCGTCCCCAGCGCTGTGAGCGGGCTGCAGCTGCATGCCCTCACAAAACCTGGAGTGCAGGAGCACACAATTAGTGCTTTGTTTCATTAGCAGGCAGAAAGGCAGCAAAACCAAATCCTCATTCCTCCAACTCAGTATGGACACGTAGCTGTAAAATCTGGTAAAATCCTAAAAGGTTTTGTATGCAGAGTCTTCGGGGGCCTTGGGTAATGAAGACAGTACTGCACAGTGAAAAAGGAGGGCAATCTAAACCAGAAAACAATCCTTGCTGTGTAAACTGATGCCTCATTTTATTATTTCATTTAAGGGCCTCCAGGCAGGCAGTGCACGTTACTCCGCTCGCTCAGGCACAGCCCAGCACAGCCCCGTGCCCTCAGCACACCGAGCCATGCCATCCCATTAAGCCCTCCAGAAAGGCCCCTTCTGAAGTGTCTAAAGTTAGGCTGGATGAGTGCGAGCCAAGCTGCTGAACAGATGGAACAAAATCCTCCTCTTGATAGCAGGAACTTTATATTACTGCCACAGATAAGAAGGGCAGCTAAAAAAAGTCAAGGAGGTGGTTACATAAATTGCAGGAAGGCTTACCAGCAACACTTAAAGGTGAAGTTTTGATAGAGCTGGAACATTCGCTTCCATCCGAAGACCCTGCACAACCAAGAAGGAAAATCTCAGAAACTAAAAGGAGATTGTAACCATAGAGGATCAGTGCCAGAGAGCCCGGACCTCAGCGATCCAGCACAAAGCATTTGCAAGCAGCAGCCCAGAGCACACCAGGCTCTTCAGAAAAATATATAAGCTTCAGCAGGCAATGTGGCATTCATTTTGAGTTCACTGCACAAAACCAGCTGAGAGCATATGTGAACAGAGAGATAATTAACTACAGGAGATAACATCTTATTACAGCAAAAAATGCTAACAAACTCATTCTTCTTTGCTTACAGATCTGTGATATATTCCTGCCTATAGCAACTTTGAGTCAATGTGATTTGTGGTTTGTTTTTTTTCACCTTGCTCATTCAAAGGCTTGAGTACCTGTAAATTCATCTTTCTCATCTTAAAAATGATCTGCTTCCTTATATTTCACGTGTAATTGAGCTTCAAAAGACATGCCTCTCAGCAGACAATCTGTTTTTCTTAGTTGCAGATGCCTTAGATGGAGTCAGAGTTGAACTATGCTGGTAATATTTATTTGTGAGTAATGTCTTTCAGAAGGATATCTAAAATAATCCACAACTGGAAACTGACTACAAAATATTTCTTAGAAAATGTTATAAAGCTTTTTGTTACGTTTGTTCCACCACCACACTGAAATGATGAGTATACGCAGCGCACAGTTTTGAGGCAATGTTTACTTAGTGGAACAAAGCAACTTTTCCTTCTTTTAAGCAGCACAGTTTTGGGGCAAAGTGGAAAGCACACACAATTTCCTACTCCCTTCGGGAAAGACAAATGGACAAATGAACTGCTTTGGTTGCTTCTCCCCCTCCCATCTTGCCTTTATTCGCCTTCAAACTTTCTCCAGAAGTTGTGATTATTGAGAAACTGCAGAGCTGGAATTACCAAGGTGCACCAGTCTGTGAAAGACAAAGCAGTAAAAACGACACAAACCTTATAATGCCATTCTCTTACAGGAAAAGTATGGGTAGAAAAATGACAGCATGATAACAGCCTCCCAGAGTAAGGCTGCTTTCAGAGTCACCTTTAGTCACTTTGGTGACAAAAATACATTTTTACTCCTTGTTATCTCTTTGCAGAACACACACAGTTGGGGGAGCCTGATCTGCACTGTGACCCAATTAGTGCATTCATCCAGTTGCACAGCTAAACCCAGTTCAGCTATGACTACAAGCTTCTAGTGAAGATGACGTGAATGACACTTCACCCCACAGAATCTATGTTACTGATGATGATAAGTAGAGCTAGGCTGCGTTTATTTTGCAGATCCAAGCGGAATTTGGAGGGTCATGGAAAAAAATGTTCTAAATTGGACATATTTGAGAAATACTGAGTCACAAGCCTCAAGCTGCACAAGGTCATTTTAGCAGTTTCTTTTTTCAAAGCAAAACCTACATTTTATTATATAAAGCAATGTTGGCAACACCAAGAATATGAAGTCTTTTTTAGCAAAGTCCTTTGCAGCACAAATATAGTTTTGGTCTGACAGAAGCTTGCAGATCCTAACACTTCTATTTTAGGAAGAGAATTGGTTTTCTATTGCAAAATATTTAATGAATTTGTTAAAATGAAATGAAACAAGGAAGTAGTTATACAATTTTACTTGTTTATATTTCAATTCATAAAGTATACACACTGCAACTATGCTACCACAATGTCCACGCATTTCATATTGATGGAGATACAAGTTTTGTTTTGTTTTTGGTATTAAACAATAGAGATAATGTATGCAGTTAAGGAAAAAAAGCTTGGACATAGCATGTTCTATTCTGTAGTTACAGAGTACATTAGCTAGCATTAGTACAGTAAACAAGAAAAAGGTAGAAATACAAAATAAACCAAATATCTTTATATACAAACCAGTGCCTCTTATTGTTACCAGCTTATACTCACACTGCACACGAAATTTATCCACTGATGCAATAGATACTTCAGCATAACACAAACCATTATAAATTAAAAAAAAAAAAAAAAATACAAGGTGCAAAACTCCATTCTACAGCTTTCTGGTGAGAACTCAGACAATCCAAAGAATAAGCAATCCAAGCATGTTTAGCACCTATTAGTGCAACTGCATCGAGCATGGAAAATGACCTACACAACCTCTGAACGCGTTACCAGGGAAGCCAGTTGGACAGCTATAGATGCTCGCAGCTACACTCACGCAGTGATTTTTGCCTCATATATATCTCAGTTCATTGTTTCTTTGTCCCATTCATACCTATGTGCAAAACTAAATCCTGGAAGCTTTCTCAGAGCTTCACAGAAGGCCTGCTACAGGCGGGTAAAAACAACGGAAGAACAGAACAAAAAAAAGTGACAAAAAACAAACAAAAAGACTCAATTAAATGTCAGACCATCCACATGAGCAGTCCTTGTTAGCTGGGGATTTTAACGCTGTTGATATGTGGATCAAACAATACGACACAGAAGTGAAACAGAACTTCCCCAAGAATTCTGATTATTCTCGTCTAGCATTCAGCCAAGGCCCTGAACCTCAGGTTGCAAATTTGTTTGGCAAACACAAAAAAAAAAAAAAAAAAAAAAAGCTCAGAGTTGCATAGAATTGATTAGTAACAGAAAGAAATGCCAAACACAGAGATGGATGCTGCATCTAACTAGAACAAAGTGGGGCTGCGCTGACAGGAATGCTGAAATCATCCCCATTCAAAAACGAAACTTCACCTCCTACTCTCTATATCCTACCTCTGGGGACTGCTTTCTGGCACTGATGTAGTTCTTGGTAGTTGTCTTTTTTTTTCTTCTTTTTTTGCTTTGTTTTTCTTTTTTTTTTTTTCCTCTTTTTTTTTTTATAATTCCTTTAGTGACACTTTTCCTTTCAAATAAAATATTAAAAAAGGTTATAACTGTAAAAAAACCTATCGTATGTAAACTTAACAATTAGGGTTTGGTAAGTTCTCGTACCTAGTCTGTGAAAAGCCTCCAGCCAGACCGCAGAATGGAGTGTTTCTCTGAAGAGCTTCAATCTAGCTACATCACCTGTTAAATATCAGTAGTATGAAGATCCCATGTCTAGCAATAAAGCCATTTTTGTGTTTCCATCCTTTTTATCACTGACCTATTGAAATCCCGACATGCTGTATTTCTATTGTATTTACATTCTGGTCCTCTCGTGTCACAGAATTAAACATCTGGCCAAGGAAGGCAACAAAAGGTGTTGTGTTAAGAAGGTGTGTTTGACAGAACTGCATTTCAACAAGTCTCTTTTCCTTGGACTCCAGTCACTGTCTTTATAGAGCTTATTGTTCTGTTGAACCATGTTTTCTTTGCAGCTTGTACTTCATTCAATGCCAGACCCAAATGGTGTTCCAAATCCTGCAAACAGAAGAGTGATTTCTGTAACTTGGTATGTATTCACAGCACAACAGGAGTTGAACTGAGAAGGCTGTAGGACATCTACAATTTCTTAGCTATCACAGAAGCGAGTCTTAAATTGAAAGGAGCACAACAGGCGATGAAAGAAAAAAGTACAAAAAAGCTTTGAACTCCAAAGCAAGCCTGTGTCATTGCCCTCAGTGAAACATTCAGCTTCCTCCAGTACATGCAAGGTCTTTAATTCTTTCCTATCTGAGAAGGAGGTATTCCCAAAGGAAGTGGACTTCCTCCAAACTAACTTTTAAGTTTCTGGGGAGAAGCACTGACGTTGCATTTTTGGGCTACAAGAACAACGTTGTCATATTTTCCATAAATACCTCAAGTACCTGGAGTGTTTTCCAGTCATGTTTTAAGAAACATGTCTAACATTTGTCACATGTTAGCTGTTCGTTTAATGTCGATTGTGAGATAAAGAACTGCATGATTCAGTCCTTTGTCAGAATTTGGATTTCTTCCAGGGAGTTGCAGAATATCAGTAAGTTCTGCACTGCAGCCACGCAGATGTCTGGAAGTTGTAAGGAGCTGGTTGGTAAACACAGTTCATGTAATTTGAATTATTTTATCTGCATACACTAAGTTTCAGACCCAGGGATGGTTAAGTAAGTCAGACAGGAAACAGCAAGTTACAGTTTCAACCAACAGGATCTGTTCCAAACTCTCTAAAACAAACACACTTTTCTAGGGATGCAGACACACCACATACACTGTAGAATGAACCCCAAAGTATTACCTGTATTTTACATTCTGCTTCCACGAGCTGCAGTTTGGTCTGGGCCAGCTCAAGCTCCATCTCCCTCAGCTGGTTTTTCAGCGTTTCCTTCTCCTCGTCCGTGTCATCATCCGAACCATCCTTGGCTGAGCTTGCAACCTTCACACGGCCTTCTTTATTGAAGAACTCCCGGCAGTGTTCACAGTCATCCACTTTTTGCTAGAGTAAATACCTGATTGTGAATGCCTGTACCAGAGTGCTGAGCACAGCCTTTCCGTGCCTCTGCTCTGGCAGCACAGCACCATGTGAGAGGGACTGCTAATGATCTGCAAACCCTGAACTGCCAGGGAGCACAGCCAAGCAGGAGCTCCGGCCGCCCCCAGGTCTGTGGACTCTGGAAACACTGCTGTACTTTTGGTAAGACTGTCTGGCTCAGATAATGGGCTGTGTAAAAGACAGCCAAAAAAATCTCCTCCAGAAGAAAATAAGACCCCCTCAGAACAATTAAAACGTATTACTGCCAAGCATGAGAATGTAGGCAATATAACAAGGGAGAGATGAACACCAGCCATCCCTCCTACAATCTTTCCAGAACTGTAAGTCATGAAGGAATGCTCTTTCAACCATCATTTTTGCAATGACTAATTATGTGCTTTCTGTTATGATTTTGCTAAGAGATTTAAGTGTTGTAGACTGATTCTATCTGTTCTCTTACCCGTATTTTTTCAATTTCAGCCTTATTCGCTGTTTGTTGCTTTTCCAGTCGCTCACTCAGCTGGGAACAAATCTGAAAAGCAAAGTTATGTACCAGACTATTTAGAAATGCAATTTTTATCCCAGATGAATGCTAAAGCATAAATAAATGCTACAGGAGTATTAACAGGGACAGTTTTATGGCTCTGAGAAAATAGGAAAATTGGGATACTACATTAAGTTGTGTCATTCTATACGTATTCTTCTATGTCTATAGAAAGTGGTCACATAAGTTTGGTCTTGCTAAAGGAATCCAAAACGGTTAGGGAAAGCATGAGTCCTTTGGGACAAAGGCACCAGCCACAACCCCAAAAGTAGCAGTGCTTTTTGTTTGTTTGTTTTTTGAAGTCAGTTCCTCAAGACCCATGTGACTTAAGAACATCGTGAAAGTTTCCATTAAAAAGACTCATCAGTTTAGGCCTTCGATACCTGATGATCAGGTGCTGGAATTCCAAAGTAAAATCTCTAAAATGAAAAAGGCATCTTTCTCTCTTCTTACATGCAATTACCATCTGATGGAAGAACTGAAGATAGGAAAGCTTTGCAATGAAGTAAAATCGAGATATACAGGAGCCCATATGAACAATGTTGGGCTGCCACTGAGGCCGTGAAACTGGTGATCTATCAACACCTGTGTTAAGAGTAAACAGAGCTGGCCATCATGATCTCAGCAAATACAAGTGCCAGCTTCCTGCTTAAAATAGCTAAAATGTCTCCTCAAAGGAATGACACAAATCTCCTAGGATGCCTGAGATTGCAATTTGACTGCAGAACATGTAATCATTAAGTTGTGCTTACCTGTTTGTAGTCACCAATTATAGAGCTGTTCTTTTTGATCTCTGACTCAGCTTTATCTAGTTCCCTACGACACATTTCCTTCAGCTGTGGAAAAAAAAAAAGTTTATATATTTGTACAATCTGAGAAATAAGCATATGGTACTTCCTCCTTGTCCTTAACCTCAATACCTTTTGCACAGGGAACAAAGGTCTATCTCAGCTATGTGCAAACAGGGAAAAGCTGGACTACGGTGGCTCTCTTTGCTAGAAAATTGACTAGTTTAGAGAAGGAAGTATTAAATGTACTGACAGCTGAAGTTCTGTCCTGCCTCTTTGTGCAGCAATCTCTGGCACAGTCTGTGCCTTCACAATTTCAAGTAAAAAATTCACTATCCTGTGAAGCACCTGACAGGAAAGAATTCTGTTTTGCTGACGCTCTTTACACTACAGAGGAGGCACAAGCAGGACTTAGAACATTAAGCTCTTCCTACACTTGTCACTTTTTTTTCCCATATCTGCACTGCACAGAAATCTGAAAATGACAGAAGTGCCCCTAACCTGAGCTGATTCTTCTTCCAGGCGCCTCTTTTCTTCTTCTGCATCAATCAATTTCTGCTTGGTCATTAGCAGTTCCTTATTCAGAGCATCTGCCTTTTCCTCTGCCTGGAACACAGAGCAAAGCACAGCACTGAAGAGAAGCTTCCTTGTTGTGCGGATGCTGGTAGGCAGCAACGGGTGGAAACTGCAGTAGGACACAGCCAAGAACACTGTCCTCTCATTCTTATTAAAAGAAGTCTCTTCTTGTTGCTAATAAAAGTAATGTTAGGTCAGATTCCTCTTTTAAGAAAAGAATGTCCCACCAGAAAGCACACAATCTTTTCTCACTACTTTTTTTTAAGAATAAATGTGCATAGCTGTAAAATCTTGGGCTGTTCATAAGCTGCTTTGCAAAGTAAGACAGCTTTTCCTGTCTAACACACAGCAACTCAGTACTTCCCAATAGGTGTATGAATTCAACATAAAAATAGATCAATAACTCAACTGATATATAGAATGTTCAGAAAGTAGCTGTACCATTTCCCTTCAAAGGAAGAAAATCAAACAGTGAATTTTAGTCCCTTAAAGTCCTGCTGATCCTTTAAAACAGATGGCAAAGGCAAAGAGAACATCTTTTCATTATACATGGTTTTTAAGCTGTTTTAAAGCTAAAGGAAACTGGGATATGGGAGTCTAGCAATAGCAGAAAAATGAAGCCTATTTTCTGGTCTAGTGCAAAGGTTATTAAGGAAATTCTCGTATTTCCAAATGCTTTGCTTTGATCTTTTAGGCTGCAAGATTTCAGAGACACTATGAAATTATTAGAAAAGGTGTACAAGCAATCTCCTTTGGTACTTTTCTTTCAGGACATCTGGCCAGTAGAATGAAACTTACCATTGCAGCTTCCAATTAGAAGAGTTAATCAGGGTTCCAACATAGGATCAAACCTACCTATCTCCTCCTGGGGGATAACCTGAATGCTACCAACATCGTTTACCACCTTTGAAGGCATGAGCGTTACATATCCACCGGTGTATCTCAAAGACTTACTCAGTTTTTTTCTCTCTTAGCTCTCTATTTAAAGGAATAAAAGCACAACTGGTTTATATGGGCTAGAGCAGCCCCAAACAACAGTTAGTAACAGATACAAAAACTTCTGCACTACTTTGTTTTGGTTTGGTTTGTTTTTTTGCTGCAGTCCACCTTCTGAGAGCAACCAGTGGGCATCTGCACAGCCTTCCATGAGCTATCTCCAACACAGTGAAAAAGCACAGGTAATAGGAGGTGAACATAAGAATGCTTTTTGAAAGCCCCGCATGGAACATACTTCTATGTTTCACTCATTTTTAACATTACAGAGCAGTAGATGTAACAAACCTGAAAGTCATAAAACAAACTTCATTAAAAGCAACTTCATCCATTAGCATCACCATTTACAAGGAGTATGTTTCCAACAGCCAGCTTCCAGGAGACCATGGGAAACCTTGTGTTCTCTGGAAGCAGATAAGCTGAAACATTTTTAAGCCTGTCAACTCCTGCACAACATGATTTTTAAAGTTATTTTTCTTTCAGATTTCAAAAGCACCCTTATCTTGGCACACAATGAGAACAGCAAACGTAAGGACTTGAACTTTGTTCCTCATCTCCCCGAGCAGATGGACTAAATGTGGCCCAGCCTATCAGGTGCATTACAAATGCCAGTGCCTTTGCACGTAACGTGAAAAGCATATCCTAAAAAAATCTCCAAGACATCACTATGTAATGAAGGGAATGCAGAGCAAGCTTAAAAAAAAAATCACTACGAAAAAGTAAACCTGAAACCTCTTTCTGAGAGCTCTGCTGATATGGAAAACAACCAATGATGAGTTCATGTGGGCAGATTTCAACAAGCCAAACCCTTTTCTAGAATTGCCTAATAGGTATCTGAGGATCTGATCCTACTGAGAGCCAGACAGACTCAGACTTTCAAATTTATTAGGTACCAAAAGCCTGTCTTCTGTGAGCTCATACTCATCTGAATACCAGTTGAAGAAAAACAGAATACAGAATCCATGCTGGTATTTTTGTAACAATTTGAAGACTTGACTTAGCTCCTGCTATACTTTCTTTCAATATAGAAAGAACATAGAGAAGAAAGTAACTCATCAAGTCCAGGCTTAGAACCTCTCTTCTCTTTCCAGGCTGAATGCTTTTCAGAAGATTCCATATTTCAGATGCTGGTCCTGTTTCCTGTGGGTATCTGACACAGGTCTATATATCATTGCTCCGCAGTACGGGCATGGAGGAAAGAATCCTAACCCACCCGTATCAACTGTTCCACATTTTGCAGCATATCAGACACCCTGTACTGGTGCTTCTCCACTCCACGTAATGTGACGACCTGCATCTGCTCAACCTGTTGCCCTGACAGGACTACAAGAAGCCCAGTAGTCTCATAAAAAAAAACCAAAGGCAATCCCTAACCCTGGAGGCAAGACACAAGTGAAAATACATTCTTCAAGGAACAAAGAATATGGGATTTATCACCCCATCAGCAGAAAATTAAACATTACAAAGTATGAAAATACTCAGTGATACCTACAGTGAGAGGAGCCACTAGAAATTAGCCCCAGTACTTTGTCTCCACTACGGAGCATAAAAACATCTTACATTGTCTAAATCCTTCCGCAGAGCAATCTTGCTGGTCACCAGTTCGTGTGCAAGGTCATCATTTTCTTGCTCAAGCCTCATGTTTGCTTCTTGCAGACGCCGGTTCTCACGCTATGGGCAGACAGAAAGTCAAGAAAAAGGTTTTGCTATGCGTTTATCTATAAAACACAGCACTCTGTGCCTGACTGCAAATGTCCAGCTTACATCTCAAACACTGAAAGTCAATTCCACCTGCATGAAATTTAATGAGAACAAGAGCTGCTACCCATACAGTAAATACAAAATAAAGCAAATTAAATATTAGTCTTGAGAAGAAACTGCATGTTAATAACTCATCTCTTCCTTGTTGAGATGGTGAAATGTTTTTGAAGAATGCAGTGGTAGGAGTGCCACTCTGCCATCACACCCTACCAAGAGATTCCTACAAACACTCATTTCCTAATAGCTGAAAGTAAACTTTTCATGCTGGAAAAACGTGAGAGTGGATGTACTGGGAAAGCCACTCTATATTCTCTTATAATTCCCATCACGCAGACAGATGTTAAAGTTTACATAAAACTCTTCAGCTTAAAACATGTAAGTGGATGTATGCGTACATGGACTTGTCAGAAGACAAAACAGCTTAAAGAAAAACCAAAAACTTCTGCAGGTATTGCATGTTAAATCAGATTACAGTGGGTAAGCATTACCTCAAATCTTTCTATTGGATCCTCCTGCTGAGCTTGCTGCTCTCTCATGGTGTGATATTCCTTTTCGTACTTCTTCAACTTCTTCTGGCTAATCTAAATTAAAGCAGCCTATTAGTTGCTGTCCGGAACATCAATAAAAAGACACACAATTCACAAAGGGTTATGCTGTGAGCTTTGGGCAACTCCTGCCTTCTCTAAAATGCAGCTAACAATCTTTTCTTGAATGTCAAACCTTTGGATATGGTCTAAAAAAATTTTTTCACTCAATATAATAACAAAAGTATCCCTATCTCTCATCCTTTTGTGAAATACAGAGAAGTGTTAGAAGGGGATTCCTAAGAGCACCCTACCTGAGTTCTCCTTGGTACTTACAGCTGTTTGATACCCAAAACATTACAGTAGCTTAGCAAAACTGAATCTCTTGATATCCACCATACGTGTTTAATTTCTGACCTAACATAATGCTGAGGTTTCTTCAGCTGCTTTTCTAGCAGCAGCATTTGCCATCATGTTGAAGTGTTTACTTTAAAAGAAACTACAGATGCAAAAGCAGTTTTCCCCTCTCTAAGAAGGGAGAGAAAAGTGAATTAAATTCAGTGTTTTGTGCAGTGTTCAAGTCCTGCAGGAACAGAGAACACACAAGAACTGCATCAGATCCAGACCAGCACCCTGCCTGCTGTCAGCTGTTGGGTGTGCAATGTGCTGCAGGAGTGTAGTGACAGTATGTGCTAAAACCACTAACAGCATTTCACACGCAAAGCAGTACACATCCAAATTACATCACCAGTAACAAAAGCTGCTGAATCCTTATTGTTATTTCAATAAGCCAAATCATATGAAGTTATTTTTTAAGAGGAAAACATTCCCATATTTTGTCTGAGAAACAAATTTGATATGCATAAATGACAGACAGTGGAAAACATGCTTCAGTTTCTCTTACGTTTGTTCCTTATCATTAACAACCTTACTTGGAACGAGCAGCAGAAACCTGGTAGCTAGGCTCCCCCTAGTGAGAACTGCACGGAAACATTCAGTTGAATGTGCTTCCGCTGAGTCTTTTTGGAGAATCCAGCCCATGTACCTGGAGTGGGTCCAGCCCTATTACAGCTGCAGCAGTGATCCTTACTCAGCAGCCCAGAATATTAACCCCTTTCTTACAATACAGCCTGTAACTTCATGGAACTAGATTATTTCACCGCTCTGCTCCGGCTGAACTGTGCTAACTGTTGGGTTCCACACACCAAATCTCAAGCTATGTAAAGGTTAGCTTTTGAAAGGAGAGGAAGCCACACTGCCAGTCAGACAGGAGTGCATTAAACTAGTGTTGCCCCTGCATACTATATTCATTATACTCATATTAATGATTCAATCATACTCATTATGAGGTGATCGTGAGAACATTTACTACTGTCACCAGTTCTTGATACTGGAGCCTTAGCAGGATCCATGCTCAAGGAGTCAGCAAGGCCTTTGGGCCTCCATGGTGACAGAAGGCAGAAATGAATACTGAAGTCCCACCAGTATTTTGAGGGCAGAGAACACTTTAAGAAACGACTGCTGTCTCAAGCTCATCATTTACTGACCTCCTTTTCAGCAGAATGCTGTTGTAATCACAGTGCCTTAGCTAGGCTACTTCTCCCTTCCTATAAATGATTTATTTTGACATCAGGCCCTTTTCTGCTCAAGAGCATTTCCAGATACAAAGCTGGAGATTTCTACTGACAGCAAAGGACTTACATTTTAGGTCAAAGAAAGCAATTATGTGCAATGTCCAATCAGAGGCAACACAGCACCTGTGCACAGCCCAGTAACACAGTTTGCATTTTCTCCCTAAACTTCCATTTAACCCCCTGACAACACAGCACTCAGGGAAGCAGTGCACAGTCTTCACTGTTTGCTTCAACTACTTCACTGGGAATGAAGGGAGATTTGGCAGAGTGGAAATATGAAAAGCAAATGCAGTCATTGCACTTCATCTTGACCAGATATGCACAGAATGTCTGATCTGTGGCTACTCCTCAGTGACTGGATGTTTATATAGCTTGCTTGCTTCCTGGTTACTTCCTAATTTCTACACTAGTGTCATAAGAAATGCTTGAGTGCTATGGAGAATACTGCTAGTACCCCTCAGTGCAGGGAAGTTCATGTACTAGGAAGACTGTAATTATGCACTGATGCTACAGAAGAATTATTCTAATGGGGGAAAAAAAAAAAAAAAAAAAAAGATTTTGAACCTTCCAGTATATTTGACCAGAAGCTACTAACTTTGTAACATTAGGTTGAAATTCCATTTTAAGGGTTTGTTCTAATGTGTAGATATGAAGTGTTCTAATGTGTAGATATGAAGTGTTCTAATGTGTATGAATATGAAGATAATATATGATGTATGAATAATAAGATATGAAGTGGATAACATCAGAGGGGAACAAACGTAACTCCCACTGCCCCAAACTAAAAAACTTCACTGTGTGCCTCAGAAATTGTACCCACTGAAGATGTGCTCACGGTTGCTGTCACCACATCTTTACCTTCATGTTACAGGCCAACTCCATCAGCTTTTTTGCATTCTCCTCTGAGCGGTATCTCTTGGGCAGCTGAACACGGAAGAATTTCAAAGCCCCTTCAAAGTCAGTCAGTAACAAATCATCCTTGGTAGTCTGCAGACAAGGAAAGAAAAATCAGCAATTGCAAAGCAGATTTTGGACAATTACTGAATTCCCAGAGATAATATAGCAACGACAGTTCTGTAAAGCTCCCAAGAACTTATCTATTTGTTACCCTTCTGTAAATAGCATTTGTTTCTATTCCTGCAGCTTTCTATTTCCCTGCCTCCCCATCCCCCAAAAGCACTCTGCCGTACCAAAGATGACAGACAACAGCACATGCAATACAGGAAGCTCCTAGCTTAAAAAAAATTGAAAATTAACAGGCATCTTAATTTTTGCTACCTGTGCACAATGGCACCATGGTGCAGAAAGCACCGTGTTAGAAGTTGGATACTCACTTTTAATAACCCCAGTGCAACGTTAAAGATAACACTTATTCCCTAGAGAGAAAAATAATGACAAAATAAGTTAATTTCTTGGTATTTGCAATCCTAGTTTTTAATCTACTTGCTGGATTTTGTTGTTAGTCTAGTTTCTGCAAAGATGAGAACAAGGATACAAATGCAAACAGGTTCTACATTAAATGACTTCAGTTAGGAAGGTACATTCAATGGATTGCCATTACTGATAGCAAACCAATGTTTCAGCACAGGTTTTACTATCTTAATAGCTCCAAACTCCAAAATGATGAAGGTGCTGCACTTTATTTTTAAGGACTGGTTGGTCAGCTCAAGATGATTCCATTTTCATACAGCAACTTCTGAAAACACTGAACTCAAATGCAGCAATATATACATGGATATATTAACTTCTGGGATTCAAAAGTTGGGATAATTCTTGCAATAAAAAAGAAGGTAACTCACTTTAGGACAGAGTCTCACATCATCTATTTTGCCACTGTTTGTTAGAGGTGTTTTGCTTAAGCTGCCTGGTTAATTATAGCAGTCCCTACACCCAGTAGTAGCATACAGCTTCCTAAGGGGTGCCTGCCCTGATCACAACACACTGCTCATCAGATTTCAAGATTGTCTTTCTTTTCCCATTGAATTTCTTTTCACTCTTATTCTAAAGCAATACAAAAAATCAGCGTTCACTAGGAACACGTTTACTATTTGTGGATTTAAAATGTGTTTCTAAACAAATATAACTGATTTTCTAGATACCATCTGCTGCCTTCAGTTGCATTGGCACATGGACAAAGTAAGCAGCAGATGATAACAGAGAAAGGGTAAAACTGACCAGGAGATTTATGAATGCTGAAACCCTTCAGTGTCCAAAATTTAGACAAACTGTACCACTCCACATAAGCAATTACAGACCTGGTGGAGAATGCAGAATAATGTTAATCAGCCAGTAAATCAAGAGATAACTCATGGATGCTTTGGTACAAAACATGAATTCTTAATATATGTTAATGAGCTCCTAATCAAATTATACTATTTACCAACACGCTACCAAATATGCTGTTTTGAAACATGCATTTGTCCAAATCTTGAAGTAAACAGTTTCGCTTTCTAAATATATGCTGGGAAGTACAAAGAGACTTCAAGTCTCCTGGAAAAAGGGCCCCAGGCTTGTGAGATCACCAGCACAGAAATTAGCTGAGCTACTCTACATGGGATGGCCTTTTTGCATCCACATTCTAAAAAAAACAGAAAAAAAACCCAAACCAACACAAACGTTATCAGTGTGTGATACAATTTAATAACAGAAGAAAATTGGAATCTTTCATCCACATTTGTAAAGTAATTTACATCCCATGAGCACTGTATGGAATTACATCCACATTAAACAGTACTCTGTGAAATAAGATATTTTATATATATAAATATTCCTAATTCATTTCTTTAAAATGCTGAGAACTCTTCCACTGCAAAAATGTAACACTTCTACATAGAAATAAGTATCACTTGCCCAGCTCTGAAAGAACAGCTGTAACAAGGATGTGAATCAAGATGGTGAAAAATGGTCAAAAGTTACCAGCAGTGCAAGTCTTCAGTTACAACACGTACCTCACATAAGAGTAAGTCGATAATATGGAAGACCATGTAGAGAGGGAATTTTGCCGTGAACAGTGTGAGGAACCACTGGGAAGCATACATGTGTGCTTCAAGGCTAATGTCCAGAAAGTGGTTATACAGATCAGGAATGTATTCCTAATAATAATAATGGACAAAGAAAGGGAGAAAGTTAATTTACGCTATCTTGGAGGAGCAGTTGAAACCCCAAAGTATTACAGGAGTTGGGTAGAACCAATGTGGGAGTGCAGAAAGGCAGGTTTCTGCATCCACCCATAGCCGACAGGCAGCTGCCTGACACACTGCAGGGCCTCCCAGGGATGCTGAGGGCTCAGTGCGGCTGCATTGAATGCACAGCAAGCCAAGTTCCTGAGCTGGCATCGTAGTGAGGAACCCGGGCAGCGCTGTGCTGACCCTGCAAAGGCACTGCAGCTGCATGCAGCGAGCGCCTGCTGGGCACTCAGGAGGAGAGCTGCCCCGGGGGGCCTCAAACCCACTGCACTGCCTGCGGTGACAGACAGGACTCTGCTCAGCACCCTCTATTCTCAGGAAGCCTTCAGTGTGGCCTCTTTACCAAGAGGCTACAAACACTATTCGTTTGTAAGACAAACAGCTTGTTTTGCCGTTTTGAACTGCAGGTCCTGATCCATTCACTTCACACAAGTCTGAGCCCCTACCTGCATGAGGCGCTCCAGCTGATAGAACTTGCAGTGCAAATCTTCAAAATTTTGTTTGAAAAGTTCCCTGAGTCCATAATCAAACATGATTTTGACCAGAACACTGAAAGCTTGCTCTTCAGGCATCTGTGAGAAGAAAGTGTGTTTAAATCCTTCATAGCAGTTCCATCTGCCCTTACTGTGGTCTCCTCCCTCACGCAGAAAGGCCAAACTGTTACCACTTTTTAACCCCCTCGTAGCCAGTTCCAAAGTAGCCAAGAGTACCAACACACAAAAAGAGGCCTGGTGTTGGATACTGCACTTCATTCACATTCAGTGGAATAAACCACTTCCCCGTCAGCCAACTAAAAATACATCTTACAGACATCAAGACCAACGCAGCTTCTTGTCGTATTTGCTACACATCATGCCAGAATCCTACAGATTTTCAACAGCCTAATTCTGTCACCTACGTAACTAAGACAAATGCAGTATCATCAGAGGATGTTAAACAGGATCTTTCCCTTATTTTTAGCTATATATTTACCTTTTTAAATGACATTAATTACATTTCACGCTTATTTTTCAGCTGCCATGAATAAGACAGCGCAGTAATTGCTAACAAAAACTCAATTTATCACAAGTCATCACTGGTTTAGGAAAGTTCAATATCCCTTCCCTGCCAAAAACCAAAGATGCACTCATCACGGCTTGTCAGTGTTTAGACATTTCTCCCAAACACAAAAACTCAGCTTTCTATATTTCTGTAGTAAAGTCTGACTTCAGGCCAATCACTTGTTCCTATAAAGGCCAGAACACCCACCTCAGCATTCTATTATTAATCTGCAGATGGAGTTTGTTAAAACTGAAAACTTTGCTGACATGACTGGGCTGGTAGTGATGGACTCCATTTCTGCAAAGCTTTTCAATATCTGTATTCCCTGGCAGCTGTACTCCAAAGGCTCATTTCAAAGAAACCTATTTGAAATTCAGCCTTTTTATTGCATACTTCATTCCCACAGGCAATACCTAACTGTTGAAGAAAGAATTCTCCATTCTCCACATCTCTCTAATGCAATGGATATTCAAGAAATGGATAGAAGACAATACAAATCAGAAGCATGTATGTTTCAGTAGAAGCGTTCAGTTCTCCTATCAGTAAGTATCAGCCTTCTTGATCTGATTCAGTACAGTAATAAAGAATTAATTGGTCATCAAGCAAATGTTTCACATTACAGGAACAATGAACTAGAAGGTTTTTATGATTAGTTATTTGGCTGATGCTTAAAAAGAGCTGAGTTTATGTTATGTTCTGCATCCTCCACTGACTTTACAACATTATGGAAAATGCTCCATGAAGACCAGCCTTCCACTGAAAGCTGCAGAGATGCCTTCACACTCAGTTCTCACTGGTACAGGTGGGGAGAAGAAATCTCAGAACGCTACAGGCTTAGGAACTGTTCAGCTGCAACCGCGCCACTTGCAGTGCACACACTGAGAAAAAGCAGACGTTGTTTTAAAAAAGAATGGTCTATAAATAATTGGCACTGATTTCAAATCCTCTCATATTTCCTAAGCATGAGCAAATCTGAGCATTCTGCTTCTGATTTACAGTAAGCATCAAACTCCCTGGCTTCTGAACACCCAAGCAATTAAAGGGTATTACTCTGATGAGGCCTCTTTTACCAATAACATTAAGTTAAAAAAGATATTCTTAACAAAATAAAAAACTATTTTATCCTTCAATAACCTCTAAAACCAAAAAGCACAAGGGCCCATAATACAGGAGCCCAAATAAAGGCATATAATGTTCAAAGCACTAAGAAACTGACATCCCACCAATGCCACAAATACACTACTTCTGTGTATGCACAACAGTGGTGATGACCAACCATACTTCTGACCGATTTCAATAGAAAGGTCTTCTAAAAAGCTTAAATCTGACCTTGAAACCCTGTAACAGAAACATTTACAGTTGTCTGATACACAAATTCCATGCCTACTAGTGATCATGAGTACAAGTCTGTAGAGTTTCAATTGGAAGGGGTCCTGAAACAGAAACACAGTGAAATGAACACTGACTGTAGACAAGAGTTGTTATGAATACTACAGTTAGTTTTAAACAATTTACTATTCTGCCTGAAATCACATTATTACTGACCAACATTTAAGTGGATAAGCAGCCTGCGACCCCACTTGTTCAGGAGTTACCAATGTCTGTCCCAGACATGTGGAGCAATATTTATTCTTAAGCTGAAAACAAACTGGAGGAAAAAAAAAACACCACTTACATGTAAAAGCAGCACAGCAGCAAGAAACGATTGGCCTTGACAGTAACCAATCTCTTCATCATAGACAGAATAGGCCTAAAAAAGGAATCCATTTTTTTTATAGCATATCTGAGCTAAAGGCACAAAGAAAACAAAACATTGCACTGAACACAACTGCATGAAATTTCAAGAGGTGTATTGGTGCCACTGGTGCCATTCAAAGGAGGGGATAACCTGTGTGAAAATCAAACCATGACGAGCAGTAGCAGCGCCTGGTTACAGTAATGCAGCAAGACTGCTGGAGTCTATTAAGCTACTTATCTGAGAGCTTTTACTCTTAAACAGCTTCAGGGATCTTAGGAGGTCATTTGTGGAAGAGAAACACCAGTAACACAAAGAAAGAGCACCAGAGGATTTCACGTTCTCTCTTCATATCTGCATTTTGCCAATGTTTGTCACACTCAGAACAATTCAGCTGTCTCTATGGTAAGAGTGAACTGTAGAAGCGTTGGTCAGGGAGGCCTGTCACAAACACACATATGGGTTTCTATTTCGATCTCTATCCAACTACACTAAATGGGATAAGCAGCTTTCCTGCTACCACAGGGATGGATCCCATTTCTGTCTCTCACTGCATTTTAGCCTTTAGCTGAGGATCTGTTGCGTCCCTCTCTCTACATTCCATCTTTGGATACCAGGGGAAAAAAATGACACTTTCTAAACTGAAGCACACCTCCTCCCCTCAGCTTTGATCCAGGCTGACATATCTGGGATCATGTGAAGTTCCTGTACTAAAAGCTTAGTGCTCAGGACTCCGGAGGGCTTACTACTTCAGAACGCCCATCTGAATGGCACTATAACCAGGTAAACAACTGCAATGAAGAACGAGGCAGAGTCTGCCTCCAAGGTACAGTGAGCTAATTGTAATAGCCACATGTTCTTCTCAGGTAACAAAGATACATCTGCCAATGATTTTAAACATTAGTTACCAGAATAAGAATGTAAAGAATACCTTGCATATTTTGTACAGGGAGTCCTGACCATCTCCTCCAGTATCTTTAAAATAATCATGAGCAGGAAACGTTCGATTGATGTCTCGAGTGATAGCACTGTCTTGAGGAGACTCCTATTAGAAAAAGTAAAAACAAAAGCTGAGGTACTATAAACTAAAACACGTCAGAAGAGAATAAATTACTACATGCGAGGGCTGAGAGTTGAGGGACTGACATCGTGTTCTGCGCACTGTTCTAAATTTAACAAATACAGTCTACTCAACCAGAACAGACTGCCTGCAGGCTGGCAGCTCCAGATCACAATCTTGATAGATTTGGTTACCTAAGCACATCTGGGAACAGTCAGTGAGTGGCAGAAAAAGCACATGCACACACACACACAAAAGCATTCCGGGACACTGCGATGCAGGCAGCAGCCTTCCCTTGGAGTCTTCCAAAGGCAATGCTGCCTGGTCACATTTCATTTATCTTAAACTGCAGAGGGTAACGAACAATTGTAAGCAGCTGTACAATGCCGTCCTAAGTTCTTTCATTCATTCTCCTAAATGCTTCAGCTAGGGAAACCACTCTCCATTCCTTCCATAAAATTAAGCAATTCAGAAGTAGAAAATCGTGTAAGAGCTGCATACAGCAAAACATAATAAGATGCAGGCATGGCTGCCTATAGGAGCAGGGCAGTTCAGCATCAGGAAGATGGAGCTTTGTTCTCTACATTTCTCAGATGCAATCAATTTCAGATGTCTAAAGTGCTTTGAAAGCTGCACAATAACAGATAGCATACAATTTAAAAAAAACCATTAAGATTGAACAACAGACTGAAAAGGTAATTGGAAGGAATACCATGCGAGTCTGCATCAAGTCCTACACAAGAAGTAGTGAAAACTCCTAGAAGAGATTAAAAGAGTTTGACAAAGCATAATAATTCAATGCAGTAGAAGGGGAAACATAGGCCTTTTCCTCCCAATGGTAATCCAATTTGAATACCACATGACCTCCCTGAAATCAGTGGGCAAGACTGGCGTCAAACAGCCAGCTCTAATGGGATCTGTCAGTATTGCACAGGACAGGCAAGGATATGGAAACTTCTTCTTAGGTCTGTGTCAGACACACCATGTGCAATCATAAGCATTTGTGAACGATGTCCAGCTTAGCCTGAAGTGCCATCTAGGACAGATTCAGGTTCAGAGGGGGAAAGCAAGGAGGTGGCCTTCCCACAGTGGAGTCTTCTAAGGTCTCTGTCAACATTTAACACGGCAGAGAGATGTTTTGATCATCTCATCCAGTTCATTCAGTTTACTTTGCAAACTGTTCCTATTATAGATGCTTAAGCCAGACTTCATCACATTGCATGGAGACCTGGATATTCTTTGAAAACTGGAACAACAACCTGTCGGGCTCGAAGAGCTGTGAGCAGTGGTGGCTGGGAACCAGTGGCATCCCTCAGAGCAGAGCTGGCACCAGCACAGCTGTGTGTGGGGCTCAGGGCCCTGCAGCATGGAAAGAAGACCCCCTCCACAGGTTTGTGAGCACCAGCAAATGGGAAGCAGAGGCCGGGATGTTGATGGGAACACAGAAACAAAAGCCCTCTGTTTGTCTGCAGATGTTTCCTTTGCCTACCATGGCTCTTTTTCCACTATCAAAGAGGACTTTTCCTACACGCTACCTGAGAGCCCAGAACGCTCAGAAATGAATTCTGAGAACTTTTTGAATAAGGTCTTCCTGATAACAACCAATTTTTTGGAAGGCTGCAAGACTGAATTGCAGTGAAGTACCCTGCTATGCAAGAGTGCAGGTATTGTTCACTGCCAACACCCACCTGTGGCACTGAACAACTGGATTTCCAGAGTGTTACCTGTGTTCTGCTGTAATGGCATAGATTACAGAAAATAATCTTAAACTCACTTGCCTTTTAATTTGCTTATTTAACAGCAGAAGCAAAAGCATCTGGTTGGAAACGCACAGGACAGACTTCACTGTCATTACAACTAAATAATCAGCGGCCCCTCTCTGGCTTTGCGTGACTTGTTCAGCACTTGACTCCTATGTTTCAGTGCAACTCTTCAAGCAATCTGTACGGCTAGTTCCTGCAGCTGAAACACAGCTTAGCGAGAGAAAAATTAGCGGAAATGATAAGGTTTAAAAATGCTTTTCAAACCGGCTTTGAAATCTCTCCATTAGTACAAACTGCTGCAATCCGAGCATTGTGCAACCTTTTCTTTACTCCTATTTTTATACCTTGCTGTGAGAATTGGCTCAATGGGCAATTTCTCATGCTTTCAGGGGACTGGGAACTGAAGGAAACCCTTCTGAACCCACACCCTTCACAAACTGGGATTGAAAAATAGAAAGCTAAGAATGACAGGAAGAAAAAGAAAGTAATAAAGAAAACAGAATGGAAAACAGCCATGAGAACTGAGGCAAGCGCAATAAAGATTAAAATTCTCACATGAGTTCACTGCTCCAAAGGAAAGCAGGAAAATGTGGATGCTCAGACTAACAGCATACCTCTCCTTCCCCTTTGTTGTGCACTTTAAAATATTAGTGGAGTTACACTAAAAACTTCCTCTCCTGCTGAATCAAAAAGAAACTACGAGAGTAATTACGGAAACTAGGATGCACTCTAGCAGATAAAAGCCCATCCACTTTATCAGCTTTCCTTAAAAAAACATACTGGTTCCCACCTGCTAAGATGGATACACTTACAGGACATATTGCTCGTGCTTTTCTCCAAAGTTCAGCATGTTTGTGATCCTTCCTGGGAGAATTATTCCAGGACGTGCAAATGAAGCTGCAGTCTTGACCCATGTCTTGAAATTGAGACTAAGCCATATTGAAAGTGTTTTCTGTACCTTCAGCCACACTTTAAACACCTGGAAGAGCTGGAGTTGACAGCACCTCCTCACAGGGCTGACAAAACTTGAATTCAAACACCATCCTCACAAGAAAACAAAACTCAAGCTCTGCAAAACTCTCACTCTTGTCACCATGGAATCCACTTTCACATTGCAATTACTCAGGGAGGTCCCAGTAACTTTGCAATGGTTTTGTCACACAGTCAGAAATATAGACTATGAGAAGAAAGGTCTGGAGATTCCATCAGTCAGCAAACGTTACACGCTTCAATTGGGGTCTGATCAGCACAAGGCACGTTGCTGCTGGGCACAGGCAAAGCACTGAAGAGATCAACGAGTCAGCTCACAGCTTCCAGCAGTCGCAAGGAGCAGAAAAAGCCAAAGCTGTCTGAAACAGGACAGCGTTACACAGCACGGGTAAGTGGTTCTGATAAGATCTGCACATTTCACATACATTCTAAAATGCTGAAAGGTCACTTGGCAGCTATTTTTAATGTTTGTATGACACCGCGTCACCAAATTTCTTTACTGTGCAGGTTGATGGTGTTCCCAAGATTACTTTTGATAGTAGTATGAATACTGACTTTTACCCAGAGACATTCCCTGCATGTGCCTTGGACCAAAGCAATGCGAGAGGATTTTAGCACACAGCATTACACCCAGTACTGAGGCCTTAGGGAAGTACTACGAGAGCCACTTTCCAAGCAACAGGCTTGTTAGCTTCTCACGAGATGCGCTGTGCTGAGAACAGAAGTGTTACCCAGAGAACACTCACAAATAAATGGAGGGATTCGTGGAAATAAAATGAATGGTTTAGAGAAACACCTGCAATTTGATACAATAGTGCACTGATACAGCATACTTTCAGTCCAAATATGGCAATATAGAGCAATTCTAAAAATAAAAGTGAATCCCTTGTGATATCCAGCCCTTTAGCTGTGTTCATTTCCTTTTAGGGCTCAAGTTTCCCACAGGAAAAATACAGAGAAGAGTTTGCCTCCAGCTCCCCACATCACATATGGGTAACAGTAGGCACACAGTGCACAATGGAAGGTTGTCCTGCTCTTCGTGACTGCATTAAAACCAGACTACTGAGAACAGCAAAGAGGAGGTGAAAAACCCACCCCCTCCACAAAGAACACACCTTTACCACCGCCCACTTACATAAAAGTCATCTGAGACAAGACGTGAAAACGTGTGACGTATCATTTATTTCTTAAACGTATTCATGATCCATTCAGACCTTTCAAATAAAGTGTACAAGTGCATTTCAGAATAAAAAACTACACTCTTCACACAGCTCTGTAGAACACAACATTTCATCAAGAAACTCGAAGCAAAAACTTCCTAGTAACCACCCATGCATCCTTTGGCTACAATAACATCACTGATCAACAAGTACTGCTATTCAATTCTGAGTTTCCCTTTAAAGAGAAGGAGCATCCTAAACTATGCTGCTCCTTCCAAGGACCTCTCTTTAAAGAGAGAATATCAAATAAATTAGCTAGGCTTTAGGCAGAACAGTAAGGCTACTGAGTACTGTTGATGCATGATCCATACATTTGGCTAACAGGCAATCTAGGCTATGTGAAACACGTCAACAGCCCTTGAAATTTTAGTAGTATCAAGATTACATCAATTCAAAACAAATGGCAGACAAAGATGTAACCAGTGGAACAATCACTGAAATATGTGCAGTTTCTCTTAGGATGGGAAGTGCTGATAGATTCAGAAAAGTGTTTATAAAATCCGCTAAGAACCACACTGACATTCTCAAAATTACATATTTTACAAAGCCCTAAACTGTGTGACTGTACAACTCTACCACATTAAACCGTCTGCTTTAAAAATACATACATACACTTGTATGTATGTGCATCTACAGCAAAGAGGAAACAAGTCAAGAGATGTATGACAGCCAGAGTACAGATCATCTCAAAGGGAATAATGCAGTTCTTTGAGTTTTAATACCTCATAGCAAAAATACCTCTTGGAAACAATTATGCAAAGATTCAGCATCAGGTATTTACACAGTTCAGTTTAACGTAGTTCACTTAATATTTAAAAATATGTGAGTTATTTTAAATCAGTAACACTTGTAGGTTTTGGCTCAACTATACTTTTTCCTATTATCGCCCTTAGCCAAAAAATCAGCTACAGAAACGCCTATGAGAACAGGGGGGAGGAGGATCCCTCTGCCCCGCATTTCAACAACTCTGAGTTGGCACAAAATACATATCTTTGGAGCCACAATGATAACTGTTCCTCAGCTGTCCCGAACATCCAAACTCCCATCTCCACCTCCTCTCCCTTCCCAGATACCCACAGAAAAATCCAGGCAGAGATGAGGAGCGCCGAGACCTCAGTGCTCAGCACTGCGTCACAACGGGACCGAAGGGTTGGAAGGGCTCAAATTCACCTGTCTGCTTTTCTGACCTGCTTCGGTTGGATTTGTTTCCTGCAGTCCTTCATAGCAGGGCTTTCGCACTCACACCTCTTGCTCATCTTTTAATACAGAACGATTTCCAGCATTGAAAGGTGCACTAAGTTTCTACAAACACACACACACCCCTATGTGTGATTTTGTATATTCTTGGCCTTTCCATGACACTCAGGAAAAAGCACCAGCCGTGGCACTGCTCGTGTACAGAGCTGGACTGTCTCCCCATACGACTCCTCACAGCAACCCTCAAACAGACAAACAGACATTGCAGAACACACTGAGATTATCAGAGCAGTGGCTTCTGCTGTCCCCACGGCTGCGAAGGAGCAGACAGAGGTGGAACGTGCAGACAAGAGAGCAACCTTCAAAGGATGCAGCTCCACTGTATTTTGTTCAGCAAAGCAACCTAAAAGCACATGCATGCATAGCCTCCCATGCTTGCAGTTTAATTGTAAACAGCACGTGGAAAAACAATTTAAAAGGTACTAATACAATTCTGAACTCCCTGAAGAAAAGACATACCCACGAGTATTAAGAACAGTAAGAAAGCTCATCATTAGTAATCGCAAACTCATTTCCATCCTGTTGCATTCATTAAAGGAATACAAAACTGAATCTAGTGTTTACATGCTAGAATTACAATAGAAACTTGATTTCAGAGGTTACATATGGAGCGAAATTTATCAGCATAGCAACTTGCAAAACACCGTGCTGTACAGCCCCTCCAAAGACATCACTGTGAACACAACACACGTGATGTCAAATCCCTTCAAGCAGTTCCAAAGCACGGCTGGAGGGAGCACTGCTTCCTGCGGCCCCAGGATTAACCGCACCATTACTTTTATAGCTTTTAATGACAATTTATCCTCGAGAAACACCAAATCCCCCCAAAACGGAGCTGATCAGGAACACACCCACACCTCACTGCCCTCAGGGAGTTATTTCTTTGTATGCTAAACATCAACTCCTTTGACAGCATCCATAGAAAATGTTTTTAAAAATGTTTTTATGAAACACTCTTAATACCCAGCAACGCTAATATTTAAAATATTTCACAGTGTTGTACTAATGTAACTTCATAAAACGAGCAACTTCAGTCAGCTAAAGCTCAAAGCCTTATGCTATATTAAAATAGTCCAAAGTCTTCACGCACACACAACTATCACTAGCACTGTAAATATACCTACGCCACTTCAGTGCGAAGTCTGGCTGTTTTCCCCTGACAAATCCCTCAGTACTCCTGCCAGCATATTAAAACGTCACCCTTTAGTAATCTAATTACTGATTTTCAAGGATTCACTTACAGCTGAAATCCCAAAAGAGCTTTTTTCCAATTTACGATGAAGGAATGCCTTTTTTTGATCAAGTATTTGATTGCTCATCTCACGTGAGTTCCCTAGCAGTGAAGGATGACACACATGCACAGCAAGACTTGTTGAGTTCATCTTTAGGAGGGGCTGCTTCAACTGCGTAACTTTTGAACCGAAGGGTCTCCAGCGACGCCTGAGAATCCAATGCTTCAAATCCAGACCTACCACCCTCATGGTGCCACACGCAGAGCCCACTGCCCGCAAGGCCGCGCTGCTGGGATCTGCTTCCAGGCCAACACACAGGTGGGGATCACTCCTGGCTCTCGGTTTCAGTAACTGCAAATTCACGAGGTGGAGGATCAGCTCTGACTGTGCAGACTGTCCCAGTGCAGTCAGGTTGTAAATAAACAACTTGGGTCAGGATGCAAGAACATAAAGCTTACGTTAACATTTTCACTAAGTGCCAAAGCTCAAGAGATGCAAACAGTTTACAGGTGAAAGCCGCAAACACTTCCTTGCGCCAAGCGCTACGCACACCCAGAGCAGACAGACGGGGCTTTGTGTGACACGGCGATGGGAGCAAGAGCTGCAGAGCAGCACAAGTCAGTAAGGAGCACAGCACCACGAGCACAGCTCTCTGCCTAACAGTATTTCACACCCAGATAACCTCGAGTCACAGGAGAGGCAGAAAGCAGCTACACCAGCTGTACCACACCAAGGCTCGGCCACGCAGCTCACCACGCTGTACCACTGCAGCCAGGCGGCAACAGAGCAGGAGAATCCCTGCTCCCAGTATGGGCAGAACCCGAGCACTGCAGCTCTGCAAGAAAGGTTAACTCCATCTTTACAACAATGTGTTCTAAATGATGTGACCCAAACTAAATACTCCATTGTGTTGACACAACTGCAGCTTACATCATACCAGAAGTGCACACATGCAGTGCTGTCCCACAGGTTTCTTTTGTTTATTTCCCCTGGCAGCAACTTTCGGTTTCTTTCTCTAAACACAATGACCTGCTTCTACGCATACTACATCTTAACGTTCAAAAGCTTTCCTCTTCCAAAAGCTTGTTATGTATATAACTTTAGCTTGCCTTGGCTTTCAAACATCTTTCAAAGTGGTGACAGCAATGCATAGGCAGCAAGGGAAATGACAACCTCGAAGCTTTAAGATGCCGGCCTCAAGTCAGAACATTCCTAGTGTAAAATGTACTATTTCCACGATAGGGAACTCTCTCACCATCCTAAAGGAGGGACTGGAGAGAGTGGAAAGAGATGAGCAGGGAACAGACACAGCCTGCAGAACAGGGAGGAAGCACTGCTTTCCTGGGGAGAACCAATGGACCTGGCCTCCCCCACCGTGCCCAGCTTCTGCCTTCCTGGCAGCCTCAGCAGAACAGCCCAGGGTTTGTGAAGTGCCCATTCCTCCTCCCACCGTGGAGGCTTTACACCTCTTGCATCAGCTACAAATGTGCTTTCTCAGCTTCAGACAGAATTGGTGGCGAGGTACAGTTCAAGTTTATTTTGAATGGTATCACTGAAAGGATGTGCCACTGCATTCTGCAACGTGGGAGATGGGAAGAAAGGGGTTTTTAAGCTTAGGAACAACACAAGGACCAGGTCAGGCAAATATTTTAGCAGATGCTTCAAGCATGCAGCACTAAAGATTTGTTTAAACAACGATTAAATAAAACCTTCAAAACTTTCACCTTCTCATACTGAATTATAAATATAATAGATTAATAAAGCCACTGGGAAAAAATGGGCCTTTTGTTTGTCACACCTAAAGGTTGGCTCCCATGCTCACATATTAGTTCCTAAGAAAAACACTTTCTAAAGCACCAACCTGAGTTAGGGATACAAGTTAAACCAATTCCAAATCCAGATGTGGAATAAGGGCAAATAAGTTTGCCTTCCCAGCTAACAAAGGTTCAATACAGCTGCTAACAACACAACAAATATCAGAAGGCTGCTCATCAATTTTTCACACTGAATATTTCCATTTCACATCGTATCCTTTGGAATCAACTTTTTCCTGAAATTTAGGATTTCTTACACGTAAAACCTCTATGCGAAGGGGAAAGGAGCGATGCCTCAGAGATGCAGCGCAAGGCTAAAATGTGGGAATTCTCATTCAAGTTCCTGCTTTGAGAAAGACCCTTCCTGCAGCTCCTGAATCCCCCGTGCCTCAATCCTCGGCCCTGCTTCCTCCCTATAGAAGATTTACGACAAATATTCACGACTGCCCTTTGGCACTGATACAGAGCCACGTCAGAATTCCAACTGAAAGAAACAGATTTCTGAGTGATAAGAAGCTTGAGATACAAGTACAGCCCTTCCAAAAGCACATAAAGACCACAGAAACCAGTAATATTTAATAAAAAACGAACAGTAGATGACAACAAAACGTTTGCGTCACGCAAAAGATAACTGTTGGTTTTAAAAATACTGTCACTTCATTAACAATTATTAAAATGATCATTCACAGATTTTCTCCCAGCCTATTTGGGAAACAACAATGCCACCACAGCCCAGACTTCCAGTACGATTTTTTTCAATGAAGCAAATGCTCACGTTCTGAGAAGTTGTGCGTATAGAAATCTTCTTCTGTGGCATTAAAAAAAACTAGTGAATTCTACCCCATACATTGGACCTTGCAGCAGCTCGATGTGAAAATGAGGCAGAACTCTAATAAAAAATAAGACGGAATCTCGAAGTTAGTTCATTAAACCATACCACAACACACAATTTTTATGAAGATATAAGTTGATTTCTGCATTGTCTCCATTGTGGCGTGTACATACAGTGCTCCTAGCACCAATTTCTAAATGGCCAGGCACACACTGACACAGATATGGCCAAGAAGGATTAGTTTCATGTGTACAGTGATGAAAGCAATCCAAGTGGAAAGCCTGCTGCCCAACAACTCATAGCACATATGGTGATGGAAAGAACTACTGTGCCTCACGTTTACTATGTGAGCACGGATGTTAAATGGATTGCTGAGCAAACAAGGTAATACTTTCCAAAATTCTTTCTTGCACGGTTGGCACAGGGACCAAGAACCACCTCCATGCAGTTTCACTGAAGACAGTGGGTCAGACAATACGGACATTTAAACCCCTTCATCGCCTATAAACCTTGACCAGCCTTTAACTGACAGGGAAAATATAACTTAAAATTTAAAACACAGATAAATGAACACGGACAGAACTAGAAATACAGACTAATGAACCAGGCAACTGATGCAGTATTAGAAACTGCCTGAAAATGCGGGATGAAACCTGAATGCTTCAGCTCGCTGCAATTCTGCTCTTCTTACCTTGGAAGAGACTTCCAGATTCTGACTTTCACCTCATGGAAATCACCTGAGCTGAAGACATTGAGATGAGTGAGTGAACAAAAGCCAAGCTGTTATGAATATTACCATTAAAGTTCAGTTGCAAGCAGCAATGGCTGCAAATTTCCATCTAAATCAGTACCAGCCACTACACTAAGTACAAGTCCAGGCTTACAGCTTAAGCAGCAACTGCTTCAACTCAAGTTAAATCTCCATCTCCATTGTTAACTCCTTGCAATTTATGCTAAACATCCATATTCTCAAAAACCAGCACTGAAGAATCCTACTTAAACCTTTTATTCATGCCATAAAATTTGGAGGGAAAAAAAAACCCAAACATTTGTCCTCCAGCTTCCACTTTAACCTGAAATGATCATACTTAGGGTTTTAAGCCTAGCAGATTGGTTTTTTTCTTCTATTGAATTTAATCAAATGCTTTGAATGCTGGATTGCATTGTGGAAATGTCAGCTAAGGTGAAGAGTCAGAGAAAAGCTACTGGGAATTTACCTGAGAGGCTGCTCCAAAAATACCACACAGGAATGCTCCGATATTAGTGACTAAAGCCCTTAAACTGCTCCCTAAAGCCCTCCCGTGCCAGGACACCTACAAAACACTAGAGAGCAATTAGCCAGCTGTGAGCTAATGCACCATTTATCAATGACTCACTGCACCACTGTGCTCTGCTCCACCCGCCAAGGCTACCTGGCACAGCCAGGTGTCTCTGACCAAACTGCAGATGGACACAGCTTAGCAGAACGATCCTCCTCTCTGCTGTCTGTGCAAGGATGATGGTGTAAGCCCTTGACCTAGACAACGTCTTAATATGAAAGACAACAAGCAATGTTGTGAGGGCACGAGGATAGCCTTAAACTTTCAGATAAACTAAGAAGGAAGCTCATCTGGACCAGCCCGGAGTATGGATGAATACTGAAAGCAGATCACGACATGGCTTTGTCCCAGGGCAAACCACATGAACCCAGGGACTGGGGCTCCCCGCAGAGCACAGAGGAGTGAACGAGTGTGCTTGCAGGACCACTAAAAAACAGAGATCATCTTGTTCAACGACAACAGCAGACCTGAGAACAAATACACACAGTCCTTCCTCTGGCCAAGAGAACTGCCCCAGGTTTAAAACACATTTCTGAAACTAACTTTCCCTATTCTTTTTTTCTTTCCCCAATATGACAAGCATAAACCCACCACAACTCCCCCAAGTCACAGCACCCAACGCAGCACCAGGGCTGCAAAGGGCCATGCAGATGTAATGCACTGCTATGGGACACGGCTCACAAACGCTTTACTATTCCAATACAACACCAGTAAAAAGACTTTCTTTTGAAAAACCAATCAAGTTGAGGGCTGTGCTGAATTCTTAACAGCATCACAATACTAAAAACACTTTGTTTAAGCAAGCCTGAGAAAAACTGTGGTCAATGAAACTGTTTCTCAGATACTGCACATTGTTTGACCAGTTAAATATGTGTTTGCCAACAGGCTTTAGCTCCTGCTATATTCGAACCATCATTAATCCCCGGAAGCCTAAAGAAAAATGTCTCTGATTTAGCTCTGTGCGCTTATGAATAACTCAAATACTACAGTTAAATTTACAACATAGTTCCCTTAGCTGTTTAGAAGACAATTGTTTTCTTTCCTTTCTCCCTAAGTTCTAGTATGTAAAATATCAAAAGAATTTAGATTAAAGAAAGGGGGGGGGGGGAGAACATGTTATTTTTAAAGTTGTTCTTGAGAAAATTTCCACACAAAAATGTGGCATTTCTCCACTGTTTGGAGAATAATTTTCACATGTTGGCATCATTCTCAAGTGGCTGCCACAATTCTGGTATCATAAAATGACAAGTATTTTTCTCTTAGCTTATCAAAACACATTTTATTTAACTGCTAGATGTGGTCTGATTCAAGTTTTTCTTACTTGACAACAACCAGGAAAATGCAGTCGCTGTACTCTGACTGCACACACGGCCAACCAGAGGAACGGGGCCGGGGACGGCTCAGATCAGAGCGCTGCACTCACGGCTCCGTGAGACCACGCTCATGAGAAAACATTACATTGTTCCCCACTGTTCTGGAAGTCCTGTCTATGCAGCACTGAAAAACAAGGTTTGGCCCCTTCTGTTACAACGCTGAAAAATTTTGTCAATATACTTTGGCATATATTAAAAAATCCCTGTAATATACCATACACCATGACATTTCCATTTCAGATCTATCATTTACATGTGAAGCACGAATCTCAAAAGAACCTAGCAGAACTGTAAGAAAGACTACATTTTGCTGAAGCTCTCAGACACCCACTCCATTCAGTCACACCAGCTGGAGAGGTAAGTGTCAAGATAGAGCTTTATTCTTAAAAACGAATATGGAGGTGAAACTCCACAGCCGCCTCCACAGCAATAAATTTTTTAAAGTGAAACCACAATGATATGTGCTCCTGATTCTTCTGTGTCAGCAGCATTTCTCAGAAACCTTTTTGCAAATCTGGACATCATAAAATCATATTTAACTTTTTGCAAATTACAGAGCTGTCCTGCACTTCCCAGTCAAGCTGATAGGTGTCTTAAACGTGACATCCATTGGAAGATCTTTTGCTCCTAGAGGTAGAGGAGTCCTTGGCTACCCTCTGTCTGGCACAAGAGGCACAAATCGCCCCCGAGAGACGCTTCAGCCCCTTCTGAAAGACACTGTTGGAGAGACTGTAAATGACACAGTTGCAGAAACTGTTGCTAATGGCAAGCCAAGTGGTCAAGAAGGATGCAATGCGGTTACTGTAGACGTTGGAGCTCTCCAGCAGAAAATAGATGATGTAGGGCAACCAGAGGATGTAGAAGACACTGGTGATACGGAAAAGAACCATGGCATAGCGCTTGTCCGGGCAGGGCTGTGCCTCCCCTGCCTCCCCATCCTGAGAGCTGAAGCGCACCCTCCTCTCGTTGATCTCCTTGGTGTGCTGCTGGCAGATGCGGAAGATGTTGAAGTACGTAAAGCAGACAATGAAAGCTGCCGGGGCGTACAGCATCACCACGATGAAGAGAGTGAAATAGGGATCGGTGTTCCAGGAATTGGCACACCACTGAAACACGTCCCCGTGGTACCCAGGCTTTCCCCAGTGAAAGGAGGGTAAGAAGACCAGGCAGGAGTACAGCCAAATGACCAGGATGCAGATCCGCAGTCTCCACGGGGTGACCAGCGTGTTGTAGGTCAGCGGTTTGGTGATGGCAATGTACCTGTCAATACTGATGCATGCCAAAGAGGCCATGGAGACACTCTTCAGCACCGATACCACATAACCAAAGATTTGGCAAACCAAAGACTCGCTTAAAACAACTGGGTAGTGCAGCAGGGACAAAGAAGGCACCAGACAGCTCACGCCCACCAGGAGGTCAGCATACGCCATAGTCTGGATGAAGTAACTGGTGGTGTGGTGGTTCAGCAGAGGTGCACAGTGAAAGACAAATATCACAATAATGTTGCCCGAAATAATCAGCACCATGAGGAACACAATAATAACCACTTCCAGAAGGCAAAAATTGATGGTCTCCAAATAGCTAATGGCCAGGAGACAGAATGGCCGGCCACTCTGGTTGCCAACCAAAGAGGAGTTCATCTTGAGCACTGCAGTGATCTCTACTTCATGCTCCTGCCTGCTGCCTGCAGCCGCCCCAGGCAGCTGCTGTCATTGCGGCTGGGGCTCTGCGTGCAGCAATGTCAGAACCGGAGCTCGGGTCCCCAGGGCTGCTCCAGCTGCCACTGCTGTGCATTGTCTGCGGCGCAATTCCCCTTTAAACCCGGCTCCGCGCCGCTACCGGTGCGCGGGGACCCGGCGGCAGTCATGTCAGCAACTTCACGCTGACACAGGGCGGCTATTAGAGCCCTCCGGGTGGGCCGCCTCGCTCAGGAGGGCTGAGGGACGGGGAAGAGGGAGAAGGAGCCTTCCTCGAGCGCGGATGGGAGTCCTCCCGAACGCTGACAGAAGAGAAGGGGAAAGCATTTTACGGCATCATCCCCGCCCCGCTCCCGCCGCCTCCGGCCCCACGCCCCGCTCCGCCGCTCCCCGCCGCCCGCCCCGGGCCCACCGAGCGGCGGTTCCCGGTCCGCGCCTCCCGCGGACGCCCGTGCGGAGAGATGCGCGGAGGGGCGGGGGGCGCAGCCCCGCTCTCCTGGCTCCATCTTGCGCGCCGCTTTGTTCGCCCGCCCCGCCGGGATCGCGTCCCTCCGGCCCCGTCGCTCCCCGCCCGGCCCGGGGCTCCGCGCGGCCGCGGCCCGGCCCTCACCTGCCGCCGGCGAACAAAAGCCCCGCGCGTCCCCAGCGAGCGCGGCGGCTCCGCTCTGCCCGGCGCTGCGGAGCCGGGGGAGGGGACGGCGGGAGGAAGGGGAGGGAGGCGGGCAGGAGAGCGGGGGAGGGCGCGGCGCCGGCGGGGACCCGGCCGGGCTCCCCCGCAGCCCCCGCCCCGGGAAGGGCCGAGCCCCACGGGATCGCCGCCGCCTCCCCCCGTACCGCCGCGGTGCCTCACCCTGCGCGACCTCGGAGCCGACGGCGAAGGCAGGCGTCCCTGCAGCGCGGCGGCTGCCGCCCGGTCCTGCGGGCGCGCCGTGCCCTGCCCTGCCGCCCACCGCCTGAGCGGGGCGGGTGGCCGCGGACCGAGCAGGGAGGAGAGGGCGAGCGCCTAGCGGGACTTAAGGCTTTTCTATAGGAGCCCCGGTGGGAGCTCTGGGGGGAAACGGCGTCTTTTCCCCGCGTAGTTTGTGTTGCTTAGGAGACACCTGAAACCAAGGGCATCCGAGCTGAGAGATGCAGTTCACTGGTAATTCAGGTGCTGCTCCGAAGGGAAAGTCACCTCCTGCGTACGTGCACACAAAGTGCAAAGGCGTCACTATCACCGACAGCACCCAACGCGAACTAAACCAGCTCTGCAAAACAAAAAGCTTGCTGGCATGCCAGAGAGCAGTGGTGCACAGGAGTCACACCAGCAACAAATCCCACTACACATATTTGACCAGAAATGTCTCTCCTATGCACCCAAGGCGTGGATGTCTTAAGGGGATGCTGCTATCTCATTTGCCCAACGACAGGATAACACCTGAGAGCATCTCACCCACTCAACGTGCTGCAAAGCACAGCCTGGAGACAGACAGAGGCTCGATCTGAGCCCAGGGCCCAGAGCTGCTCGCTGAGCTGACCAGCAGTGGAGCAAGGTGAGGCTCTTTGGCAACCTGAGTCCAAAATGAAAGCATTCCACTGTCACCAGTACCAGCTCAAATCCACACTGAATCCTACCGAAACCCAAGGTTTTGGTTAATGTAAGCTAAACTTTTGTCACACCGTTGGATACCCAATGGAAATGGAATTACAGCCACAGGAACGAATATCAAAGCCATCACATTGCAACACTTGGGATTTCAGTTGACCTGTAGGCAGAAAAGCCATTTTGCAGTGTGTTTTTACTGGTCAAAAGCCTTGGCTGGACAACACCATGACTCGGCAGATTTTTACTCTGTCTCCTACAGCATCCCGAAACCAAAAATGTTACTTTTCCACCCCTTTCCCCCAAAAGATCACTTTGCCATTGTCCTTCATTTCTGTTATAATTTATGGCATTTCTACCCATGGAAAATTAAGTACTAGAACTGTAGCTAGGAAACATAAACTTTGAATTAAATTTAGGCAAGTGTATTGTGGTTATACAAAAAACAAGCTATGATTGAATTACTGCCGGAGAAATGATCTCCTATCTTTCCAAAGCAGAGAATGATTTACATACCAATTGATTCACATAGTATTTCTGGCTCCTTAGGCATGAATAGGCACATTATAAACATCCTTAGGAAAACAGCACACATTGAACTTTAAATATATCTCAGATATATAAAAATAAGGTAGTATTGGAAATCCTGAGACTGCCCAGAACAACGTCTGGTTGCTCAAATTTCAAAACAAAAGATGTTCCTCTAAATCAAAACGTCCTCCATGTTTTATTTTTATTAGTAGCCCAGGCTTAACTCCTACATTGCCAACAGGCATTTCTTAGTAAGAGAATGTTTTCCTTTAGCTGACAGCCTGTTGTTCCCTCAGCACAGGGTAACAGCTCTGCTCCGTGTCCAGGCCAACCTACAGCTGCTCACTGCATGCACCCAAGCCACGACCATGAGCTCACACTGACTCTCAATGCTGACCTGCAGCACTGGGAAGGCTGGAATTTGAACTAAAAAGGTGACCAAGCAGGATATAACCCTACCAGAGCAGCTCTGGGGTCCAGTGCACAAGCAGCCAACCAAGAGATGTGAAAATGGGTATTTTTGGTAGCTGAGAGCCGGGATTCTGGGTGCCAATCATTGAAAATACTTCTAACATCCAGGCGTTTCTCCCAGTGATGCAGTACAACCTCAGCTGAGACTATTAAAAGGTATTCAAGAACTCAAAATTACAATGAGAACTCTTGGGAGACCAACTGCTTATAAGAGATAATTAAACTTTTATCACCACATGATCAAAACTCATCCAACAAGGGATCTGCAAGTTCAGGTGCACCAACAGCAAACCTATGCCATACTTCTTCCATACTGTGCTTCACAGATGTAAGTTAACCTTTATTTCAATTAATTATACACAATCGTGGCCCTCTGTACTCCTAGAAAATTACACGGATTCCTCTTAAACACGTGGAATCCTGACTGCGACTCACAGAAAATAAATGTTAGCCACCCACAGCTGGAACACTGCTGTACTGCATGCCTCTGGTGAAGCAACCCATTCACTCAAATAATGGCACTGACATTTTAATTTCTTCATTAAATATTAGTGTAATTTGCACCAAGACTGAGGGTGTATTTGGCGGAACTTGTGTACTGCAATCCTCTGCTCATGGAGACAAAAGAAGGGGAAAATGAGAAAGTGCCCTGCTCCAGGAAAACTGGAAGGAGCCCAACTCGAACCACGATCAACTCCTGTCAGAAATGTTACCCAGGGTGACAGCCCAGGACAGCTCTGCCTCTGCACTGTATTTATTTATTTACTTTAAGTTGTACCACAAGATGTCCCTCTCATGTTGAATTCTTCTTAATACAGTGTATTTACCTGGTACAACAGCTCATGTTTGGGTTGGTTTTTTCGTTTGTTTAATCCTTTCACCTTATGTTCTCCCACACAGACCTACACCCAAAACTTCTTATTGTTCCCTCAATATTCCAAATATCAGGTTCTTAAAATTGTGGTATTATGAAGCATTTATCTGCAAGAAAACCACAAGACCTCCACTGATCTGAAAGATTCAGGAGACGTATTAATCCTCTAAAAATCTGGTCTGAGAAGTAGGCATTGTCTATTTTGCTGTGATGACGATTTATTTTTAACCTCTGCGACCAGCTTTATAGGTCTTGCATTCAGCCATGTCTCCTTCCATCTCTGACTGTTAAAAACATTCAGTATCTCTCCTTGAGGTTCTCACTGACACCCGCAGCGAGTCCCCTTCTCTCTGCTCCTCCCATTCAGGGGCCAAAGCCCAAAGATCAACAGCCATAACCATGACTGCCAAAGTCCTACCAGGAACAGATGCCTCTCAAAGGATTGTCAAGATCGTCTCACCTAGAGTTTTCTTCCAGCCCCCAGTGGGGACGTGACCTCAATTCATTGGGCTGGCTTTCAGCCACACTCTCCATCATGAGCGTGGCAATCTGGAGTTTGCTAAAAGCTTCATTATTGCACACAGATGGTGTACAAATTCTCAAAAGTAATTTGTGGAAGCACCACAGTGGTGCAACTCAGACACTGCTGTAACAATAAAAGCACAGAGTCCAAAGCCAGCCAGTGCTTACCAAAACAATACGGAGCAGGTAATGAATGAAAGAGGATAAAGAATGTCACGAAGGCTCCACACAGCACACCTTAAGCTGTGGATTCAATGTTGTTTTTTACCTTCTTGCACAAATCAGATTTACTGGGAGAACTAGATACAGCCTTCACTGGGGAAACCCATTGGAAGACATTTCTCTTTCAACTGCTGGGTACCCACACTTCTACAGTAAACAAGAAATTATTCACGCAGCAGTTAATTTGCAAAACAAAGCTAAAAACACAATTCTACAAGCACCACAAGCCACAGTTCCACAGGAAAGCGGCAAACATCACAAGAAATGCTGGAGAGACCACATCCAACACCCTGCTCACAACAAAAAAATCACAGAAAGAAGCCAGATGCTTTTGAAGCAGCTGTCAACACGGATCCTTATTAATTTGGGGCTGTGCTGCCACATGGGGTCACGAACGGTCTGGCAGAAATCAAATACAGCTACAGAAATAGAGGTCAACATTAAGAGAGAAGGGGCACCAGATTATGAGCACTCAGAGCGCCACACTGCATCTCCTGCTTGCACTGAAGAGCAAAGGTTTCACATCAACTCCTCAACGCTACACCACAGCAGCCTTCCTCAGCACACCATTTCCAGTGCATGGTAATACAAACAACTGCACTCTCCTTAGAGCGGAGTCTGCATTAATGACATGCAAAACATGACAGCGCATTACGGGGCCAGCAAAGCAGTGCATTATAAAGCACCTTGCCACCGGTGCATACTGACTGTAACTGAGCAGCTGTTTTCAGAGCAGTAAGAATAATTATTTGCATTAGAACTAAAAATTATCAAATAATGTATTAAAGACTTGAAAATAAAAAAATAAGGATAAGATGTAGTGCAGCTTCATCACACTGTTAGCAGATACTACACACAATGGGTCTGCACACATCATCTTTCCAAGTCCTGGCTCAGGTCCTCATAGCCAGTGATAACCTTCTGGATAACCTTTTTGGTAACCTTTTCTCACTCCATTGTCTGCAGGTTGACAAAGTCACTACTGCAGTGTGAATTCACCAAACAGATAATTCTGCTCTAAAAGCATAATCCTCTCTGCCCACCCTACACAAAGAATCACAGCCCATTTCCACGTAGTTTATATTTAAGTCACGAGGCAAATAGCCAGAACAGTGGTCTAATAAGGCACTCCCATCCTAAAGCAGAATTCATGTTCACTTGCTAGACTTGGTTACTGTTGGTAGTGCACTACTCACTAAACGTGAAGGCAGCAGGGCATGACAATGGTCGTTGAGTGCTCATTGTCTTTAATTCCTTAATTAGTTTACACGCTGAACGACCTGCAGCCACCCCCTGTGCAGGGCACAGCACTGGTCAGCCAACCCCTGCACTTGGACTCCAGAGGTGCTTCCAGCACATCACATCCAGGTTATCTCCTTCGTGTCTGCCCAGCGTAAATGAGCAGAAAGGTCTCACAGACTTAAACCCCAGATGTTACACAATTTTCTTGTTTCCAGTCACAAAGATGGCTGCACGATGTGCCATCCACTGCGCCACTGCGACCACCTTTCCCATCCTGACACCGAAATATTGAAACAGAGGGGAAAGTGACACAATCATCCAGTCACAAAGCAGTTGTGACAGCACTGCAAGGGTAGCTCCGACATGCTCCTTGCAAGAGCACTCAACCTCCATAATACCTATATGATTTATTCACCATAAACACAAGTTACAGTTCTACTATGCAGGTAGCAATATTAAGGAATTCAACACAGTCCTTCTAGAGACACACATTTGATAAAAATAGTAAAATAGAACTTATCTGTAATGATAATGATTGAAACCAAATCAGCACATGGATTTTCCGATAAGGAAGAAATATCTCATCCTCTTTGTCACCTTGGAACTTTCAGAAACACTCAATGATGGCTGTAACTGATTTGGTTTTTTTTATTTTCCCATGTTATTGAGGTCAGCATTCAAGATGAGAAGTTAAAAAACTGCTTCTAGTGTAAAATGCACAACATGCTGTCTTTTCTATCTCAGAAAAAAAAAAGCTGCAATTCAACTAGCACTGGATTTTCAGCATAAACATTAATAACACAACACAACAAAATTCAGCTTTCATCCAGGAAATCCAAACAAGCAAAGGAAATGAGCTCCCTGAATCTGTCACTTAGGAATGCAATTAACACAATATTAATTTCTGACAAATTAACTCAGAACTCATCTGGGTGTAGCAAGGATTACGAAAACTCTCTAGAAATACGGCAATAACTAATATTGCATGGTAGTTTTTTGTTGTTGGTGGTTTTTTTTGCTGACTGAATTGCCCTCACTGGTTGACACACCACATTCAGACAACACACCAGCCTTTAAGCAAGAGGTTACATACCTGGGAGTTTCTCTATTTCCTTACATTAACACGCCAGAGGGAGGGAAATGGAACAAAGCATTCTACCTTTGTGATGAGGATTCGGTACTTCTCCACCAGGTGATCGTTGTTGTGACACCCTGCCAGCAGCTGCCAGACCTCTCCTCTCAGGGCCTCAGGGACACCACTTCTCACCAGTGCTGACAGTGTCTTTGGCCTCACGCTCAAATTGAGGTGCCTGGTGTAAGGGAAGGCTTTGTTACGATTATCCATGCAGAAATAAACAAGCAGGTGAACAAGTGATGTGCAGCACCTCCTGCCAGATGACAGGAACATGAAGATGCTCCACAAGTTGTCAAGAATAAGTGAAATTCTTAACAAAGCGAGAACTTAATGCAAAAACAGATTTGGAGAACTTTGCAAACTATTTTCTTGATTCCTAAGAAATTTAAATATAATAAAAGCATACATTATAAAACACTCAACAGACCAAAAGCTCACAGCAAAAACTAGAACTGGGGGACAGGTGCCGCATTTGTAAAAGTCCAAACTCAAATCACACCAAAAAATGGAACGCTTTGCAGAAGCAAACAGCGCTCTCTGCTCCTTCCACCACACTGGACGGGTAACCATGGATCCCTGTTGTAGCAGAACTACCACAAAACCACGCAGGGTTTTCAAACTACACCCAGACATTTCAAGAGCTGCCACTGTTACACAAGCTATTCCCAACTAAACAGTTCCCTTTTTTTCAAGTGGGACTGGTTGACAGCTCATAAATTACAGCACTCAAGTTGTAAAAACTGAACTTAATTTATGCAGTCACAGAAAGTTAAGCTCAAGAATCCATTTGTGGCTCATACATTAAATACCCAAAATCCAGAGCCCTTAAATCAAAGGAATTATCATTTTTCTGCAGTTACAAAAAAAAAACAAACACCAAAAAACAACAACAACAGATGTAAAATGATTAAGAGCACTGATAAATAAAGGCAAATGCTGAACTTAATTTATATTGATTGCATTCCTTTAACAAATCTGTATTTAATAATCTGCCTTAACAGTCTGGCATAAAGAAAATTTTACACAGTCTGGGAATCCTTATTGCCCTCCTCCACTTCCAGCACAACGACCTGCAGCCATCTGGGCCATGCTGGACATTCAACTCAGTTTGTATCACACAGGGGCTACAGACATTGCATCCTCCTTCATTTTGTTTTCTTTAAACAAAGTAATTATGATAATGTTTACACAACAATTACACTTACATCTACATACATCCATTACTATAAACTTACATATCACGTTTACATGTTTATAGAAAATACTCACCATACACAATACTAAAATCAAAGACTGGTCAGTAAAGGCCTATTAAATCAAGGCTTTAGACCTGAGTACAACAGTAATTCTAATGAATACAGCCATGAACTTTAAGGCTGTGGCCATACATTATTGCATTTTTCAAAACTATCTTGAGATGAAAAAATTGTGACTCACCAGTTATAAAGCAGGAGCCAAACGTTAATAAGAAATCACAAAATACCAGCACACATTTAATTGCTGTATAAATCTCATTACAGGATTCTAAAAACCTAGCATGAAGTTACCTGAACTCTGATTTTTATGATTTTCAATCCTCTTATGTTAAAAGCTCAAGGATCATTATTTCCAAATACTCATTGTTAGTTAAGAAGGAAAGCCCTTTAACACACATTAAAGCTGCTGTTGCCAGCATTAGCAAAGAAGCACTTCATATCCTCTTAGAGCTGCCAAAACATTTTCAATTGGAGTCAGGTAGCTTAATTATCTTTCAACCCTCAGAAGAATTACAAAAAACTCATGCTGAAACTTTCTTATAGCAACAAATGAACACAGCTCAGCTGTTAATGGAGCTTCTGTAAGTCCAGGAGAGGGAAGAAAAAAAACGACCTTAGTGCAGCCACCGCCTTCTTATGGAGTGTCCATTTCTGTTGCACCCATTCCTATCAACCAAGTCCAACATAGTAGTGCAAAAACAAACCAGCTGCTGTCTAAATGAGCACCAAGCAAGCACAGAAGAAATAATACTAAGCTGTGATAACCTTAATTCAAAGACTGATGAGACCTGGCTAAGAGGTCACATCAGTGCTTCCCCTCTGCTAAAGTGCATTAGACTCCATCTAATCTGCTGTCCTACTCCTTAGATCCAGTGCCCTTTGTCAGACCCTTGGTTGCTGTACAGCTCTCATCCTGCTCTTCAATTATGTTAAGTAGCAGAAGGCAACAACTAAAGCAAGAGCTGAAACATGGCACATTTGAGCTCAATATGATGTTGTGCTTGTCGTCTCTCTTTGCAAAAAGTAAAAAAAACACCCTGAATTCTTCAATAATTAACACCAGTTTCTTAAAATCACTCAGGCTACTTGGAGGTGGGTGACTAAAGGAACCTTCAGTAACGGAAAACAGGTGTTGCATTAGCAGCTTGACTGTCAAGAGACGCTCATTTTATAAATTGGCATTTTGTAGGGAAAAAAAATATAGAACTCATGTACTTCCCTCTTGGCAGGCTCTAGAGCCATCTTCCTTCAGAGAAGGGAGGAAAAGCATCTTTGCTATCCAAGTACAAATCTCCCATGTTCTTAAGCTGCGGTTACTAAGATATGACAGCTGCAGGGAAAAATGGCTGTGAAATAAATCAGAATTACAAAGAGGAATGGAAGAGATCTATGCAAATAAAGACAAGAAAATGCACCTCTTCTTTTATTACTTAGCTTAGATTTTTCTGTAACAAAACTGCAGTGAAGTTTACATATATGTAACACTCATTTTCAGAGACAATCACCTAAGGAAGCAGCATAAAAGAATTTCTATGCTGTATTTAAATACATACTCAAAACTGAAAATACTTAAAAATATTCCCTGAAGAAATCCAAAGCCAGAGAATACAGGGTGTTATGGGGATGAAAGAAGACTAAACCCAAACTAATTTCAGCTCGCTTCTGGAAATAAGAAAAAATCCAGACAGAAGGAGCAAACAGACTGAGAGCATTCAGAATGTTTATTTTCAGAATGCAATTTTGCCACTCACCATTTGGACAGCAACTCTCCCCACGTCTCCAGAATTTTTTCTGCACACTCCTTGGAAACATCTCCAGAACCACTCAAGAGAGGTTCATCATTGTCTGCCAACAGAATAGAGGGGATGCTATGAGATCAACAGACATTACCCTACCACAGCACATACAAACACTGCTTTACAACTGCATTAGCTCGTGGCAAGAGAAATTCCTCATTTGTGGATGCACTGTTTGTGTGCTTAACACAGAAGAGCCAGAAGCAGTCTCTTCTCAGAGCTGCACAGAGATGTGATAAGATGCAGAAGACAAGCTGCAACATGTGAAATTCTGGCTACCAGTACAGAGAAAAAAAAAATCTCCATGAAAATGGCCTAGCTCTGACATAAAGAGCCAGAGAGGCTCTGTGCTGCATCACTGGATGATGTGAGGAACAACAGGACAAGGCTCTGGTCAACCTATCTAGCTGGATTTCCACTGAGGCAAGACTAGAGACCTTAGTAATCATATCCCAAACTTTTGGAAACTCATAAAAATTCTCAAAGAGCACAAGTTTCCCTGTCTAAAAAGCTAAAGCACTATACAAGCTGAAAAGACAAAAGAAGCCATGAGGTTCTACTGACCACTGCAGGCTTGTCACATTGTTAGCATCCATGAACGTCCACAAAGTATTTTACTTTGTTTTGCGCTTCTCCTTTGGAGCTCAGTATTTTCTGATGCAATCTCTGACTTAAACTAAACTTTCTGAATCAGACTTTCAGCTGAGGGAGAGCTGAGCAGGAAGGGCTTAGATGAGCACAATCACACAACTTTTGTTTAAACCAGTACTAAGCTTCTGTACTGTCAGATATCTTTAAGTGCCCACAACAGGCATCGCGTACAAAAATACGCTTCATTGATACAGCAGTCAACATTGCCTTTGCATTATTGATGAAACAGCATAGATTACTGAAATTAAAAAATTAAAAAATACTATCTTAACTGATACTTGAAACCATCAGCAATGCAAGAGTTTACATCTACTGTAAACAACAACAAAACCTCACACACACACACACGTATGTATATATATGTATATGCACATATGTGTGTATGTTCCTAGACAGCAAAGGCTGGGAGAATTTTTTTACGAACAACATTTTGCAAAAGAATTCAATTTGAAAGTAATCTGTTTTTTGTTGGCCTTTTAAATAAAGGTACAGTAAGGCACAGAAGTGAAACAATCCACTCAAGGTCACATTAAATGTCAGCAGAAGAAGCAGAAACTCAAGTCATCTATATTCAGCTCAAAGCTGTAAGGCCAGATGCTCAGAGCCCATATTTTAGCTCAAGAGATTTTTTTAAAAAAAAAAAAAAAAAGAGAGAGAGATTGAAAATGCATTAAGGTTCAGACAAGTCCTGGTATAGTTTTATGTATTGCAGATGTCTACACTTTCCTCTTCACTAAAACACACTGCTTGCTTACATTTTCAAATACCAGCTTCTCATTTGCACTCTCAAGTCTTTTCACAGCTGCTCAGGGAGGGGCAGAAGCTGCATGATAATCCCAAATTTTTAGCAGCCTCTTTTCACATTGTTCCAAATATACCACACTGAAGATTTTGTGAGGCCTGGGCAGAGCACAGCACAGACAAACCACAGAAGTGTCAGACAAGGGAGAGGCTGATCCAGGAATGCAGGGGTACTGGTTACTGAATACTCACAGCATTAAAGCAAGATTTAGAACCAAAGAAACAATAAAACAAAAACCGAAAGACCATGAGCAGTAGGCCAAATTCTGACTGGAATGAATTCAACATGTTTCATAACTAAGATTTATCAACTACGGGGTTTTTTGGTTTCTTTTTGGGTTTTTTTGGTTTTCATTTGCTGAAGAATTTAAAGCACACAATCTGTGTCTTACCTTCTTCTTCATCATCCTCTGGAGGGGAAGGAATCATCGAGCCCTGCGACCCCGACTGGGGCAGGCGAAGAGAGGGGCTCGCTGTGGTTTTTCTTCTCTCCCTCTCCGATTCACTTTCTAGACACACAACTTCATATAATGTGTCTGAGTTATTCTTTCTGTCCTTTTGCTTTATCTATGGGAAAAAATAATACCACAAAAAGCTCTAAGATCTCCAGGTTACTTCGTACAGGTTGTACTTCTTTTCGGAACACAACTGCAGAGAAAGAAACATTTTTACTCGCATTCTGCAGCGAATGACCTCCAGCCCCTGCTGAACACTGCACGCATCACACAGGCCTGCAAACGCTTCCACCCTAATGTCACGTCTCAGACCTTTCAAAAGAAGTCAAATTTCTCCAATCTTCTGGAGAGAGGAGAAATTCTAATTTAACTTTCCCACCATGTCAACTGTCTTCAGCAACGTTTCCAAGTCAGCTCTCTGCGCATGCGCTGCCGAGAGAACACATGCACACCAGTTGTTGGGTTCCAAAGTTTATTATGTGGTTCTGTTCCCTCCTTAATTTTCAATACTTTCACACCTCTCTTTGCTATAGAAAGAAGTTTTTCCCTTGTGAAATGTTTCCCAAATTTTAATGCAGTCCAAGAATTTTGATTTTTTTTTTTTCATAAAGCAATAAAAATAGGGAACAGAAAAGGAAGGATGAAGAAAAGAGAGAAACAAAATTTAAAATCATACTCTACAGTAAGCTCCCAATGCTCAGTTTTATTCTTTGGAGTATTTAAAATGAGGAGAAATGAATCAAAGCTAAAAATTACTAAATCACTAAATGTAATCTGAGAAAATGTCTCTGCTTTCACCATTTCCGAATAAAGAAACACTGCCAAAGTAAGATAAGCCAACTCTACACAGCTGTATTTTTAATAGGCTAATCACAGCTCCATAGAAACAGGTTTCCCTTCCAGGCTTATCAGGCAGTACATTCTATATTTGCTGCTTCCACTATGAATTCTGATAATCTTCCATTAGTAAACACTGGAAGTTGGACAGTCTGACAGTGCTTTGGAAAGAAAAGAATTAGATGAGATAAGTCACAATGCCTGTGAATTGAGTAAGACAAAAGATACAGAATTAGCTCGGTAAGATAAACTTCCTTTAAAGCACCAAGACAAGAAGGTGCCTCTTAGAGGTAGTAAAATATTTATAGCTCAGCAGCCTTAACTGCTCCACATCTCCATATTCCACCTCAAAGATATCCTAAGCAAACAGACTTATCTCAACGAATTTTTGAAGGAAATTTAGGACAGTTCCTGAAATGTTCGTTTATATTTTAAGTAAAAGATAGGAGAGACACAAAAAAGAATCATTAGCAAACCTCATCTTTGTTACTACCAAGAAATATTGCCACAATACGTTAGTGTTTGAAGACAAGTGAATGAGGAATAAAAGCCACCACAGAAAAGCATCCTACCTCATTCAGATCTTCTTTCAAAAATAATACATAACCTTGCTTTTTCGAACTGTAACCAGAATTATGAAACCTTGAAAGATCACATACATCCACAATGATGTTTGCTTCTGTATCTTTCCATTTCTTTAACCAGGACTTTCAATTCAAGCAGTAATTTCTAAAGCAGGCAGCTCCTTCACGTTCATCATTTCTATAGTAACCCAGACCTTCAACTTCCCAGCCTTATTTTCAGACTAAATTATTGCCTCCTATTGTCACTGTAAGTATTCCGGACAGACATAATTCTTTCCATTTAAGCAGATATGGTAAAAAAGTAAGTTGGAGGAAGCAGTAAAGTTTTTAACAAGTTCTAGGGATTTATTTGTGATTGCCTGTATTTTTTTCCTCCTACAGAAACCAGGGGCATGTGTGAAATCCCATTTTAACCTATGGGAAACAACTGTAGTGAAGTTCTGAATGGCTGACAGAGAAAAGCAACTACAATTTTCTTTACCCTCAGCATACGTGCATTTATTCTGCATTACATCACAAGCCTACCTCTGGGTATGGTCAAACATGTCACGATTACCTTTGAAAAACAACCCTGCCAAATCAAAATTAACTGCAGGTGAAAGAAAAGCAAAAGAAAGAAGTGTTACCTGTTTTAATTTCAGGAAAAAATTTTCAGTAGAGCTACGTTTGCTGAAGGGCCAGAACAATCTCTCATTAGGTGAACACACTCTGACTTTAGTCTCCAGAATGAATCGAACGGGTTCCTGAACCTCAGTTATCACCAAGTCCACAGCAGTAGTCATGAACAGTACTTTATCTAGAGAGAAACCCCAAGCAACAATAAGAGAAATACCCCACAGTGCAGATCTATCACCTAGCTAAGTAATATTTTATGCATTTTTAGAAGTTACCTACAAAAAAACCTCAAGTCTTACCTCACTAACCAGCAGTTAAGACCCCCTCAGCTGTGTGAATTCAGAGCATTGACTACATACTACGATTCTCCAAAAGGAGTCAAATGTAGCAGCAGACTGTACCCAGCACCTGACCTTTAGGACTTTGCTCAGTCAATTCCCATGCAGTTTCCCAACCTTTGAAGCTAACTGTGACAATACATTGCAGGGATGATCAGTTAGCTGACATCTTAACAGAAGTAAAGACAGATCTGTTTCAGAACTCCACAGAGCAATGCAGCATCAGTTACTTCCAGATTACAGTTGGACTATTTCATTGTTGTTATCACAGGTACAAAATCCTTTTCCTTTTTGTATTAAAAACTTGGAAGCAGAAAAATCTGAACTGATCACCGAAACTAAGTGAAGAGGCAGCCTGCAGCAGTCCATTCAGTGCAATTCCCAATGGGATTCTTAAACTCTAACAGAGCACAATGAGGCTGCACCTTGTCCCCACAGCTGTGCAGCTCCTAGAAGGTATTATTCCTAAGCGTAGGACTTCTATACTTGTTTTGTTTCTGAGATTATATCCCATATTATGAAGAAAGTCTGTGCAAGATGCACCTTAAAGAAAGGAGAACTGATCCAATGCTCCCCGTATAAATTATCTACCTTGACCAAGGATAAAATCTGTCCAGGTTCATACCTTTCGGTGTTTCTTCATTTACAAACTGGAAGTGTGGAGATTTTTGATTCCAGCTACCAGTGATCACGTATGATTTCCCATCAGAACTTTTACCCATCGACTCCTGGAAACAAGGAAGCTTATGAATCTTTATTTAAATTAAAGCAACTTCTATACTACAAGAGCTTCAGCTACATAAAACAGCTCCAGCAAAGGTGAGAAAAGGGCACGTGAAGTTCATTTTGCATGATCCTATAACAGAGATCACCTCTGAAAATAAAAACAGAATTAACAACTCAACCCAATTTTCCAGGGCAACACTCAAGAGTATGGTGCACAGCAACAACCCACAGCAAGCAAGCCTAAGCATCTAAATCTTTTCTGTCTACCCTGAGATCATAAGCAATTAGTTACTAGATTATTTTAATAAAAGACCCTTACCAAATCTAGAAGGTGCATGTCACCACTCCGAACATCTTTCCCACGGCTCAGGAGGAGGCCAAAACATCTGAAAAGTCAGGCAAAAGAAATCAATCTGCAAAAATTACTACTTATAAACAAGTCATAAGCATTCATTGTGTACATATTCCATCACACACCACAAGCAGCCCATGAATGCAGTAAGAAATGTCAACAATTCTTGACATTTGAGCCCAGTATCAAGCACGTCAACCAAAACAATGTCAAGCCAATGTTAAAAATGTCAAGCAAAATTTCACAAGAATATTTACATTACCATTTTATCCTGCCTACAGTGGCCCGTACAGTTCAATTATTTTTGTTTTCAAAGACAACTGCGTGTCAAACAATCTCCTAACAAGGCTCCCTATTCTGCAGGTAGGACAACAGTGCCTCTTTTCTTCTCTTTTCGTTTTTTCTTGGTTGGTTGGTGGGTATGAGACATGTTTGCATAGAATTTCACCTTTGATACTGATAAGAATCAGGAAATTCCACATGAAGTGCAAGGAACTGTCTTCTATGGTTTTACTTTGCATAAATACCACTCACTGAGTTATATTGCACTTCATCTTCTGGTTGACCACACTTCCTGAAGTTCCTGCTTTTTGTCAGACTGCAAAGTTTGGCAGAAGCTGCATCTTTTCTCTGTATTACAAAAAACACTAAACTCTATCAGTCATCAAAAACTGCCTCTTCATTTCCACGAAGTGAAAGATTTGAAATCTGAACTCTCCTCTTCCCTACAAAGGTGCTTCATATTCTAGAATTCCAGACCACAGCAGATTCAAAGCATATGTACAAGACATATTCTCAGATGCAACCAAGAAGAAAGGAATGTTTTTGAACAGGTTAGAGGAGATATGACCACTGGCTAAACAAGCAGATCTGTGCAAGAATTCACTCTGCCTGCATTGTGTCCCCATTACACACATGCTGAACAAACCAACCACATCTTCTGCACAGCTTCACTCAACTCACAGGCATGGAATTAAGTTACATAAACAGAGTATTCATAAAACGTTATTAAACTGCTGCCTCGGAAGAAAGAGCACAAGACATCAAATAAAGATATATATACTTTTTTAATTTATATGATTACCTCTCAATGGCAAGCTCCTTATTAGTTGTCTGTTGGACATAAATCACTATCTTCTTATCGATTCCTTGGCGGAGTTTAAAGCACTGCCTGTCCTTGTCTTTGGGAACTGCACTGTTATTTACCAGAAAGGGAAAAAAATACTCAGAACATCATTTATCTGTATTCTTTACATGTATCAAAAGCATCATCAGACATTCTCGTGGGATTTCCAGCAGCATTTTAAGAAAGTTTCTAAATACCGATTCCTCGTATTACTTAACAGACAGCAATTGCATGTTACTACTTACACAAAGCAGTGCATCACTTTCTTCTTCCACAAGGGAGGCAAACTGTTTCTTTTAGAAATCTTTCTAACAGTTATTTTAATTTCTACTACAGGTATACTAAGTACAGGTCTGAACTTCAGAGATCATACAAGAATTAGTGTCAAACCTCTAAAGCCAGCTATTTGAATTAAAACCTGCACAGTACACCCAAAGTAGGTAGGATTCTACTTTGCTGGGATGGCTCTACACTACCTGCACTATGGTGGCTACACCAACATTGGTACCATGCCAGCAGGACTGAGCATCACCTAGTGCACCACCATGTGCTGTAGTTACACATCCTGGCAATTGCTGCTGCTGCATCTGAGCCCAAGAACCATCAGTATCTTTCATGCTTGGGCTCTGAGCTAATCATTTTTCAGCTGCTAGCACTTGAGCAGTCCTTTGGACTGTCTACAATGCAAGGTGCTGAATAAATATTGGATTATTAGATGTGATTTATTTATTTATTTAATAAATAAAGCTTGAGCTAGATGCAAACACAAGAAAAGAAATGCTGCTAAAGCTGTGGCTGGGAGCCAAGTCAGAATATTTGGCTCAACAAGTCAGAACATTTGGCAGACATGCCGTGCTGAAATAAAGACACTTCAGCAATTACAGGAGACTATAAATGGCTGCATTAAACATCTCAGGGCACTGACATAGGCTGAGCACAACACAGAAAACTTCTAGCACACCCGTTCCCTCACTTCCCTCTCACTTTAAGAGAAACAGACGCTGTATGCACAAGAATGAAGGACCTATACCTGAAATAACCTTTTCCATCATCTTCTTTGATTTCCAGTGACACAGAGAAGGTGAAAATATCACTGTCTGGAGTCTGTGGAGTGGCAATGGCTGAGAGTGGAGTTTGTTTGGCGGAACGACGAAAGGCAGTGGCAAAGCTGTACAGTATTCGGCTCACCTGCATTCACACAGCAACAAAGAAAGTTCAGAAACATTGAAGTGAACAGAATTTAGCAGCTGAAAACCGATCTGAATTTCCACTTATTAACACAATAAGAAATGACTGTATAAAAGTGCTTGTAGCTGCTGTAGGTCTAATTAACTTTTCCTACATTTCTTAGAAGGACAGAACATTAAACATGCTCTCATTTCACATCTGAGGTACAAAAGGTAATGCATTGTATTACTTCTAAAGTACCTGATATAATTCTGCTCTATCTTGGAAATAACTTCTACGTTTACAGAATTACTTGACAAAAAGATTCAACTTACAGCCTCTTGGATCTCGCATCGGAAGACATGAATCCTGAAGAGTTCTGCATTGTAGTGGCTTTCAGTGAAAGCAAAGCAATCACATTCTGGGGTCCCATCATGCCCTCGTACACAGAAAAGGATTTTATAGATTGGGTAATTTGCTATTTCTGTGTTCGTCTGAGGATCTAAAAGTCTGTAAAAAGAGAGACAGAAAGGAAACCCTGCAGTTTTAGAAGAAGTATTTCAGCTATTAACTTGCAAGCCTCAACTATTTAACAGTACTGGAGAATATACATCATACAGAAACTAAATGGCCTCATCCCTGCTAAGCCTTGCGTACCAGCAGCTATCCTGCCTTACAAGCCAAATATTTTCCAAGCTATTTCCAAAGTGTTTAATCAATAACCACCCCCACCTTCTGTGGGCTTCTGTGGCACCCTGGGTCATGACTGTTTTTCATACTGACCCTACTGACCCCTTAGGCATCAAATATTGGTTAAAAAAATCTGAAGCCCCATTTTTCACAGATCTCTTTAAAATCCCTGTTTTCTGCTAAATGAAATCCTAAGTTGCTCAAGACTTCTCCCAGAGAAAACAGTAACTTATTTCCTTTGCTGGAAGATAATAATACCAAATGGACAAAGCCAGAGTGCAACTGAATGAGCTTCGTACCTCACTGTTCCTTCAGAGACGTTAGGCACTGACAGAGTCACATCCAGAGAAATCTGGCACTGGCTTCGTAGGATGCACATCATTCTGAGGGCTTCCACTTCACTCCGGGGAGCATTCACAGAGGCACAGCCTAAGTAGGTGAGCTTGCTAAACACCACACTGTCCTCATCAGTCACAGGTGTAAAAGGGCTCAAATCCCCACAGTCTAAGGTAAGACATAAAGTTGAACATAAGAAGAAAGACAAGGCATACGTAAGAAAATTGTCAGAGGTTGACCAACTGCATGTAAAAAGCAACTAAGAAACACATTACAGAAAGACAGACCAGACCAAAACAGTTCAGATAAACCCTGCCTGAAAGCAAGTTACTGACAGCAGAGAACACTGCCATCCAAATTCTACAATCAGTGAGTTCACTCAGAGAGCTTTGTGATACTAGTGCACCAACTTTCCATGCAGTAGTAAGATGTACAGACAAGCTAAATAGTTGAATTTTTTATACAGCCAGGCAAATAATCACAATATTTCTGCACAAGGCTTGTACAGAAAGTGTTTTCAGAGAAGAAAATGGTTCAGCAAATGGTAACTCTTGAATCACCCAACCCACGTTAGGTGATCTTAATGAGAAACAGGGACAGTTGGGCACACCTGTACCTAAAACTCTCTTGTCTTTCCCCAGATAAAGCTATTTCAGAAGATACCACCAGGTATTCCCCATTTTTTTCTAACCTCCCTGGGATGGTTTCACTGGCAAACTCATTTCTGGTTTCTGGAGTCCTGCCACCGACACTGGGTTAATGGTAGAAGATGCTGAAGCTTCAAGGACAACAGGTTCTTCCCCATCACCATCAGTCCTAACTTCATCACCATGGTCTCGGTCAATTGACTGATCTTCCATAGGTGGATCCATCAGCACGTCTTCAAGTTCCCTCTGCAGCTGCTGTTCGCTTCCATTCCCAACAATCTAAGAGCCACAGAGTTGGGACACAAAAGACCATTCAATTAAAAACAAAAAATTAAAAACAAAACAAAGCCACACCACGGAACAACCACCTCCCAGACACAGGGTCATTCACCAGCTGCTCCACCAAGGGAAACAGCAGTTAACACATTAAACACTGTTACGGCCATAAACACAAATTGCAACATGCAAACGCTCACCAGATCAGATTCTATCTACCCTGCTTTAACAAACTAACAAATGGAGCTGGAAGGAGGAATTTCCTAGGAAAAAGTGAGATTACTTTTAACTAGCCTGTAGTCACTGGCTACAAAGGTTGGCTTATGGCAGAGGAAACTTAGACAAGAACCCACTACAGTGGTCTATTTTAATTCTCAAAATGGTACCAGGAAGACCAAATAGAATTAAATATGCTAAGTGGCTCATGGGTAAAATCGCATGGTTTCACAGGAAGAGAAGAATCTGGAATAGGATTCTGACATCATGCAGACAAGAAGTCATGTTCACTTCCTAACGCTCATCTTCAGCCTGACCTTGTACTCAATGAAGCCAACAGGAAAGCATGCAGCAGCCAAAGCGGTGTGAAATTTTCATCCCAATGTTAATATTCTTTCTGATGATTCATTATAGAAGCAATTAAAAGAATCTTTCGCAAGCATGTGGCCAAAGACATAATCCCTTTAAGCATCAAGTTTATTATCCAGGTTTATGCAGACGTTCCTCCAAAAGATGATGATAGAAGAAGATATGCCACACTGTTTTACTGTACACGATTTATGTGTTTCACAACAAAACATGAGAGATCAATGAAAACATCCTACCTGCCCCATTAAAGCCCATGTATTTGAAATACTAAAGTAACTTCTGTTTTTACAGGAACCACATACTACGGATTCTGGCACAAACCAGCATCTCATGCCCAGGATTACAAGTCAAACAACTCCAAACACCAAGCTATTGTGTTTGGTACAACAGTTTATATTAATAAATTACATCTATATTCCACCCTATAAAACATGACCTTGAAAATAAAAGCTCCTAACAACAGCAGGAACGGGTAAAGCAGAAGCTCAAGCTGTTTACAGCATAATAGTAAAAAGGCACAAAAGGAAGAAAAAAGACAAGGAAGATTTACATGGAATGTAATGAAATGTATGAGCAGCAGAACACAGCTTTGAAGCACTGCACTGATTCAACTTAACATATAAGATTCATGTAAAGAAAAGCAAAGCCAATGCCTGCTTCCATGTATTTTAAGAATTGAGGAAAGTCTAGATTCAACTATTCCACTGTATAGCATAAAAACATACAGGTGAAGTCCACAGCATCAGCAAAGAACAACAGCCCGCAGAACAGAATCTTCCTAGTAAACATTCCAAGAACTGAAGCCATGCTACCCACCAAAAGAAGTCTGAAAGCAACATCAAATACACTTTTGGACTGAGGATTTCTGTTGTTCTCACAATCCCAAGAATCAACAGCAACAAACCAGCTGCCCAAGAAATAAGACCTAAAATATGAACAAAGGCCAACTTCACCTCAGCCAGTCTTGCACAAACCCATAAATTCACACACTGTGGGAAGAGCAAACACGAGGTGTAAACTTGTTTGAAACTCTACTGCACCCCCAAGCCAATAAGAGGCAGCACAGAGGAGTGGAGCAGAGCTAATGGCAGCAATGAATAAGCAGTGTGGCTCTAAAATGTACGTTCATGTAGGTCTGCTTAAGATGGAAGACAGAAACCATTTAGCCTGGTTGATGGTTTCTCTATTTCTCACAACACTGCAAACTAATTTGACCTTAGCTTTCACACAGCACATTGCCTCCTTCAAAGGTTTCTTTACAGTGCCACAAAGCATTTATTAGAAGTGTTGGTTACTGCCTTCTCCTCACTCACGTGCTCCTGGACTCTGCTGTGCATCAGTTCAGTTCACAGCACTATTATACAGATCTCTAACTTAGTAAAGGACTTGCAATACAAGGCTTAGGTTTGATCTACAAATTCAACAGCCTACTGCATTCTGCAAACGCAAGCCTAGATTCTAGCACCATCATCAGACTGCATTTAGCAAACGTAGGATCCTCAAACTGCTTTTCTAAAGAAACAGAGCACCAGAGAAAGACTTGTGCTCAAACACAAACCTATACTTACTCTCTGTTTCCCTTGGTGGGCTCATCGTAGCAAATGGATTTTGACATCTGCAATTCAACCTTGTTACATATATCAAAGCAATTGTTTCCTCCTTTAAAAACCCTTCCTCCTTGTTTGTTCCTATGAAATGCCTAACTTCAGCTCTCATTTTGTAGTTATGTTGTTTCCACACACTCATAATGCTCAGGTATCACTGCGACAGTACTTTTAACATTCAGTACTTTGACAACCTTGAGAACTCCATTTATCTGTTAACACAGATAAGCAGTTCAATAACACAGTAAAACTGTCTTCTGAAAGGCTATTTGAAGACTGAAGAAAGGATAAAGAAGAAAGCTATATTCTGGAGGAGTGTTTTTATATTCTTGTAGAAAAACACTAGAATACTATTTCTGACCTGAAGGCACGCTGAAAGGTCTTCCTAGCCTTAAGCAGAAGGAAGGAGATTAACACAGGAATTTTCCTATTGACAGAACTTAAACTGAGCACTGACTGCTTATCTGAGGCATAACATTTCCATTAATCACATAGTTTACAGCCAGCAATGGAGCAGTATGTACGCTCAGACGCTGGGAAATGGAAAGGCTCAAGGTGAATTGCTTGGTTCAGAGATTGTGCTCAGTCCTGGCACCAAATTCAAAAAGAAGCTTATCTTTAAGACCTGCAAAACCCTGTGACATTTAGCACCAAGCCAGGGAACAGCACAACTTTCCTGTGCTATTGTTAATTATTGGGAAGCAGCTGCGCTAATGCTCTCCTTTCCTCACCAAGGGGCTGAGCACACCTGCAGCTAGTCTTTTATAAACTGCTTTGGAAGTAAACATACACAGAAAAGTCCAGTAGGAAGTTTCAGGAGTCAGACTGAAATTGATTGCAGATATTCTTCTCTGAAATTCTTCTAATTCTTATGCAGATGACTTCATGCACATGTCCCTTTAACGCTTTGATTGTACTCAACAAGATGCATCCTATCATACTAACAAACCAGGAAAGCCACTGTAAGGCAGTGTTTAGACAAGCAATACAAATATCTCTCTTGTGGAGTGAGAGCTGTTGCAGACTATGGCATTTTGCATGTCCAAACTTTGTTTGGGAATAACAGCATGGAATGAAAAATCTGGTAGACCATGAACGTCCCCTGGGGTCTCAAATGAAGCCCTGTGACTTTGTGAGGTAAATCACTTACATTACTGCATAGGCATTCTCAAGGAAAGGACCACTATGGATGGAAACCATACTGCATTCTGAAGTATTTATAGCTGCTGGTATATGCAGCACCTACCACAAGGTTACAGACTTGTGTCAGGTTGCAGTCTTTAAGCAAGTTTTACAGAACATCATGCTGATTACTGAAGAAATTCCAAATTTTTGCAGACTATCCATGTATGAGGTGAAGATACAAAATTCTGCAACTGCAATAAATTGTAAGTAACATTTTTGCCAGATTAAACAAAAGATCTTGAGACTTAAGAAACAGAATTAACCAGAAGTCTTTTATAAAGGAAAACAGCCACTACACCGGCCTGAACTGTGCGGGACTCAAATCCATGCAAGAAAAACAAAGAAAGCAGTTGGAAGTAAAAGATGAGCAAAGGCATCAAGAAATACTCAATAAAGTCTCTGCACCAACTGCTGCTACGGAAAAGAGGAATACCCAGTCCACCAGATGGAACACAATTCCTTACTGTCTTTAAAGACATTATTTTAAAGACATTGATGTGAATGACTGTAGTCTCTTGCAGCAGTTGAATAGGTCTTTCCATCTCCCACCAAGAGCACACCAACCTGAAACACTACAGGAAACGTTCAACCTTAACACATCAAAAGGACAGAATTCTGAGTGAACACCTCATTAGTGTCACTTTGCTTAAGGACTTGTGAAATATACATTGGGATGGAAGATTTCCCTTAAGTAGCTGAAAAAAAGAAAAAGAAGCGATGAAGGTCTCTGTCCAGAAACATCCTTCTAGAAGTGAGAAGATGTCAGTGCCATTCCAATTCACAGAAGCCTACCCACGTAAGCCTGTATTCTCAGATTCATGCTAAGTTGTTAGTTATAACTACCTTTACATTTCTTAAAGAGAATGTTTCACATTGGGGAAAACTTTCATGCATAATTGAATTTAAAAATACGTTCAAATCAAATGTGTGTTAATGTTGCTTTCTACCCAAAAGCTGTGAGGAAACCAGTTTCAAGTTCTGTTTCATACTGAAGACTTCATAAAGGATTAAGTTAAGTGGGAAAGAAAACAACCCACAGGTAGTGATGGATAAAGCTCTTACACAAAACCTAGTTATCACCTTGACATCAGCAAAGTAATGTAGAAACTACTGGCAAAATCAGCTCTTGAATGACTTCTCCTTTCTGTTAAGTTTTCCACAATAAAGAAGTCCCTCTTTAAGCTCTTCGATGGTTAGTTTGAATTAGAAGAATAGTGAACAAACTCAGGTTATTAATTCTTACCTTCAGTCCTGTTTTTTCATCATCACTACCATTATTTGTAGATGGTGTTTCATCCCCTTGCCTGGAAACCAAGACAAAATCTTCACTGTTAAGAGTGGATACCGAGTCTGAAGAGACACTGATTTTTCCAACAGAAGCCTTGTCATCCATGACTTAAAAAGGAAGTTCGACTCATGAATGAGATTAAATATTTTATAAACTCCTGAAAAACAAAAATCATAAAAATACTTATATAAACTTCATGCTAAAATGCTCAAATGTTTCTCTTCAGAAACCTGCTGACTAGTTAAAAAAAAAAAAAAAGAAACATAACATCTGACTGCGTAACCAAGTCACAGCTCTTCTGTCCATGTACACTAACGGTCCTGCTTTGATTTTGCTAAGAAGCACACTACTATTAGATCACTGGCTTCCATAGCTCGCAAACGGGAAGTTAAAGCATCTTTTTGCAGATTTCATGATCGTATCACACACTGCTCCACACTCAGCAAATGGGCCCTTGGAGCATCTGCTACACGCGGTGACAAGGGACTCGTCTTAAGGCCAGAACTATAAGGTCCATTTCCTTTCTTCAGATAATCTGTCTCCCTTCCTCCGTGCTCACACAAAAAAAACCACACAACAATTTCTGTAGCTATTGGAGCACACTGCAGCCACATTCCGAGCTCCCAGAAAAGAGCTAGAGCCAACTCTTGGTATTTTGCACTAAAGATGCTCTAGAACCGTGGGACATACAGTGCTCTGTGAGCCTACGTTGAATCTTCTGTACTGTAAGGAACAATAAAAGATTCCAAGAAGCAGGAAGAACAGCGTGGGCTGGATCAGTACTGAGAATCAGAGCCAAAAGAGGATTTTAAAAAGCTAGAACTGGCACAGAGATATTTGAAGAAAAGAACAAAAGGTGAAGTTCAGCTGCACACCTTGAACTCTACAACACAGATTCTCAGAATCAATGGCTCAAAACAGACTGTTGCAATAAAAACGGCTGATCAAATTTCCCAGAAACCCAATCACACCCTTATTGCAACGGCTTGGGGCTTTACATAATCCCAAGCACACCCAAACCCAAGCACCTTTTCCACCCAAGCTCTGCCTTTCATTTGGAGGACCACAGTCCCAACCTGGGAGCAGCAGAGCAGCCAAGCGCAGTGAGCTGGTATGTCCAGCACAGCTCATCACATTCCTCTCTGAACCAAGAACAAAGCGTCTGAAAATAGCAAAGCCTGCTTTTATTTCTATCAATACCCTTCTCCCCCTCCGCAGCCACCAACATGACTTGAACATCTGCCAGGATGACAACACTTTTTTTCCTCTGTGTTATTTTTAACCTGATCACTCAGAATTGAGTCCCTTCACGGTCCTGAATGACCTTACGCTGGACAACAGAAGCAGTGTGTATGATAATGGATGTGGGCTGTTCATTGACACATACCTGTGATCGCCGGCTTTCACGTTCAAAAGTGTGTATGATATTTACATATCCTTTTTGGAAAGATGCACTGACTTTTAGTGACAACAACTGGCTGAGAAATGTAGGCAGTTTTAAAAGTTTCACCACTGCATGCAGCCATCTGACACGAGGTACAGATACCTTAAAAGTGGGGCAAGCTCTCATTTTTAAAGTTGGCATTAATTTCTAAAGAACTGCATCATTACAGAGAATTTGAAAATAAGTGAAATCAATATACTGAAACACAATATAAGTAAGCTTTAAACATCTGCAAATCCCCTCAGCTGCATTATTTTCATACAAACGGTGCAAACTCATCTGCCACACAAAGGCAGCACAAGCAGAAGAGCTGCTTTTGCTCACACCGAGCTGCAAAGATCACCAGGCGAGGATCAAGTCAGCCGTTTATCGTGCCATACTGCCCATCTTGAAGTGTCAATTTCACCAATTCCCAAATTCTTTCAATCCAACACCTTTCACCAGCATTAAATTCAATTACAGTAAATTACGCTGCCTTTTTGTATGCTCCTTCTTGTGGCAGCGTGCTGCAAACGGCACACACACATGCAGGGGCACCACTGCTCAGCCCAACCCTGCAGCAGTTTCTCAACACAGAATTGCAACAGCAGAAGGTCCCGATTAGCCCAACTTCACCAACTTTACATTGAGCAGAACTCTCACTGATATTGCACAAGATAAGAAAGCACAGGAAAGGGGAGACTACTGCAAGAAGCTTTTGTTTATTAGTGATGCGCCACATTGCCCAATACCTCTGGAATCAGCAACAGGGGATGAGATTAACGCCCAAATGGTTCAGTTGCAAAAGCACTGCCTTAAAATACTAAAAACACTAAAATATCTTCTGAAGTCAGCGAGAATTTCCATATTCCCTCACTTTGCTTCCCATGCACTTCACTTCCCCTACTGCTTCGTACCACTCTTTCAGGCAGATTGCCTCACAGATCCCTCTACCTGAACTGAAAACTCACAATGGCAAAAACCACTGCAGAAAGCTCTGAGCTCATTAAAGCACACGCTGGTGCAGAAGGATGAACATCAAAGCCCAGCAGAGCAATGACGTCTAGCAGCCTCATGGCTCCTCTGAAATCAAAAAGAGAACAGCAGCAGCAGGGACAGCACAGCACTGCACAGCACTGCACTGCCCGCAGCCGCCCCAGGAACCGAAATGTCTGTTCTTACAGCGTGGGGAACTGGGAGAAAGGACCCAGCCATGGGCTGAACTCGAGTTTTAAGGTTTCTCTGAAGAAGCCAACATCTCAGCCCACTTTGTTTCAATGCAAATAAAATACGAGCTTTCACACGTTTTGTCCCTGACACACAACTACACTGCAGTAATGCATTTGCCTGAAGGTGCCTTTACACCTCCATGGGAGACAGATGCTGGGGCACAATGCATACTGAGAGGCAAACTTTTATTAACTTCTCTGCTTATCTAATTAAATAGGTTTCCTGGCCTCTCCCCTCACAACAGACCATTGGAAAAAGCTGTAAATGAGGACTGCAATGTTGCTGGCTCCTGGGTCACTGCTTTCAGTTTTGTTTAAGTTTCTAATTCTCAGAAGGAGAATCTTCACTCTACGCTTGCACTTGTTACACATTACATTGCAAATCCAAGAGCCAAACTATATTTTAAAAGTATTCTTGTTTATCTCTTAAGCAACCACCCAGCTGTAGCAGCCTCCTCACTCTGGCTATTTAAGAAAATGTCAATCTAAGACCACAGACACCACGCGCCATGCTAAGACCTCACATAACTGGAAGACAAACCCATCGCAGTTCAAAAGTGGTTCAATGGATTTAAGAAACATTTGTCCTTTGGGATCACAGAATCATTAAGGTTGGAAAAGACCTCTCAAGTCACCAACCATCCCCACCATGCCCCTAAACTAGATCTTTTACCCTCCTACCCTTTCCTAAGAATTTGGCGACTGATCTGCAACTTGCAAGCAAAACTTTCCTTGTAAGTACAGTCAGAATAAATTTAAAAGAGGTTAAAGCAAATAGAATACAACAAATAAAATCTTCCATTTTGTATTACTGCGAAAGAGCGAGGCCCAAATGAAACCTTGTGACATTGCAGCAAGGGAAGCAAATCACACACAACCAGGGCTGCTTTACCCCACTTCCAAAGGCCGACAGGTTTGCAGTATTTACAATGGCCACAGTAACACAACATGCCAGAAGGAAAGCAAAAGAAAACAAGGTTTCAGCTGTGAACTCCTCTGGCTGCTTAGAACAGCAGTTACCCTCACATCAGCACCAGAAGTAGCACTGAATTTAGAGGTGAACTCAATTAAAAAACAAACAAAAAAAACCCTGGAGTTTTCAGGGCAGAAGTGAGAATAAACATAACTGTGCAAAACTAGAGAGAAAAGGTCGTCTTTTCTCATCCAGAACCCTTTCAGCTTTTACATTTCTAAAGCAGTTCCTACTTTGCACAATTGCACAAAGCACAGCATGGCTGAGGGATGCACCAGGTACAGAGGAATGATACAGTAATGTGATTTAAATTATTGAAAACAAAATTATTTAAACAACAAAGTTAAAAAGCCTGGCATGCAGAACAAACCTGTATCCTCTACCCCTAAAAATAACAGAAATGCACTGCATACAGTGTTGAAAATCATGAAATACAGGAGGTAGCACGCAGCCAGGACACTGAGGGGACTGACTGCATATAAATTCATCACTGAAAGTAACATCATCTCTGGTTCTATTTCTCTGCTGTAACAGAACTCAACACCAACAACCACTGCCCAACGTAAGCAGAAGTTCTCCTTCCCTGGATTCAGTCAGGGCGAGAGGTGGAATTCGTAGAGGAGTTCAGAAGCTTTATGAAGGACTGCCCAAAGCTGGTTTATGACAAATAAGGCACCATTCTTTAGGATCCCTGGCTCTTCATGGGCTTTGACACCTGTGATAATTTTTCCCCCCTCAGTTTCAAATAATGCACATTTATTGCTTTATAAATGTGCAATGAGTCTGAAAAAAAAGCCTGGTAAGTGCTAAAGCACAGTGCTAAAGCTGTCTGACAGGCAGCTGCCCAGATTTTCTGTCTGAGCAGAGCAAGAAATTGTTAGAACAAAACTGGTGTCACACTGAGAGATGTGGAAAAGGAGCTGTGGTTTGAATTCTTCTGAGCATATACCTGCAGCAGTATTCTATTGCAGCTGTGGGAAAAAGACACGCAAGGAAGATCAATCACCAGCAGCCTTCTTCTTCTCACGTATCACATGCTTAGCCTGCATAACCCTATGTTTGATCTTCACCCACCACTCCTTCAAGGAAACAACTACAGCCTCGCCTTCCCTGTGCAAAACATTCTCAAAGGCAATGAGAAGCAGAATGAAGCAATAAAACCACTGGAATACTGCATGTGAAAATAAAGGTTCTGGATGATTAAGGAGAGCAAACAATATACAAATAGCAACAACACTAAATTTTCTGAGCATTTTAAAAGCCTCCGACAGCCACAGAGGTAACCATGAAGCTCAAGAGACAGACACTACCAGGGGGTAGCACTGCCTCAGCATACAGCCCCACTGCCCCGTGGGCACAGAGAAGCATAGATTGCAGGGGCTGCCAGAATCATTGCCCATTTCATGCAAAGCCAGGAATCAGACAACACACAGGAGTTCAGCTAACACAGTCTTTGTTAACACTCCTTAGCAGAGTTGTAATTTTGCTTTTAACCTTAATTTGAACTCAGATGAGAGAACTCTAACTTTAGGCTCTTGTACCAAGCGGGTCCTCCAGTCCCAGAAACAAAGTGCAGGCCCTGGGAACCACAGTGCAGAGAAGAAACACAGCTGCTGCCTCAGGCAGCCTGGCCCAGAGCAGAGTGGGGGAGCTGCCCAGTAGTGCCCCATGCACGCTCTGCCAGCACCGGGCACAGCCACGTGCAGGACAGCATGGGGCAGGGGCACCCAGCCAGGAGACAATGCTCCGAGTCCCTCTGCACCTCTCTCATCAGGACTGATGTGAACGCAGCGCTCCACTCACCAGACACACATTGCACTTTAGGAACATGCTGTGAGAGCTAAAAAAAAACAACAGGTTCCATGCGATACATGCTGCTAGAAGCTGCCCGCCCTTGGAGTCGGAAAGCGAAGGAAAGCCCTACGCCAGGCTCAATTTGTTAACATGCTTTCCGCGTACAAAGAATGAAACCTGCTCAGGTCCTTGACCTTTCTACGCTCAGTAGCAGCCTGTAAAAGTAAAACAACGGCCTTTCTGATGTGCCCACTGCTGTCAGGCATTCTTTTTCAAACAAAGTAGACAAGAACGTCACATATCATATAGCCATTTAGCAAACCCCTGCAGGAGAAGGAGTTTGGGAACACAGCCCCAGCCGCACGTAGCAGCACAGCCATGCATTCATTACACGGTTCCCAGTTTGTGTTTTAGCAATAAACGCAATTTCTCCTTTCTCTCCCAAACTTCTCTCCTGTCTCCCTCTCCTCCTCCCCGCAAACAACCTAAGCAGAGAAAGCCCACAAATGTTATTTTCACCAGTTCCACTCTCGCTTCATCGCTGCCAATACGAATTTTTAACCCGACCGCATGCGGTCCGTTTATTTACGCTTCGTTTCGCCCCAACCCGCCGCGGCCCTTGGCACTGACCCGCCGGGCTCCGGCACGTACTTGCCAACAAGAAGGGAAAACCCGAACGAACCGCCGCCGCTGCGGCACACGGGGCGGAAAAGGAGCTCTGGAGACGACGGAGCGCGGCGGATCGGGACCCGCCCGGGAACCGCCAGAGGCCGCGGATCGGGGGCAGCGGACGCGCGGGGGGTCCCGGAACACCGCGGGGAGCGACGCGGCCTCCTCCGCCCCGGGCCCGGCTGAGGGCAGCGCCCGGCAGGAGGGCTCCGCCCCGGGCACGGCGCGACCAGCGCCCGAGGGGACCCGGAAACCGCAGCAGCAGAGACGGAGGAGAGGGCGAGCCGCGGGAGGCCTCCGCCGCTCTCCCACCGGTGGAAGGCGAGGAACGGCGAGGCGGCACCGCGCGCGGACCGGTACCGGGGAGGGAGAGAGGGCCGGCGGCGGGGGGGCGGCCCGAGGGAGGGGGCGCGGGGCGCGGAGCCCCGGCCGGCGGCGCGACCCCACCTACCCCGGCCGCCGCCGCCGCCGCCTCCCGGTGCCGGGCCTGGGCCGCCGCTGCC
>NW_024962275.1:1632300-1716182 GCF_019238085.1 Lagopus leucura
CACGGCGGCTCTCCTCCCCTCTCTAGGTCCGTAGCCGGGGGCAGCGGCAGCGGGTGCCGGCGGGGTGACGCGGCCCGGCGCTCCAGGTACGCGGCCCTTTCCTCCGGGCGCGGTGGTGGGGTTGGGGGTCGGCGGGCGGCACCGCGACGTGAGCGGCCCGGCGGTTCCGGAGGGGTTCACGGCGACGAGGCGGCTGCGCTCCGCCGGGTCCCGGCTTGGGCTGCGGGAGGTGCCGCGTTTGTTGCTTGGCTCCTTGGCGTCCTTAGCGGCAGCTTAACGTGCGTGAAGGCGAGTCGCTTTTCTCTGTGCGCGTTCGCTCGCGGCGCGGCGGAGACTTTTGCTTCCCAACGGTGGCTTTCGTTGCCCCGGAGATGAAGCGTGTCAGACGGCACTGGACTCGGGGCGACTCAGACGTGCGGCTTCACGGTCTGTAGGTGTAACAAAGTCGGTTGTGCTGCCGACGCTGCCGCCCTCTCTGAATGTTCAGTCCGTAGTTGCACGACCGGATTTCAATAGTTTGCTTTTTCTGTACGTCGCACGCTGGTAGCTGTATGTGGTGCACGTCTCAAAATGGTATCGTCAGAACATTGGAACAACTCAGTCTGTCAGCAGATACTGCTGAAAATGTTCCTCCTGGAACCCTTGTCTTGTGTATTCGTTCACTTGCACGAGGCACAACTCCATTTCCTCTTGTGTACATTGACCTAAAATTTCATGCCCCAAGAGAGCAGTGTCTGCTTTTATCTATGAACTTCAAAGCTTCCTTTCCAGCTCAATGTGGTGTTTGTAATAGTTCTGAGGTGTAACTTTGGGGTTGTTTTGCTACTGCATCTCACCAAACCTTGCATCATTTGGTTAATTTCTCTGATTTCTTAATTTCCTGCAATCACGGTTCTGTGTCAGTATTATGTGAAGTGTTTCATCAAGAATCAGTGTAGCCTTATAAACTCTTAAGAGAACTGTTGCAAGATAACACATTGATATCTGTCTTGTAGAATACCCACTGTTTTTCATTCTAAATAGGAGAACAAAATTCCTAGAGGAGTGGTCTTTCAAAGAATGCAAGAAACAAGACTTCCTACATTCCCCACATACTCAAATCGGGGAGCCTGGGAAGCATGATTTATAGAATGTGGGGTTATATGGAAGATTTTTTCTTAGATCCTTTAAAAAAAACACAGGACAGACCACCTGCTCCTCTTCATGTGCACACACACAAAACAACTTCAAGGCAATGTAGGACTTAAATCCAGTGCTGCTGATACTGGAAAGCTTGTGTAGTCCTTTCTGCTAAGATAGGTTAATTGCACTTAGAAGTGTTTGCAGCAAAACAATTTGTCCTATATCAATATTTGTGCAAATCATGGAGTGTCTTAGAGGACCTGTAACCATTATTCTTGGGCATGTCTTTAAAGTAACGTGTTACATGTGCAAGAGGGAGTTTTCTGTGTTTTGCAGATGCTGGGTTCTATCTCGCCTTGCATTCATGCGTTATGAAAGCTCTTTAACATGAAAGTAAACAGAGAACCCAAATGCTGAAGGGTTGTCATTGTATTTGGAAAAGACAAAAATCTATGAAGAGTTTTAATGTGGAAGCAAAACTGTACAACTGCTAAGACTGCTAAAATACTTCCGTGATTTCCCTTTAAATTCCACAAGTAATGTGGAAAACATTGTAACTCTTTAGAACACTGCTTCAAGAGAATATCTGTCCTTGTTTCTATTTAGTAATCAAACTGCATTGATTTTTTTTTAAAGGTACTGCAGGGCAATGTGTAACACAGAGTTTTCTTATTTGTGTTCTGGAAACAAAACAAAGCATTCTCACTTGTTTTTTTTTTTTTTTTTCCTTGCTGCTTTCCTTTAGGTGTGCCAAAATGTCAGAAAGATCAGATATTCTTCACTTCAAGTTTGATAATTACGGCGATTCGATGTTACAGAAGATGAACAAACTGAGAGAAGAAAACAAATTCTGTGATGTTGTCGTCCATATAGATGATGTTGAAGTTCATGGGCATAAAATTGTATTTGCTGCTGGCTCTCCCTTTTTAAGAGATCAGTTCTTATTGAATGACTCTAGAGATGTAAAAATCTCTATCCTGCAAAGTTCGGAAGTAGGGAGGCAGCTGCTTTTGTCTTGTTACAGCGGAGTTCTGGAGTTTCCTGAAATGGAGCTGGTAAACTACTTAACTGCTGCGAGCTTTCTGCAGATGAGCCACATTGTTGAACGATGCACGCAGGCACTCTGGAAGTTCATAAAACCGAAGCAGCCGTTGGAGAGCAAGGAGTGTGAACAGCAGAGTGACTCCTCTGAGCTGAAGGAACATGGGGAAGATGAAGACTCTCTGCCACAAGATTCACCTTGTATTCAACCTTCAGAAGACAGTATGGACATGGAGGATAGTGATATTCAGATTATCAAGGTGGAGTCCATTGGGGAGGTAACAGAAGTTAGGAACAAGAAGGATCAGAACCAGTTTATTTCTTCTGAACAAACTGCGTTGCATTCCTCTGAACCTCAACACTTTCTAATCAACTCCACTGTTGAAAACAGAGCAAGTGAAATAGAGCAAAACCACCTCCACAATTATGCCCTTTCATATGCTGGCAGTGATAACATCATTCTGGCCTCTAAAGATATGTTTGGGTCTAACAACCGTGGTATAGACAAAGGCCTCCAGTGGCATCATCAGTGTCCAAAGTGCACAAGAGTATTTCGGCATCTAGAAAACTATGCTAATCACTTAAAGATGCATAAACTATTCATGTGTCTCCTCTGTGGCAAGACATTCACTCAGAAAGGCAATCTCCACCGGCACATGAGAGTGCATGCAGGCATCAAACCGTTCCAATGTAAGATCTGTGGGAAAACCTTCTCTCAGAAATGTTCCTTACAGGACCATCTCAACCTGCACAGTGGGGACAAGCCCCATAAGTGTAACTACTGTGACATGGTGTTTGCGCATAAGCCCGTTCTGAGGAAACATCTTAAACAGCTACATGGTAAAAATAGCTTTGACAATGCCAATGAAAGAAATGTTCAAGACATAACGGTGGACTTCGATTCATTCACATGTAGCGCTGCTACAGACAGTAAGGTCTGTCAGCAGGCCGATGGAAGCCAGGTACTGGATGCAGGGAAGCTGCCTCAGGCTGTGCTCAGTTTAAGAAATGATAGTACCTGTGTCAATTAAGCAATTAAAAACAGCCCTTGTAGGGATCATGACTGGGAGGAGCAAACAGTTGGCTTGGGCTCTTACCTAAACTAGTGGTATGCTCTGAAAGGCTTCTGATGGAGGGTTGGATTGCAAAACCTGGCAGGTCTTCAGCCATCGTTCTTAGTCTTACTTGATATTTTCTGTGAATAACAATCTTCCTTCAGGTTTCTGTCTGTGTCTCTACTGTGGATTAAGGGGTTAATTGTTTCATTTCTCTCTGATTAGGAGACTCAAGACTAACACCTTTTGAAAGACTGTTGCTGTGTGCTGCAAGTAAACCATCTGCTGTACAGTTAGAGGCTTCTCTGTTTCTGGGCAGATGGAGGAAAGAGCAAAGAGGACAAGTGTGTGAGATAACCCAATTGTTATATTATAAAGCACTGGATCACTGAAAGCACTCCACATAGTGCTGATTTGTTTTAAACTTACCTCTTAACGTTATTTTTGTCTGATCTTACCCCTAGACCCCTACAGTCGAAATGAAGTATACCTATGTCACTTTTTTCCCTTTCTAAACTATTTCAAGACAATTCTGCTGCCAGTTAACACTATCTTAAAAGCTCTCAGGGTTTTTAATGTTGGCATGCATTATGAAAAGGTGAAGCCCTGAATGATTTGGCAGGGTTAGTTGATCATTGCATAGAACTGTTCAAAATGAGAGTAGGTTGCAGCTCTGGAATGTGTGAGCTCGGCACCTGGAGTGCCAGGTATGACCTGTTTCATAAGCTGTCATACACAGAAGTATCAAAGGGCACTTACCATTGTATGGACTGATTCAAGGTAAGCACTTCAAAACTAGAAGTTGTCATCTATCTTCCATAAGTTTTGTTTCAGATAACCACAACAGTTGCTATTTTCCTAATTGGTTTTAGAGCAAAGCTGGAGTGACACTGTGAAAAGAATCTGTTTCAGAAGCTGCAATGTATAGGAACTCCATGCTTTTTTTTTTCCCCTTAACTCTTGTGTACGTCTCCTTGAGAACTAATAAGAGCCACATGTCAGTTAATATGAAAAAAAAAAAGAAAAAAGTACCTGCCATAGGTAGGTAAAAACATTAACAGCATGAAGTTTTTTGTTTCTTGGATACTGAAAGGATGCTTTTCTTTAAAGTGACCCACATAATTCATGCCCATTAGCATTTTACAGAGCCTAAGATGAGGTACAGGTAGCATAATTTCCATAGGTTAGTTTATCAGCTATCGACTGTACTTAGCAATACCTCATGTATACCGCCTTAAACATCAGATGTTGAGGGAATGGCATATTAGTTGGGATTTTGGGATTATTACTTCACGAAAGTGCCATGGAGTTCCCCACATCCCAGTCAGGCTGAAAGAAACGAATTTCTCATCTGCTTAACACCATTCCCAGTAGAACAGCATTCTTATATTGAAGTGTAGCACAGACTGATAATCAAGTGGCTGATCCTTGGTAGAGAACTGCTGTTTATGTTTGGAATAAGTATTTCTTCCAGTGCAGCTCTTTTCCTCAAGGTTTGCCATGAGGCTGAGATTATGCTTCCTACCTAAAAGTAGTATTGTTTGTGTGTTTGAATGAGGGGGTAGGGATAGGGGGGAGGCTGCTATTGTATGGTTAAAAATGCTCAACAGGTATGACCAAAGGTGTGTTAGAGCAGAAAAATGTTTTGTACGTAATTATCAAAAGTTGGTCTTGGTCTTCAGATACGCGTATGTAGAAACCAGGATTTCCTTATGCAGACTTGACACTGATGAATGGTAAAAATGTGTTAATCTTGCAGACCATTTTCAGAAATCCACATACCTTCGAGTAGAAAAGCAAGGTGATTCTGTGAATCCGTTTTTGCAATTGAGTTTTTGAACTACTGTACTTGACTGTTACATTAACTATTATTACATGGACAGCTATGAAGTAATACGCAGTGGAAATGGAGTTAGGGCATTATATCTTTCAAGTTGTAGCAAATATATTTAGGCCAAAAATGTAACTTCTTGGAACTTAAAAAATTCAGGTTCTTGGGGCAGAAAATAGGTAGGCATGGGAAAAAAAAAAACTTTTCCTCTGAAGTTACCTGCTTTCAGAATAACTTTGAGCTAAAACAGATAATGACGGTTGCATCTGACACTTGCGTTCTGACTTTGGGCAGAATCTTCTGCATCGTTAAAAAGTTTTTATAATGTTATTCGTTATGTGGAAATAAGTTATAGCTCTGATGTCAAAAAGAAGATAGGTATGGAGAGTAAGAACTTTGCAGAGCCAGGCCAACGTGCTGTAAGGGATTAGTGGAAAATCTAACAATATACGAATATGGACATAATAAAGAGAATGGTCTTCTGCCAGAGAAAGGAATAAAACTGTACGAATGCCAAGAAAATGGATGTTATTAGGAGGTCTGTCTGGAAAGTTTCTTCATGGAATTTCAAAGCTTTAATGTTATTGCAAGGAGGATACAGCTTGTTGAAGTAGCCATTGGTGACCTGAAGCTGAAACGAAGAGATGAGAGGTTATCCTAAGAAACTAAAAATGATTTGATCAAGATATGAGTTTTCTGTCCACCCTGCACTGTGGTCACACCAACTTGTGAAAAGGCTGAGACTGCTGGCTACTCGTTTAAAAGGCTGCTTGTGACCATGTGGTGAGATCATGGCAGAAAAAAATAGGAAAAAGCAGAAATGCAGAAGACTGCTTCTTCATTGAAAATGAAACACGTCTGTTGGATAAAAGGTGACTTACAAAATGTTTGTGCTTTTGGCTTGGCAAAGGGATACAGACCAAGAGTTATGCAGGAGACAGCTGTGTAAATCCAGAAGCAGTGGAGATCTAAGAGGGCAATGTGCTGATGAGCGCAATGTGAAGTGCTCTGGTAGATTTCATGTAAGATTTGCCCCTATGTGGAGCAGAGAAGTTAAGAGTATAACAGAGATATTGGAAAAGCAAAACCTGGATACTGCCTCTTCCCTGGATTAGATTAAAATGGAGTGAGAATTACTATAAACAGAATATACAGGGGCAGCTTGATTTTAGAGTAAGATGAACTTAATTGTCCATGTATGTAAAATGTTGTCTTCATTGCATTGTTCCAGTTAGTGAAAGACTAGATCCAGTGGTTGTTGCTGCTGATGCTGCATATTCAGATAAGGACTATGGCAGTTATAATCTGTGTGTTAATGTGTAGAATACTATTTGCTGGTAAGTGGATAGTCTCACAACTTAATGTGCTGTACAACGTCCTGCATATCCTAAAAATATCTGGTCTACTACAAAAATATTTTAATAACTTCTTGAATATATTAGGATTTTTATGTTGGCATTTTATTTATTTGACATAGAATTCTTAGAAGTCTTAGATTTACGAGGTTGGGGCTCACCACCTCACTGAGCGGTGGTAGCTCACGTAGCATGTCTTCCTGCAGAACGTGGTGCAGCTGCACAGCCTCCTGCAGGGATCAGGGATGAGTCTTTCCTTATTTTTTCGTTTAGAGGGCCTGTTTTGCGAGTCCATAACTGATACGATTGAAATGTCAGCCTTTCTCCCCTGACTTCTTGGCAAAACCGATAGCTGCCGCTGAACTCCTCTCAGAGGAACTTAATGCTTCCATGGGGCTGGTTGTGGTTCTGGTTCTGGAGCCGCTGGGAGGAATAAAGGTGAGGAGCGAGAATCAGAGCATGACACCAGCTGAAACCGTGGAAAGGATTGGGAGCTCGCGTTATACCGCGGTTTTTGAGAAGGAGGTGGACAGGTGAACCGCCGGCTCTCGTCACTCACTGAATGAGCGCTTTCCCGTGGGCCTACAGCCGACGGACCGAGCATCAGCTACCTCTCCAGAGACTGGGCGGGAGGCTCATCCCGAGCGTTACCAAAGCAGGCTGGGGGGGCCGGGCCCGGCGGCAGGAGCCGGCGCTGCCCGTTCCTCTCGGCCGCCCCGGGGCCCTGCGCCTCCGCCCTCCCGAGCGCCTTACGGGGCCGCTGCGTTGCTACCTCTCCCGGGCGGGTGGCGCCGTGCCGCTGTAGCAGTGCCAAGTCTTGTAATAAACGTGCTGCTAACTTCCGCACCGCCTCTCATTTCCCACCGACGCGGGGCGGGACGCGCTGCCGGAAGGGGCGGGGCTTCGGGGGGCGCTTCCGGGTGGCTGGGCTCTGCGGTACCGGCGGCGGAGCGGCACCGGGAGTGGCCGGGGAGCGTGGGGGTGGGCGGACGGGTGAGCGGCCGAGCGAGGTCCGGCCCGGCCCTGAGCTGCCGGCGGCGCTGTCTGCGCTCGGCGGGCACCGGCGAAGAGAGCTCGGCCCCGGGGCGGGCGGCCCGCAGGCCCGGCGCCATGGCCGCGGACTCGGAGGTGCTGCGCTTCCAGTTCGAGCAGCAGGGAGATGCGGTGCTGCAGAAAATGAACCTCCTGCGGCAGCAGAACCTCTTCTGCGACGTCTCCATTTTCATCAACGACACCGAGTTCCACGGGCACAAGGTGATCTTTGCCGCCTGCTCCACGTTCATGAGGGATCAGTTCCTGCTCAACCAGTCCAGGCAGGTGCGAATCACCATCCTGCAGAGTGCCGAGGTGGGCAGGAAGCTGCTGCTCTCCTGTTACACGGGTGCGTTGGAGGTCAAGAGGAAGGAGCTCCTGAAGTACCTGACTGCCGCCAGCTACCTCCAGATGGTCCACATTGTGGAGAAGTGCAGCGAGGCGCTGTCAAAATACCTGGAAATCGACGCTTCCATGGAGAATAGCAGCCAGGCTGCAGAAAAGTGCCATTCCTCTGACACTGAACTGAGGAGCAAGGACGACGTTTCTGATAAAGACTGTGAAATAATTGAGATTTATGAAGATAGCCCAGTTAATTTAGAATTCTCCGTTAAACAGGAGAAGGGGGATGACTTGCAGCCTGCGGCACAGAGTTTGGGCTCAGAAAGAAAGGACACAGGGACCCCAGACATATCAACGGTTGAAATAGGATATAAGGATGATGAAATATGTATCTTCAGAATGGATCCTATGAATGTACCTAATGTGGAAAACGATCATTTTCCTCAGCCTTGCACCTCCTCTAAAACAAACTTATATTTTCCTGAAACCCAGCACTCCTTGATAAATTCTACAGTTGAGAGCAGAAATTCAGAAATGTCAGGAACTCTCAGGAACGCTCAGGCTTTTGTCACTGACAATCCAGAGGGGACTTCGACTCAGATAAATGGGTTTCAAAATCTGGACGATTCTGATAATTTGTGGCGGAACCAATGTCCAAAGTGTCCAAGAGGATTTCTGCATCTGGAGAACTATCTTAGACATCTAAAAATGCACAAGCTTTTCTTGTGTTTGCAGTGTGGTAAAACATTTACACAAAAAAAGAATCTCAACAGACACATCCGGGGCCATATGGGTATCCGCCCGTTCCAATGCATGGTGTGCTTGAAGACGTTCACTGCCAAAAGTACTCTGCAGGATCACTTGAACATACACAGTGGTGACAGGCCCTACAAGTGTCATTGCTGTGACATGGACTTTAAACACAAGTCTGCTCTTAAAAAGCACCTAACATCTGTTCACGGAAGGAGTAGCAGCGAAAAACCAAACCTGAATACTATTACAAAAATTGAAATAGACTGTGATTAATAGGTGAGTGGGTGTGGAGCCAGGCTCCACAAAAAACTTCTATCTGGTGAAGTTGTACACATTCAACAGATCCCCACGTAATGGAGAAAAGGAAAAACATGAGATTGGTGATCAGTCAGGTCCTGAGAACAGCTCTCTTGTCTGCTGTGCGAGGGCTGCTGTGCTGTAAGTCCTCAAAAGGACTTTTTAGTAGTTTATTAATTGAAAGTACATGGCAAAACACGGGGAACAGTTTCATGCCTGTCTTGTAACATCCCTGAAATGTTCTAATTATTATCTCTTAATGATGCTTTGCACTCCTTTGTTCCAAGGGCAGACACTGCCAATTTTTAAACTTTTACTGACATTGCAATAAGCTGAAGCCTGAGCCATGACACTCCTGATCTATAATGGCTAAGAGATGTTTGTAGATATTCAGCAAGTCAGTCACCCCCCTGTATTCATGCATAATTATGGTGATGTCATCTCCTTCCTTGACTGAACTTTGCTGGATCTTTCAAGAGAAGAAAGGCATGTGCTCATACTCAAGTTGCCTTTTGCAAATAGGGAATTGGTAAAAGTGAACAAAACAGTATTGCATTGCAGTTCATTTTTTTTTAACTGGATAGTCTCATTAGAAGGACTTGCATTCAGTTTTATGAATCAGATCTGAATTTTTCCAGATTTCTCTCTCCATATCATTTCTTCTGTTATACCAGTGTTTAGTGCCTGTTTGACTTACTCTGATTAAGTTAGGCTCATTTGCTGAGCTGAAAGATTTGTCTTTGTTTTTTTTACAGATCTTAGATATATATACTAATGTGAAAACATGAACTGTATGCTACTATATATAATAACACTTGCTGTGTTCATTTTGAAAAGCAATCCATTATATCTTAAAAAGAACTACTTAGACATAGAGATCTTCTAATTCTGTGATACTGTAAAACAGTAACTGTGTGTTTGGATAGCTGTGTTTGTACTTTATCAAAAGTTACTTCCATTTCATCACAAGCAGTGAACCCCTGTAACGCAAAATCTTTATCCTGTACTTGTCTTTGACTGGTATGTGTTTCTTGCACTTAATGTGAAATGAATAAAGAATTGATTCAGTTGTTGTTATGAGATAGTTGTACTTACATTAGACTCTCCAGTTAGCAGAAAGGAGTTCTTAATCTTGTCTGTATCATGTGTGGATACACTTTCCTTCAAGGCTGACAAATGCTGTTGTGAAACTCTTGCTGAATCCAGAAGTATCACATTTGTGCTCCATAACCTGGCTGTTTTTAAAATACAAGACAACAACTTTTAATGTCAGTTAACAGGTTTGATTTAATTTCGTTCTCAGTGATTGTAACTGGTCATTGTTTGGGATTTTATTTATCAGTTAAATGAATGCATGTACAATGCACGCAGTGCAGTTCCCTGTTACTACCTGTAATGGAAATGATCAGCTATACCAGCTTTAGCACTATCTTTGCATATTACAATCTTCCACTTGTTTTATTGGGTACTTTTAAAGTTTTCCATTTGGTTTAATTCAGTACATAAGTGTACATTAGTTGGATTGTGACGATATTTCCAGGTTCCCTTTCACATTAAGCTGTATGCGTATGCCTTCCTCAAAAATCATGTTGTCAAAAGGGACAAGTTGTGTTTTCTAAAGCTGACTGAGCCACATTCCTCCAAAAATTCATTAAAATGTTTGACTTTGTATCAGTTGACTTGTGAAGGATTCCGTTGCATTGATTCATTGGAACATACACACTACGTCTGCCTATCCGTGTCTTTATGAGCTGTGACAAAAGTGACACACCCAGGGTAAGCAGCTGGTTAAAGTATGAATTACAATCACTTCTTCTACAATCACCTTGTGCAACAGCCTCGCATTTTGGAAAAGACAAAAAAAGAGAAGAGACCACTGTAGTTCAATAAATGTGACAGAACCAGGGCCTGTGTGTGTGTGTGGCCAGGCTGAGCTGTGCACGGTGCCTTTGGCGGCCGCAGTCGAGCATTTTCGGGGTGCTGCTAAGCACGTTCTCCTGAAGATGCTCCCTGTCCCCTCTCCATACATGTAACCGCTTGTCATAGACAGAGAACTGCACACCGTTTCAGGAACGCTTACGCCTTCTAATCACATTCGATCCATTCCGAGCGGCTCTGGAGCGTGTTCCCGCCCCGCGCGTCTCCTCAGCGCCCCTCCTCAGCGCCTCGGCCGCTCCCGGGAACCTCCAACCGCGACAGTTTAGCCCCTCCCTCTCTTTCTGGACAGTCATTACGAAGTGATGAATTTAATTTTAAGATAACCACAACTAACAGCAGCAGCGGATACCTGGCGGGGCACGCTGACAGACCGCGGGAAGGCGCTAGCGGGTTGCAAGAGCCGCTCTACGCCGCCGTCTCGATGACGCCCCTTCGCCGGGCGGTGCGAGGACGCCCCAGCGCCGCCCTACTGACTCCCACGATGCCCCGCGCCCCCTCCCTCCGCGAGGTGGTCACGTGGCCGGCGGGCGCGGCGCGGCCGTTGGGCTCTCGCGCGGCGGGCGGCTCTCGCGAGAGGGGGCGGGACGACGCTCCCGGCTGTCAGCGCGATGAGGAGGCGCCGCCGAGGCCCCCACAGCCTCCGCCGGGCCGCGCTGCGCTGCCCGCCCCATGGCGTGTGAGAGGCCGGGGCCGCCGCCTGCTCCCGGCCCCTCCGCCCGCGCCTCGCAGGTAGGAGCGGGGCTGGGCGGGGGCGGTCGCCAAAGGGGACGCGGTGACCCGGCGGGGCCCCGCCCGCCCGCTCCCCCACCCCGGCGCCCTGCGGGGTCCCGGCGCTGCGGAATCCGGACGGGGAGCGAGGCCCGGCCCGGCCTGCCCGGCGCGGCCCCTGGCGCCCCGCCCGCCGCCGCACCGCGGGGAGGGGACCGTCCCCCGTCGCTAGGCCGCCGGGCAGCCATTTGGTGGCGGCTTCGAAATGACGGCCGGGGCCGGGCGCAGGTGCGCGGCGGGGCAGGGCCCGCTGTCAGCGGCCGGGCGGGGCGGGGCGGGGACGGAGCCGCCCCGGCTGCTCCAAGCGCTGTTCCCTTATCTCCCTTATCTCCTTTATCTCCCGGCCGCGGCAGGGGCAGTCCCGGTTCCTCCGTCGCACGTCAGTATTGCCTGCGGCCCGTTCCCTGGGGGCCTCCGGCACGGCGGAGCGCTCCCGGCGCTTCCATCGCGGTAATGGTGGAGAGGAGTCATGGTGGAAAGCAGGGCCCAGCGCTGCGCCCAACGCGTCACGGCCCCAGAGGCTGAAAAAAGCCGAGCAGGAAAAGCGTGCCTTCGTTCTGCTGATGCTTGGGCTGTGCCGAGGGCTTTAAGTTAAGGGAGGAAGTCAGCTGAAAGCGTAGTGAACACGAGTGTGGTCAGGGAGCTGTAAGCATCGCTGTGCAGGCAGGGTGTGGAGTAGAGCAGTCTGTACATGTGGGGAGGTAAAATAATGCCCTAGCTGAGGCTGACACCCGCTGCTCAGGTACAGAGCTGTTTCCTTCCATCTTTACATGTGAACTTGGAATTTTTGTTGAAGGAGTTGGAGCTACCAGCAGTTTCTGTAGCTTCTCGTGTGGAGGTTCTCTCGTGCCCATTGCAGCTATTCTGCAGTGTTGAAAACAAAAAACAGCCCTTCAGAGTACAAGGATGAACATTTGTAACAGTGGCAAAGAAGACTTATCATTTCCAGTGAGGACGTACAGTTTACATCTGCTAAACCCAAATACTCTTTTTGACCTTCAGTCTGTGTTAAACATTTCAGAATTCTAGAAATTGAAGCCTGCTTCATTAACAGAGATACTGTTCTGTTGGCACTGAATTCTTAATTTTTATAATTGAATGCTTTCCCAAGAACTAGCTGCCTTTTTAATGAAGTTCTTCTTTCTGCATATGGGCAACACTTTCCTCAAGAGATAATTTCTTCCTGACTTGTCCTTTTGCTTTGTTCGAGGTCATGGTTGTTTCTCTGGAAAACATCAAATTCCAACAGTTTGGCTCTTAGTTCTTCAAATATCTCAAGGTCTTCATTTTGAATGCTGATCTTTTTTAGTTGAGGTTGTGTTGGTTGGTGTCTGGAGGGCAGTGGTTAGCAGTGTGTGCTGTGAGGTGTGCATTGCCTTTCCTCTAGTCAGCTTTTGTGCTTTTCTTAATGGAAAGTGGTCTCTCTGAACTGGCTGAACAATCCCAATGAAAGGAGAAAAATCCGTATCTGTGGGAGTGTTAAGCTGTTCTGTAAGAACTTGAAAGGCTTTCTGTCCCTCTTGGAAGCAGCCTGTTTTTTTGCAAGGGGTTTCAGAAAGGAATTAGTATTTCTTTAAAATTCTTTGGAAAATGTTAGTATATGGAGCTTCTTTATAGTATGCATAGTTGAATCATTGCAGTGAAGATGGTGTTTGCAAAATGAAAACACCTCTTGGATTTGAAAGATGTGGGGAACTAATCCACACACGTGAGAGTCCAAATTCTCTGAAAATATTCCTGAAGAGTAAGGAGTTCAGCGTATCTCTTGTTGGATTAATTGTGTCAACATGGATCTGTTTAGAAGTTCCCTTTCTCTTAAGGCAGCTTTAAGTACAACTGATTTTGGTAGAGAAAGAAAATTCATTTATTTGCCCTTCAGTTAGTTCTGAAAAGTCAATACTGAGCTCCTATCAGTCTGTGGCAAGGGCAAACTCTCTTCTCATTGACGCCTATAAATCACCAAAAACCCCACAGTGGCATTACATAAGTATAAGGGAACATTAAAAATCTGGTAACAGGATTTGAGCTGGCTGCTCTGAAAGAGGAAAGGGCCAGTGTTAAACATTGAGGATACGCTGCCTGGTGTTGATTTGGGGGGGAGTTGTACCTTGAAGTGAGTGAACTTTGGCCGTCACTGAGTGAACAGTGAACCATGGTTTCTGTCAGTGAGCTGTACTGCTGCTCACAGGCAGTTTGTCTGAGGAGGGAGAGGAGATCTAAGGCTTTAATTCCTGAAGAAGATTGCTGTCTTCTCCTGTGAAGCACGAATGGGTGTTTTGGCAAAACACAGTCTGGGTGGGATGTTATGTCCTAATGCATCCCTGAGTTTTTCTCTTGTTGATAACTTTTCTGGAGTTAAGTAGGCTGCAGATATTCCCAGAGGCATGAATGTTCAGTGGAAAGAAAAAAAAAAAAGGGATTGGAATATCATCTCTAGTGGTCGCTAAAGGCTTTCCTTCATATAGAATTTGATGTGTGATATAAGCAGATTCGCATGTCACAGATATTATGGAATGTAGAAAAAAGCAAGTCTGCTCTGAAAGGAGGATTTATTTTAATTTCAAGTAATCATTGCTGAATGATGCGAAGCTATTATGATTTCTAAGCCTTTAATGAAGCTAGTTTTGTAAATGATGGCTACTGAAGAGAAATGAATAAAAGATCCTAGCCTTTGCAGAGAATACTTTAATACTTGCAATTTGATGACGTGAGCCATGAGCCAGTCAGGATGCTTTCAGAACTGCATAACTTGAGAAGGAGGGCTTGAAAAAGTTGCCTCTTTGCAAAGCAAGCAAACAGCTAATCTGCATAAATGACATGTTATAATGGAGATGATTTTAAAGCAGAAAAGACACAATCTCTGCAGTCAACAATAGGAGCGTGTCAGTATCAAGGACTCTTTAATTTAATCATTACATTGATTTTTTTTTTTTTTAAGGCTTGTGGATTCAATCCACAGTGGGCTGGCTGTACTGCCTCAGTTTGTGGAAGCTCTACATAACAAGTTGCCATATTTTTATTTTTAAGATCTCTTCTGTAGAGGAGCCTTTGAGTCCTATCGAGTTGCTCTGCTTCTCATTCTCGCACAAGATCTGTTTGCAAGCCTGTCCTTTGCATGAGCCTCACAAGGGAGCTGGTGAGGAGCCTGAGCAGAGCAGGCTGGCAGGAACACCGGGCTGCTGCTTCTGATCAGAGCTGTGCCTGCTGCTGCTCTCCTCTTCCTGGGCAGCTGCCTGGGGGAGCAGAGTTCAAGCTCTCAGCCCTTGCTTTCTTTGGCAAGGGCTGGTACTTGCGTATGCCATGTCTTGATAATGCCCCGTGTCCAGTGGTGTGCAGCTCTGATGGGAAACATTCTCAGCCTCGTGTTGAACTTCTTTCTATTCAAAGAAAACAGAGTTATCGTAGAATGAGGCACATTCTCACCGTGCAGCCTGGTAACTGGGGCATCTGGCTGGGGAGGAGGTGCTGACATTTTTCTCCCTTGCTCAAAGAGTTGTGCCTTGGTTTGATCCAATAGCTGGTTAGTAAAAATGCACAAATGATCATTGCAAATGAGGGGAAATCCAAGTCATCTACTTGGACAGCTGAAGGTGAAGCTCAAGTCGTCTTTGAGAGCTATTTGGTGCTTTTGTGTGAGGAACAGCTTCAGCTGGAGATCGAAATTGCCCCCATCTGTACCTGTTTGGCTGCTTTTTTGGAAGGTGGAAATGCAGGCTTGAAGTATTAAAAAGGAATTAAGTGTGTATCTCTGTGTGGGTGAGAAATCTAGTTGGTGAAGTAAGATGTAAGGCAACACCAGCCACTAACTGAAGTGCATCCCTTTCTCTACTTTTGTGTCATGTTCTTGTACTGATGTGGAGCAGTAAATGTCTCCTCCTGCTGTTAGGCCTCCGAGCTCTGGATATGAATGGATTTGAGAATGAAGCGTTGTCAGCAGTGTTTCCAGTCAGCTCTTCCAGACAGTGCAGGGCTCAGCATCCTTTGCAGTGCTCCAGAGCCTCTCCTTGCAGCTCGGTTCTGGCTGCCTTCAGGTTGGCAGATTGGGAAGGCAGACAGAGCAGACAGGTAACTGCTGAGCCTGGCCAAGTTAACATGCAAATTTGAACCTTTTTCCAAATACAGACGTTAATGAAATGTGTCTGTATTTCAGATAAAAAGCATCTCAGTCTCATCTAGAAAATGGTCTGGGGGTCCCAAACTTCCCATGGGGGAGGAAGACAGTAACACTTAGATTAGCTGTACACTGTGCCATGGGATTGGGTAGCTAAAAGTTAATGTAAAATAAGAACACCCAGATCTTACAGCTTCTATCTGGAAGTGGTACAGCTGATCAATGAAGGTTCTGGGGCTTCACACCCGCCTTCCTGTCACTGCAATCGGTTCCATCAAATACCCTGGTCTAAAATAATCACGGGAAAGTCAGTGGCTATCATTGTTACTAAACTCCAGTGCAACCATTTCTGCAATGGAAAAGTGTTACTGTATTACAAACAAAATGACTCAACTCTGATATATTATGTAACTTTGAAGCTAGGCGGGTGTTTTTTAGTTTGTCATCTGAAATGCTGCTTTTAATAGCAATACATGTCATTCCTACAACATAGTAAATAGTAAACATAGTTATATATATGTGTGTGTATAAAATTTGCTGTGTCTCACCAAACTCTTGTATGTTTCACCTGTTCCTCTATGTGGGGTGCTTGTGCTTTGGCAAGGAAAAGAAGCCTGGTATCATGTGTAGATGTGGCATATTTAACAGACAGATCAGGTAGACAAAGGATAATTACACTGAGCATATTTTCTGTTTAAAACCAAAACCCCAGTGGCTTCTTGTTTTATTTTGTTTTCTTCCTTTGTTCAGTTCAGAGCACTGGAGCAATTTGTTCTTCAGGAGTCCCTGAAATCCATTGGTTCTGACAAGGAGCAAGAATGTGTTAAGCATTTGGCTTATGCCTTCTGTAGGAGTCAGCGTGATGGGGAGGAGGTTTGGCACCTACTGAAGGCACAGCCTTCAGGTGGGGCAGTGACAGGTAGCAGCTGTGGTGGCTTCCTCTTGCTGTGGCTGCCCGAAGCTTTGAGCTGAGAGCTTTCCTCAACTGTGTGCCCATTTCGTTAGTCTTTTTCCTGACAAGAAATCTGGAAGTCAGCACATGCTGAGAAGAGTCTGCCATTTCTGATGGAACAATACGCAGAGATCTGTACAAATCAGGGGTGCGCTCTTCAAGAATCTGTTTTGCTTTCTTTCCATGCTGGTCAGGGAAACAACTATTTTAGAAGCCTGTAGAGAGGTGGTGTTAGTTGCACATGTCTGTAGTATCTGTGGAGACTGAATGTGGGTACTGAGTTGGAGTTCTTGCACTTCAGCTACTTAATGAGCGGTTTGCTCAGAGGCTGCCAGTGACCAGCAGCACAGTGGCAGCGGGCTGTGCGTGCAGCAGCCTTCCTTTGCACCTCTCCCCTTGTGTGTCACCATGGCAGCGCTTCCTTGAACAGTCCGGGCTGTGCAAAGAGGAGTGTAAGGCCCTGGGTTTTGGTCTTGGAGCAGCATAGTGGTGGTGGCAGCACCTCGGAGTTCCAGGAATGCAGGTATTTCCTGCAAGGCTTTATGCCGCAGTTCTGCCCAGCACTTGTTGAAGCAAGTGAGCTGAAGAACGTGGTGGGATGCTTTATAGAGGAATGAAATGTCTTTTTAGGTGCATTGGCTCATTTTTTTTTGCAATTACTTGTTTTGCTTTGGGGTTTCAGTGGTTAAAAGATAAGTGTAGCAATAGCAGGTTGAAGAGGAGCACGTTTTTTCACCCCTGCGAGAGCTTTGACTGTGCTTTCAGACGAGCTGGATGAAAATCTGTTGTCCAGTACGTGTGAATATTTTAGCCAGTGTTAGAAGCACTGCCTCAGCAGCTTTGTTCTTAAGGGACAGGTTCAACTTCCAGTTTGTTTTGTTTTATGTTTACTGTGAATTTGCTTTACTGGGGGTGGGATTTCTGCATAATACCGAAAAGCGCGCTGAGGTAGGCACGTGTTGTACAAATGTCCTGTTACTTAAGGGGCACTGAATGGTCATCGTGTTAAATAGAATTTCTAAACAGATGGCTACAACTAATGTATAATACTGGAGCACCAAATAGACTCGATATGTGATGTAATTATTTCAGTGGTCCAATACTTTAGCATTAATTACATGTTAGCACAGCCAACAGTGGACTCACAGTGAAGCGTTACTGAATTCAAATCCAGGAGAGAGAGCACAGCTTTCTTAAAACAATTATATTTTTTTCATGAAAAAAAATATATGTATTGAAATGTGTCATTTAAATATCTAAATATTTGCATTCTAATAAGCTGCTAGGATAGGCTTGTTCAGAGCCTTGAAGTGAACTAACAGGTCTGCAGGTTGCATAGAAAGTCAACATTGCTGCGCATTGCAGTGCAGGGTGGGGCTGTTCTGCTCACAGGTGAATGTGGATATGAGTCTTCCACCCAAGTTTTAATGTAAATGGTTTCAGTGAACTTCCCAGGCATGTTGTCTTTTTCATAGGACTTAAGTTATGTAAAATGCGACATATTTTAGAACAGTTGGTTTTTTTGAATAGGCAGATGTAAAAGACATGCATGATACCTCTGAACAGAGAATTTTCAAGAGAAAACCCTTAATAACAAACCAATTGAAGTTATTGCTTGCTTTATCCTTAAGTGCTATCCAGAATGCCAGGATTTTCTGTATATCAGATGTTTTCCTGCAAGTTTGCTGAAGTGGGGTTGTGTTGTTGTGTCTGGTAGAGGTGTAAAAAGCAAAACTAGGCAGAACAATCTCGAGTGCTCTGATGGGGGAGGGAGAGGGAGGTAGCATAAGAGAGTCATAGAATTATTAAGGTTGGAAAAGACCAATAAGCTCATGTAGTCCAGCTGCAGCACCACCATGCTTGCTATGCTGTGTCCTTAAAATAGTACTTATCTCTTGTTATTAGTATCTTTTTGTGATTCTCAATAGAAAATGGTTTGGTATCTGATGAAACCTGAATGAAAACTTCAGAAGGAAAGCATTGCTGTACTTCACTTCAAATGAAGTGAACATAGGTAACATTTTGTGCCTTCCCCACACCCTTCCCAGGCCCATTCTGTAACCAGAGAGTTCTCTTAGAGCTGTGAAAGGTTGAGTTAAGGTGAGATTGGATGCTTATGGTCTTTCCGTGCCAATAAATGTCTTCCTTTTCCTAACTAAAGTTGTATTTAATCCTGTGAGAAGAACTTTAATGCCATTTATTGTGAATATGTTCAAATTCAACCTACTGTAGCCTACAGTAATTCAGTTCATGAGCCTTTCTGTACAGTTATTAAACTATCAAGAAGTTGTACTTTGAGTACTTCGATGTTAGAATTCCATGTTAGTCTATAAAACATTGAAATGGTATTTTTTTTAATTCAGACTCATTCTAGACTACCAGAAAGCATGTTTTAAATAATCTGTTATTCACTTACAGCTGCCAAAACGTAGTACAGTGAAATAATGGTCTTCTAGCCTGCTAAGCAACTGTCCAGCTTCCACAATGCCTGTGCAGGCAGCTCAGTGGACAGAATTTCTGTCCTGCCCAATCTGCTACAACGAATTTGATGAGAATGTGCACAAACCCATCAGCTTAGGTTGCTCTCACACTGTCTGTAAGACCTGCCTGAACAAGCTTCATCGCAAGGCATGTCCTTTCGACCAGACTGCCATCAACACAGACATCGATGTGCTTCCTGTAAACTTTGCACTCCTCCAGTTAGTTGGAGCCCAGGTATGATTTAAACTGCTCTTTGTTTTGCCATCTCATGTTATTAACATTTACATGCCAGTCACAACACTTGTGCTGATGTTTTTCCTCCATTTGGTCTAAGAAATGGCAAGGGTTTGTCTTTGTAGCCTTTTAAAATCAGTATATACTATAAAAGGAGCCACATCATTTTCAGATCCATCTACTTCTCAAAAAAATGAAGATACTTCCAAGTTGTAAGTGAATTCTGGTGTGAAAAGACTCCTGAAATGGGACTGGAGAAAAATACTTATTAGAAATGAGACAATTGCCTGTGACAGTAGTCACTGGAAAAGCAGTCCTGCAGATTGCGCTCGTTTATTGTACACTTTCTTGCCAGGAATCTCACTCCTGCATGTCACGTGTTCAGAGTAGCTAGCTGTTTAACCAAGTTTTAGAAATATGTCTAGTTTTTTAAAAAATACGTATGATAGCTTTTCAGTTGCATTTTCAGACGCTGGCTAATCAGGCCAGGAATGTTCCTTGTTCTGTCTCATAGCAGTGGCAAAACAGTGATTATATAATCAGTACTGCACGTTGTGGAGACTAAATAAGTCTGTTCACCTTATGCTGATTCACATTCTTTTTCATAATACTGTCTATAACATCTGGGTGATGTAATGGTGATGCATTTACTTTTCTTTTTAATGTTTTTTTGCATGCTTAACTGAAGCTGTTGATAATAATACGATCTGTTTGTGTTTTTTCTCAAATTCATCTTTTTTTTTTTTTCTTGTGTCACTGCCTTGATCTAACAACATTCATTTTCCTGGGCTCTGAACTTCTAGCAGTGTCTTTCAAACAATTGACTCTATTGTGACTATGTTCCTTCTATTTTCGTAGTCTGACCTTGTTACTCCACTTTGAGTTCTTGCACCAAGTTAAGTTTGATAGTTCTTCTCTTTGAAGACTTCAAAGCTATTTGTATGCCTATATGCCTTTATGCCTTTATGCTTGAATTATTTATGACTTTTTCATCTTATGTTCTTGCCAGTTGTAAGACAACTTCCCTTGTTTCTCTGTAGTAAATCATGCTGGTCTTGTACACTTACCATCCTCACAAATCTTGTGTTCTTCAAGTGTCTTTTCACTACGTTTTCCATCAGGTCTTGGTTATTGCTTTTTTTTTTTTTTTTTAATCCTGCTTTGTTCTTAATGTGTTGAGTACTAACAAAGATAATCTTTCATTTGTGATACTTGTCTTCAGTCCGTTCTGTTACTCCTTATTACATTCCACACAACTTAGACGGGTTCTGTCCTTCTCTTCCCTCAGAAGCATTGTACATCTGCAGTGTTATGTAACTATGGTAGTGATGTTGGTACCATCATGGGCTTGTCAGATGGGTACGTCCAATTCTTTTTCACATTCTCTTTACGTTTTTTAGGTACCTGATCATCAGACAGTAAAGTTGAGTAATGTAGGAGAGAACAAACATTATGAAGTAGCAAAGAAATGTGTTGAGGATTTGGCACTCTACTTAAAGCCATTAAGTGGAGGAAAAGGTAAGTCTCCACTGAACAGTGGGGTTTTGGTGCAGCAGTTTCGGCGTGCTTTTAACAGCCCTGTGGTTTTAAGCACTGATTTTAGACATCAGTGGCATAATTCTCTTGTTTTTATAGTAAAATTTTCTACCATGTTTTATTCACGCTTCTGACAATTGATTCTTGATTTCAAGTTTACAAATACTTTTTTAATATTTAATAGTGCTTCCACTTCTTTCTAAAGCTGAACTTTCCTCAGAGGATGAGTTTGACGTCAATTTAAGACTCTAATTAAAATTTTTCTTGCTAATGAGTTACCCGGAATTGCCCAAGAGAAATGATGATACCTGTGATTAGAATTCAAGTCCTAGAGACGTACTATTATACATTTTTGTTTGTTCTACCTAGATTAATTTGTCCAATTAAAAGCAGTAGTTTTCTTTTCTCTCTTTCTGTGAAGGTGTTGCTAGCTTGAATCAGAGTGCACTGAGCCGTCCAATGCAAAGGAAGCTTGTGACACTGGTGAACTGTCAGCTGGTAGAGGAAGAGGGTCGAGTTAGGGCTATGAGAGCAGCTCGATCGCTGGGCGAGAGAACCGTGACAGAATTGATCTTGCAGCACCAAAATCCTCAGCAGCTTTCTGCCAATCTTTGGGCTGCTGTCAGGGCACGAGGATGTCAGTTTCTAGGGCCAGGTAAGGTACCTGCAGAATCTGTAACATATAAATACACACATACCTTTTCTTAACACACAAAAAAATCTTGGAAGCTTTTTCTGTGCAATTGAAAGTACCATGACTTCCATTTTTCAACTTTATATGAGAAAGAGGGAAGGGAAAGAAGACTACAGGTAGTAAAATCTGCTTTCTTAAAAGGTTGGGGTTTGTTGTTTTTTGTTTTGTTTTGGCTTTATTGGCTGTTCATTGAAATTATGAGGAATTGATTCAAAACTGCTGGTGAAGAAATGTGGATAAATCAGCTTTCTTCACAGCCTGTTACACAGTGTAACTGTAACACAGGCTGGTTGTACTGCTGCCTCTGATCAGATTTTGATGCTAACGTGCAAATTTCTCTTCTTTATACTTCAGCTGTAAATACAAACAGCTAATTTTAGATACTCCTTCTGAACTGGCAAATTTCTTAAAATTTGTTCACAAAGTTTTTTTTATTAGCGAAGTAAGAACAAGGAATTGTATTCAGGATGATTCATCCATTTCTGCATATGGTGTTCATACACGATAGCCATGCTGTTTTCTGGCAACATGTTTCTATTCTTTTCTTATTTTTGTGTGATAAAGCTATGCAAGAGGAGGCACTGAAACTTGTATTACTGGCACTGGAAGATGGCTCCGCACTCTCAAGAAAAGTTCTGGTACTTTTTGTGGTGCAAAGGCTAGAACCAAGATTTCCTCAGGCCTCTAAAACAAGCATTGGTCATGTTGTGCAGCTACTGTATAGAGCATCATGCTTTAAGGTAAAATACCAGAATTTGAAGTTAGTTACTGAATAAGTGCAATTCCAAGGAACCTTTCTTAGGATTGATCTTTCACCTGTAAAATGTTACATAAATTCTATTTCAGTACATTGAAATGGTGTAAACTATACAGCATACAACTGATGAGAATTTATCTAATATTTAAAGATCCATGCAAAAGGAACAAATGGTCACATATTGACTTGACTGGAATCAACTCTGTAATTACCTCTCATTACTAATTGTTGTCCATCAGCTGGAAATTCTCTTGAGAGAGGCATGAAATGTAACTTGTAGGCACTCCTTGCCTGCTTCAGGAAGAAATAAAATGGTTTATCATCATCATATTTGATTTTATGTGGATTCATAAGAGTAGGCCTGGCCAGATGTGTCAGACTGGCCTGGATGCTCTCAAAGCTTGAAGTCCAATTCTGAAGAAAGCTTCTGTAATAGTGTAATCCTGGGTGCTTACATAGTTACCATAACATCTAATCTATCATGTTACAAAAAAAATAAAAATAAATTATGGGATCTCTTGCACTCTTTTATGGCAAATGTCTTAAATAAGAGTTTGCTTAACATTTATAGTGGAGAATATTTACCAGAGAGGCCAAGTTTTCTTCCTTTGTGTCACTTAAGTCAATTTGAGAGACTTTCTCTTCTAGAGTTGGACAGCAAAAGCTATTGTTAGAACAGCTGAATATCTAACTGTATCAGATTACTGCTTTGTATACTTTGTGACAAGCAACTCTGATTGATTGCTTAGTTGAGAGTAGTGGAGTTGATGTCACAGTTTAGCACTAGTGATCCTGTTAAAACTCAGAGAGCTGGCTGTTCTGCCTGCGTGCTGCTGGCTAAAGTGGATGAGTAAATGGGGAAGAAAAAAAACAACAAAGAAAATAAATTATCTGCTAAGTATCAAGAAGAAATAAGCTTTTGCATTTTCTTCTATGTAGCATTTTTTTCCTAACGGATTGGAGGTTTCTAGCTAAAGGACTGTTTATGCATCATTGTTCATTAGGTCACTAAAAGGGATGAAGATTCTTCTCTGATGCAACTTAAAGAAGAGTTTCGGAGTTATGAGGCTTTGCGGAGAGAACATGATGCCCAAATTGTTCACATTGCCATGGAAGCAGGACTTCGAATATCACCAGAACAGTGGTCTTCCCTTCTTTATGGCGACTTGGCACATAAATCTCACATGCAATCCATTATTGACAAGGTTCGTCACGCGGCTGGCTTTAGTACCTCTTGGTATTTGACTCTTTAATGTTATAATAAAAATCCAAGAATTACTTAAGTTATCTTTTTGTCTTTAGTTGTATCAAATATTAAGTAAAACCAAAATGAAAGATTTTCCCTACTGTAGTATATTCTTCATATGAGGACATTTTGTTTTTCAGTAGTTTGTGACTTGTGTCTTATGATGAAGCTTCATAGGGCAGATTCTGAGCTGAGAAATTAAATTTCTCTCCACTGATACTTGCTGTATGCCATCTGAAGACACTATATATTGCATTTAGGAGCCAACTGAATGGAAGTCTTAAAATTGACACTTCACATTTATAGGATGAAACATGCTAACACTCACTTTACTTTCAGCTCCAATCTCCAGAGTCTTTTGCAAAGAGCGTGCAAGAATTGACGATCGTCTTGCAGCGCACAGGTGATCCTGCAAACTTAAACAGGCTGAGACCTCATTTAGAGCTCCTGGCAAACATAGACCCAAATCCAGGTAAGCAAGCAAAGTTGTTGTTTTGTTTTATTTTTTTTTAATTTCTTCACATCATTAATATCAAAGTGAAGTAAATTATGTAAGAGGATGATTTCTGTTACTGATTTCAAAATTCCAATCACTGTAGTGCTATCATAAAATCTTCAGGATTCTCTGAGCTGTACCCTAGTCCTCAATGTTTTGGAAAAAGTTCTCCTATTTAGGATTCCTTGGAAATTATTGACAATGACAAACCTGATTTTAATAATTTTAGATGCAGCATCTCCAACATGGGAGCAGCTGGAAAATGCAATGGTGGCTGTGAAGACAGTGGTACACGGGCTGGTGGATTTCATTCAGAATTACAGCAGAAAAGGCCACGAAACTCCACAGGTTACTATATTTCATCATTGCGTGATATGTCTTGATGTACACTTAATGCAATGTGCAACTCTTCATAAGAATTACAGTTACATTGAAATATTTATAGCCATTTCTGTGGAATAATCCATAATACTGTTATCTGCTGCATTCTGGTTTTGAAAACATTTCCGAATATGGAATACAGCAGAGCTTAATACATTGAGATCCATACAAAAGCATAGTGCCTAGCTCACCCATAAGTAATTTCTTAGTTTTCTGATAAAAGGCAGTTAAAAAATATCTTGAATATGTTTGTGTGCATATTTTATGCCTATTTTTGTGTTTGTTTGTAAGTGGAATATCTTTTATTTGTGTTTTTTAAGCCACAACCAAATAGCAAATACAAAACAAGTATGTGCCGAGACCTTCGACAACAAGGGGGATGTCCAAGAGGAACCAACTGTACATTTGCTCATTCTCAGGAAGAGCTTGAAAAGTGAGTTTCAAGCTCTTTTAAAGATTTTCAGTTTAATTCCAAGCAGTTACCCTAGAACTTTGAAAATGGTTTCTAAGGTGTATTTATTCATTCCGAAGGATTCGTTAATCGCTTGAAATTACAGCTCTAACATGAAGTTGAAGGTACAGTAAAGAAACATGTATCGACTGATTCCAGTTCTGTTTTTTATTTTACCTACATGAAGTAAAGTTTTCTCTTCTGAAACTGATTCTAGGGTCAGTGTCTGTTAAGGGTTGAATATAGATTGAATATACCACTCAGAGGAGAGGAAATGTTGATTATATTTTAATTGACTAAGGAATAAACTGAGTTATTTAGGTAATATGTAACATATGCACTCTTAAATCTGTTTTCACTGTGTTCCCTTTCCAAAGGACTGCACAAGCAGATGTTTCACTAGGAGATCATCTTTGGTCACATAGAGGATGCTGATGTTCTACTTAAGTTAGGCTAAACTGTTGAAAATGGATAGCAGTGTGAAGTCCTGGAATTCTTGGCCATCATGTTCCTCTTAATCTCTTACTAGTTTTACAAATACATTAAACTGCACAATAAGCACTTCTTAAATCATCTGTCTCTTGTGTTTACATGTTTGTTTGTAGATATCGCTTGAGGAACAAAAAAATCAGTGCAACAGTGAGAACATTCCCCCTTCTAAATAAAGTTGGCGTTAATAGCACCGTCTCAACCACTACAGGAAGCGTAATTTCTGTCATAGGAAGCCCTGAAGCAACAGGAAAGATGGTGCCAAGTACTAATGGAATAGCTAATCTAGAAAGTGGTGTTCCCCAATTGATTCCTCGCTGTGCAGACACCTCCTTAAGAGCTTTGGAGAACACAAAGAAGGCAGGGAAGAGTGGAGCCAATGGCCAGAATGTTTCTGGATCCCCTACAGAATCACTACCTGAGAAGTAGGTAACATTTTTTCATAAAAATAGCAAGCACAGCATTTTGCTCTTGAATTGTAAAGGCAAACAAGCTTGTGAATCACAAATAATAGATGTTGAATTCTGGTTCTGCTGGGCAGTTGTTGCTGTTGCTTACTGGCTAAGCGAGAACTATCATTATACAAAGTTTAGATTCAAGTTGTCAGAGCCAGCATAAGTTATGTTAGTTGTTAAATAGTTCCATGTGATACAAAACTTTCTCCCTGTTTCTTCTATTTTACTGATGCCTAACTTAGTTATTGCATAGAACAAAGAACTTGCATTCAAAATGTGGTGGTTTTGGTTTTCTTGTTTTTTTTGAACAAGAAAAATCCGTTTAATCCAGGAAACTTTCCACTTTTGAGATTTTTCCCTTAAAATTGTTTTGGTACTTCTCCATGAAGTACTGATTCTTGAAATTTTTCAAACCCTTTGTCTCTGCTAGAGTATATTTGCAAGTGTTATGTAAGGTTATGAGTACATCACAAAATGTTTATATGTGCTTTTGAGTTACGATAATTTGGGGTGTTAAAATTCTAGAGGAAATAACTTCGCCCAGATTTTCACATTACATATGAGTGTGTACATGGAGAGATGATTAAGCAAAATACATCAAGATCTGCTTAATAATTTCTTGGTAATCCTTTTCAGTAAAATTGGTTCTCCGCCCAAGACTCCTGTAAGCCAGGCAGCAGCTACCTCAGCTGGTCCTCCAAATATTGGAACAGAAGTGAATTCTGTGCCTCCAAAATCCAGCCAGTTTGTTCCCAGAGTACCTGTTTACCCTCCACATTCTGATAACGTTCAGTATTTCCAAGATCCCAGAACTCAGCTGTCGTATGAAGTTCCACAGTACCCACAGACAGGTGAGTACGAGACACTGAGCCAAGAGTAGGTTTGAATTTTCATCTACATATGCCTGCATGTTATGTAGTCAGAAATAACTTATATTTCAGTCTTATGGATTTTTGTAAGACCAGCTGTACCTTCACTCAATAGAATACTGTCTTCCATTGCTGATGGCAGGCACTCATAGTCAGCTCCCATTACTGGTGATTATTGTTATCAGAAGAAATGATAGAGGTGTTCAGGCTGCTCTTTCCAGTCTTTCCAATGAGGAGTGAACGAAGTGAAACTGCCATTTAGGAACCTTTGAAATTACTTCTCTTTATTTTTTAGCAATATAGTTTTCTACTTTAGAGGTGTTATTTTACCTTCATGTATAAAGAAGTGTTTGACTTTTCAGTTGCATACATAGTTAAGTCATACTATATGGGAGCAGTGGCAGAGAAGCTCTGTTCTCCAAATTGGGTCAAGCTGATAAAAGGGTCGTTGTTATATCTGCAAATATGGTTGACAGATATAAATTTAATTCCCGAGAGATTATAGGGTTGATAGTGAGATTTTAGAACTGTGCTGCACTTCATTCTCTAAAGATACTTAACCACACTAGTTACAGTTATAGAAGGTGTAAATTTCTGGGTTATTTATGATCACATAAAATATACCTTTTTCCAATTTTCAAGGATACTATCCACCACCTCCAACAGTACCAGCTGGCGTGGCTCCCTGTGTTCCTCGATTTGTGAGGTCCAATAATGTTCCAGAATCCACCCTCCCACCTGCTTCTGTGCCATATGCCGACCATTACAGTACGTTTCCACCTCGAGATCGACTGAATTCTCCTTACCAACCTCCTCCTCCGCAGCCGTATGGACCAGTTCCTCCCGTCCCTTCTGGAATGTATGCTCCAGTTTATGACAGCAGGCGCATCTGGCGCCCACAGATGTACCCACGGGATGATATTATTAGGAGCAATTCTTTACCTCCCATGGATGTGATGCACTCATCTGTCTATCAGACATCATTACGTGAGAGATACAACTCTTTGGATGGCTATTACTCCGTGGCTTGCCAACCTCCAAATGAACAGAGGACTGTGCCTTTACCAAGGGTAAGTGAAAGCCAGACAGGGAGGAGGGATTAAGGCTTAATCCTGGAAGTTGTTACTGAAAAGATGATAATTAGTATTGACCTCTTCTGTTTTGTTGGCTTTACAGTGGTCAAGAAATATGTCCCAGATCAACTTGTTGTTTTTTTTTTTTAATTGAATAAAATGGGCTTGTAACGTTGATTGCTGTTGTTTGGATTAAGGCCAGAACCCTTCTGCCTCTTGATTTCCTGCACGTGTTTGAATGAACTATATATTTAAGACTTGAGTTACTGTACATGAACAAGTTGTCTTCCAAATCCTTGCGAGATTCTTCTAATGATATCAGTGGAAGGCTACAGACCCAAGGGAGCATGTTTTCCAAGTGTGCCCCCTGCAAGTATTCATCTTCCAGTGAGAGTATGATAAACTGTCCTGTATTTGTTATTGCTAGGAGCCTTGTGGTCACTTGAAGACTGGGTATGATGAACAATTACGACGGAAGCCAGAACAGTGGGCACAATATCACACACAGAAAACTCCTCTTGTATCGTCAGCCCTTCCTATGGCAACGCCATCTCCAACACCACCTTCTCCTCTCTTCAGTGTAGATTTCAACACAGAGGTGGGAAGCCAAGGAACTTTATTTTCCCTTCCCATTTAATATTTCTGGTGTAGATTTTCCATCTGCCATCTGTTGCTCAAAAAATGATTTTAGTCTTCTAGTAAGAAGAGAGTAGTATCTAACTAAGAATGCACTCGTAGTTAGACATGATTTCTGAACACATGATTTCTGAAAAAACTTCAAGTGAGGAAGTGTTTCAATTTACTCTCACTAGAGGAAGCATAACTCTACTGAACTTTCTTTGTGAACCTCCTAGATTGTTTTGTGGTTTCTTGTTTGGTTGCTTCTGGGCAAAATAGGGAATGACAGTTCTTTTCCACCAAGATGGACCATTTCTTTTATGTTCCAGTTAGCATCATTGCACAAAATCAACCTTATCCTGGAGAATATACACCTCCTTAGAAATGGTAAAATACGTTGGTAGAACAATTCTATAAAAAATAATGGAAATAGATAGAAACTGTTTGCTTTGAAGAGGAAAAAGAAACAAAGCAATAGTGATGCAGTGTGTATTTTTGTACATTAGTTAAAGGCATCCAAGAAATTCTTTGAGAACTACTGTGCTAAACACTCTTTGTAGATTGACAATTTCATTTGAAATAGGTCTTGCAAGGTACGTAAACCCGAAGTGAGCGCATTCAGGGTATATCAGATGTGTCATTCTTCTGTCACTGGCTTCTGACTTAAATGAAAATGCATTATTTCCTCAGAATTAAATTAGTGCAGGTAGTTGCATGAAGAAACCTGCCACTAATACAGCAACGCTGATTTCAGCCTTTTATCTTGACAAGTCAAACAGCTACTTGTACTGGGAAAGCCTTGACATCTGTCAGCTGTACTACTAGTTTAAAATCTGTTTGTGAATTGGTTTATGGTTCCCCCAAGTCAAGTCGTGAACATTGGTGTTAGTTCCTTGATTCACTTTGACATGTTTTGATTAAATAGCAGTGAATGTTTTTTTTCTTATTTTAAGACTGAATTCCCCTATTATATTATTTACTATCTATTTGTTCCCTTCTCTGTAGTTCTCTGAGAGTGTCAGTGATTTGAGTGGCACTAAATTTGAGGAAGACCATCTCTCTCACTATTCACCGTGGTCTTGTGGCACTATTGGTTCTTGTATAAATGCTATCGACTCAGAGCCCAAGGATGTGATTGCCAATTCAAATGCCGTGTTAATGGTAGGGGTTTTCTGCACGTTACCTCGTTGATGTAATGATATTTACATGCTGAAGTATCTTCTGTTTGATTAAACAAGCTTTTTTTAATTGATAGGTAGTATTTTTAATATGTTAGCTCAAAAGTAGCCCAGCCCATGTGAAATCATTTAGCATATCTCCCTCTAGTTATTGTAAACTCTGTTTACATCTGTGACAGGATGTAATGCAAGGAATAAAATTGTCAGACGTCTGAAATGACCGTTTTAATAACACGTGTCTGTAAATCAAACTAGTAGTCAGAATGTTTAGAGTAGATGGTTTGTAAATGGATAAGACTCATTAATTTTTAAATGTGCTTTGTAACTGTTGGACTGATGGGATAAAAGCGTTTTTGACTTCTCAATCCCGTCTCTCTTCACACATCATAAATACACATTTTTGTGTATGCGTGTATTTACAATTTCTGCAGGATCTAAAAGATTGGTCTTAGAATACGTTGCACTGCCAGGACTGATCAGTTGATGATGTCATTGTGACCACTTCAGAGCAGGTGTTTCCATTGCAGAAAGACATTTCTTATTTGGTTCAAGTGGGATTATCCATGCTATATGAATAATTACTGGCCTTTTCAGGACTCTAGATTTACTGTGCTATTGTTTCAGTGAATCTTTTAAAGTTTATCCCAAGAGCAGTGTACACTTTTCAGGAATGACATGAAGAAAGCTGAAATACTGTGGATAATTAGCATGGGTTTACTGTTGGCTGCTTCATATTCCAAGTATCAGAGCTATTTTCCTAGGCTATACCTCTTATTTCATTGAAAGACACATTCTCCTCTAATAAACAGTTCAGTTATGGAGGGGAAAAAATATAGCTTGATAAAATAATCATTTGATTTCCATAAGGAGGAAAAAAAAATACTTAAAGAAACAAAAGGTATGTGATATGAATCATGGCGCAGTTTGCCTTTGGAGGGGTAAGAGCCCATGATTTTAGAGATTTTCTGCTATGTAGTGTGTCAGGTTGCCTTCACGTTCTTTGAAACAAGTGTAACCAAGTCTCATCACTTCTCAAGCCTTCTTCAGATATAGGATATCTGTACTATCTATACTATCTTCAGATATAGGAGATAGTACTGAAGGACTTGAAGCATCCCGGAGCTCTTTTTTTGCCTGGAGGTACTGGATCGGAGGAGCAAAATTATTTCTTCAAATGCTGACAATAGCGTTGAAGGGCAGTAGTTAAATAGTGGTGGCCCATCTTGTCTCTAGTTGAACAGATTTTCAGCATTCAGCAACAATAATCGGAAAGTCATTGGTATACTGAGTCATTCAAATGACCTGAAACAAGTCCATTTATCTCTTTCTCTTTCCTAAATATGTAGGATTTGGACAGCGGGGATGTTAAAAGGAGAATGCATTTATTTGAAACTCAGAGAAGGGCAAAGGAAGAAGATCCTATAATCCCATTTAGTGATGGACCGATCATTTCCAAGTGGGGTGCAATCTCCAGGTCATCCCGCACGGGTTATCACACAACAGATCCAATTCAGGCCACTGCTTCCCAAGGAAGTGCAACTAAGCCCATCAGTGTATCAGGTACAAGTACAGGCTACATGCTGACAGTATAGCATATATTATGAGCTTTTCATCCAGTTTATGCTTAATGCAGCAATGGAAATGCGAAGAACTATAAATGCTTGTACACCCTATTTCTTAAGAATGGAGAAGGTAATGAATTGTATTTTAAATGGTTGCAGATTACGTTCCTTATGTCAATGCTGTTGACTCAAGATGGAGTTCTTACGGCTCAGATTCAGCTTCATCAGCACGTTATGCAGAGCGGTATGGACTTTCTTTATATGTTTTCTGTAGCTTGCTAATGTTCAAAATCCTGAATATAGTTAAACAAACAAAAAGTTCCTAATAGACTTCAATTTTAAAATAACAGATTTTCTGTCCACTATAAAGCTTTGGAAAACCTATCTTAAAATGAGTGGGAGTCAGGCACTGTCTCACCCAAACCTGTGATCTTGAGTAGTTTCTCAGGTTTTCTTCTTCATCTACATTTAAAACAAGGATGTTTGCTTCATATATTGCCTGGGACACTTTTAATATGTCCCTCCTGTGCTCCCCTACCTTGAAGAGCTTGTTACCTTAGTCGCCTAGTTGGTACAAAAAGCTAATAATGATAGGCCAACAGTCCTTTCAGTTCCTTTGATTTAGAGTATTCATTTTCAATTCCTGATTTTTACCTCTTTTCTCTCAAAGGGACAGATTCATAGTTACAGATTTGTCTGGTCACAGAAAGCATTCCAGCACTGGAGATCTATTAAGTATTGAATTACAGCAGGTAAGATCAGATAAACCACATACTTAAATAAATAACATTAAATTAGTTTTCTTGGTATAATCTGCAGAAAGTGGTAATATTAATAAAACGATCACTGAGATACCTAGACATTGGTACTGGAACACTTTTTATGATTCACTGACATCAGAAGGCTGGTTTTGGTAGGAAGTAGTGGGCTTGATAAATGTCTGCAAATGCAGGACAGGACAGATATTGGACATTAAAAGAATGCACAGTTATATGTCTGAAGAGGGAGCTGTTCTTTTTGTGACCTGATTTCTATTGCTGTTGGCCAGAACCTGGTTTAAGTGTAGCTATAGGTAATTGATATGTTTGTTTGTTTTTTTCCATAGGCCAAAAGTAACTCATTGTTACTTCAGAGAGAGGCAAATGCACTAGCCATGCAACAGAAGTGGAATTCTCTAGATGAAGGCAGTCGACTTACCTTAAATCTTTTAAGCAAGGAAATTGATTTGAGGAATGGTGAGGTAAAGCAAGGGGTGATTGGGATGAAACAAATCTTTGAGGCTTACACGCACGCAGACACATTTTTAATTCTGATGTTCCAAAATACTTGTAAAACATTTGGTACAAGTTAAGTTGCTGTTGTTTTTGCACCCGGTTATTTCTGTAAGCTGAGTAGTTGGACTGGCTGTTCTGCTACTCCAGGCATAAGGAAGTGGAAATGTGACCATCCGTTTTAGTGTGAACTTTACTCTTTGCTCTACTTGTACACATTAGAAATCTAAATCTTAACGAGTTCTACAGAAATTTCCATTCTGGTATTTATTTTCTTTCAATACTTTGCTAATAGATTTTGCTGTGTATTCTCTTTTGTCTATACCTGAAGTTCAATTTGTGTTTTTTATCATTTAGCTCTTTGTGTCACACAAACGTTGTGTCCTAGAAGCACACCTTCAGTTTTCATTTCAATACGTGACTGTTGTGGGAAGCAGGTGGAAAGCCAACGTGATTTTTACAGAAAGTATTTCATTCTTTCAGACTGATTATAGTGAAGACTGTGCTGATACAAAGCCAGATCGAGACATCGAGTTGGAGCTATCTGCCCTTGATACAGATGAACCTGATGGGCAGGGTGAACAAATAGAAGTGAGTGCCAAAACGTGTGTCTAAGAAAGATCCTTTGATTAGTTATTTAAAAACTTCTAACATAATGTAATAGATTATGTTGATAGCAAAGCCTTTTGTCTTCCTTTTTATAGTGATATCAAGCATTTCTCTTCTTTTAACACCAGGGGTCTCATATTTCAGACACCTGGCTGCTGACATTACCAATGCTAAGCTGCTGGAGTTCTCTGTAATTTCAAACAGTGTGGAATCTAGATATAAATTATAAATCTTATCAGGAATCTGCCTCTTCTCATGTCAACTTTAAAGCTGTGAGAAGATGGCAATGCTTAAAGAGCTCCTGAAATGTCTGCAGCTAAGGAGCTTCTTGAAAAGGTTTTGTTTGAATTTCAGCCCTTCTAAGAATTCAAATTATAGCATATTACTACTTTTAAAAAGCAGAAACAAACCAACAAAAAAAACCCACAAAACTGTGTTAAAGATATCTGATGTGATAGGCAAAAGTGAAGCATCATGGGCTCTCCTACAACAAAATGCAGTAGATATTCCAATTATATGATGTAAGAAATAAGGAGTCTAATGAAGAAACTCAAATTTCCATCAGTTTAACATAGGAGGGCATAATAGGAGAATCTAAAACTGGTAGCTACATCATCAATAACATTTTTTCCTTCTTCCTGTAGGAGATTCTGGATATACAGCTAGGTATCAGTTCTCAAGATGATCAGCTGCTCAATGGAACAACTGTAGAGAATGGGCATCCACTAAAGCAGCACCAGAAAGAATCTATGGAACAGAAGAGACAAAGTTTAGGTGAAGACCTTGTGATTCTGTGAGTGTTAGACAAAACAGCAGTGTCTGCCAGTTTTAGACAAACAGAAGCAGCAAAATAGTTGTGTGTTTAAGGATGAACTGCGCACCTATTCAGACTTGGGTTAGACATCTGCATTGTGTATACGTGGTGAAATGAGAAGAACCTGTTAACAAGTCAAATGAGGTCACAAATGTGAAAGTCATAGGGTGGTACCATTGTTTGTATGCATTGCTGTAATCGTGTGCTGAAACAGGTCACAGCTGTTAAAAATACCTTTCACGTACTCAGTAAGCAAAAAATCTGAAAGTATTTTTATAGTTGCCAGAAATTTAGAAAAATTCCAAAAGGTTGAGTTTCAGACTGTTTGCACAAATCTCTATAGAGAGGTAGTTTTAAAAATACACTATTTTAGGTTTATATGTTCTATAGTTTTTAATGTATAATGCAGTCTTTGAAAATGAGGCAGACTGCATTTAACATCCTGAGCATACCTTTCCGTAGTAAGATGTTATTCCTGTTTCTAAAAATGAGTTTGTCATTATTTATTTAATGCACAGAAATTCAGTTCTGGATACTTGTGCATGTACTTGTTTAATATTTGTGTAACTTATTTTTCTCCTCAGGGAGGAGCAGAAAACAATCCTGCCCGTAACTTCTTGCTTCAGTCAGCCGATCACAACATCTGTTAGCAATGCAAGCTGCCTGCCCATCAGCACATCAGTCAGTGTTGGCAGCCTCATTTTGAAAACTGCTCACATTATGTCTGAGGATAAAAATGACTTTTTAAAGCCTGTTGCAAATGGCAGGATGGTTAACAGCTGAAAGGCATTCATCTTTCCAGCTTGTGACCACACCGTGGAAGCATTTACACTAGCTTTTTATATATATAATATATATTATATAATGTATATTTTTTTTAAAGAATAATATTGGGGTCATGCATTTCCTGTGGACTCTTTGATACTTCAAGCCCCTCTCGCATTAGCATTCTGAAGAAAAAAAAACTTACTTTACTAGGGTAAGGCGTTCACTTTCCACAGATGAATGGAATTTGGACATTGTTTTACTTAAGCTTAAAGCAGCTTTTTATGAGTTTGTAGCAATCCGGTGCGGTATCTGAGCCATTCTTGTTTAAAATGGCTTCTGTAGAAAACTAACAACTCAGTTATTTAAACTAGCAGGATCCTACGATGATACATCTAGTGAAAGGAAGACTAACTTATTTGTCTCTATTTTGTTTCATGAGAGAAGAACTTGTGTCTTGTTGCAGCTGCTTTTTCCTTAGTTGTGGAACTTTGCATGGAGTATTGTTTCCTGATTGAAGACTGAGAGGTGGGGATTTGGACTTGAGACTTTTTACAGGGTTAACACACCATTAGCTTTGCACTGCTGTGTTATTTGCAGGTCTGTGATGCAGTGCTTTGCTGCAGCGTTTTGTTTCCATTTCTCCCCCCGTGCACATACACACACACACACATTTCTGCTTTAGTACTGTAGATACACACATACCCAGGCTACTTGTCCAAGTAAAGTTACCAGAAGTAAACCAAGTGCCTAAGTCCTCCAGCTAACGTACTAGGTATTGATCTCCCACGTTATACACAAAACAATTTTCAGTCATACTGAGAGGTTATACACTAATGTAACAGCAGTTTGTTCTTTTTTTTATTAATGGTTCTCAACTTGCAGATTATAGAATCCAGATGACTTGGCAAAAAGTATCAGGTGCTCTTTGCTTTCCTTTGAAAACCCTGTATGTGGAGTTTGCACTGACTAACAAGATGGTATTGCTGTTTTTGTACTGTTTTGTTTTTAATTTAAACTAAATATTGGGAATTTAAGGCAGTTATTACCTTTTATTTAGTGTTGTTAATCATAATTTTATATTCAGGTTTAATTTTTGCTTGTTCAGTGGCAACTTATTTTGAAAGACTTTGAAAAATACAATAATATAGCATTATCTGACCTTTAGAGCTCTGAGAAGTGTATGAATTTATGCCCTGTTAAGATGTGACTGAGAATCCTGTTAGACATGTCAGCTGAAGATAGGTATTTTTTTTTCTTTCATAAATGCACACGAAGTAGAGCCCTGGGCAGATGTTTGTTTGGGTTTTAAGAAGCTTTTAATCAGCTTTTTTTTTTTTTTTTAAGAAGGCAGGACTCTCCCTCCTGATGATTACCATCTTGTTTGTCCTCTTACTTTTCTTTGTGACAAGTTTTACTTTTTTGTTTGTTTGTTTCATTAACTTCTGTGAAGTTGTTCACTCTGAAAATTGTACTGGAATATTTTAAGCCAAGCTGATCTTTCACCAGGTGTACTGCATGTAAGGGCTTTTCCTGCTAGCAAAATGCTTAAAGAGGATCATGTTACTGGTCGTCTGAGTTGTTATTTTACAAAATCACAGCTATGTGGTCGGGTAAGATTTTGATAACTGTTTTGTGCACGTTTCTGGGGGGTGGGGGTTGGCATTTCCCTGAGGGTTACTGATCAGACTGAGTAAATATTGGTGTTTGATATCTCTCCTAATGAACCTGTCCATGAAATAATTATGTTGTAAATATACCTGAAAATCAAGGGTTAGTTTTGATATTCTGGTGTCAGTATGGAAGATCTTACACATCTATTTAATACTCCAATGTTAAGGAATGTATGTAGAAAAACAGTCAAGTAGTCTTTTAGCTTCCTTTGGCTGTTGCTGAACCTTCCTGTAGCCAGTGCCACCTCATAGCTAGGGTTAGATGGATGCTTTGTTTCACTTGCAACTCAAAGTGAATGGATACAAGAACCAGACCACCTTTGTCACCTTAATTTATTTCCTATTGATGTTAACCTTAACTTAGAATGTTAGACATAAATATGATTGTTGTATATTTTATACCAAGACCATTCTGTAAATATGAATTTATATTACTTTTGAAATGCTTCTGAGATACTATTATTTGCTGTACAATGTAATTCCAAAACAGATATGCAAACAAGTATGTCTCTTTCATGGATATTTAAACAGTGAGATCTTCCATGTTGAAGGTGATGTAATTTTTTTAAAAGATTTTTAAATTTTAAATTGCTATTTTGTTACAAAAATAGAGAAAATATAAAGGTTTGAGAAGTCCTTATTTGCCCTCAGGGAAAGAGCCCTCTGTGCACCAGAACTCCACAGAACATCTTCAGCATGATCTGAGGGTGAATATATACTACATAAATTGATTGTGTATTTACCTTAACTTTTTAATTTTAAAATTGCAGTTTTAAAAACTTGGTTGTGCTCTGCTGGAGGGGGATTGGAATAAGCTGCTTACACACATTTGCCTGTTTGTCCAGTGAAGTTACATAAGCCTAACATATTCCTGCCAACCACATTGGCATATATAAGAACAAATGTATCTATCTACTCTTGCCTGCAGCAGGAGGTCCCATGATATAGTAGTTTCTAGGATGACCATATACTTTATATGGAGAGTTGGTTCTTAACTGAGACTAGTTATTTTCTTGAATTTTTAATGTAGAGAATGACAGGCAAAAGAATTACCTGGGCATTTAAATAGCATGCCAGCTTTTGTCTTACAGTTCTAACACTGACTGTGTGATTTTTGCCATGAAACTATGCCCTCCAGTGCCCTGACAAGTAGAAGCTACAGGTGGGAACCCAGTTCTGGCTTTCTTGGTGGAGTTTCATCCCTTGACCCTATGAACAAGTATGTATTCATTTGTCTAGTTGCAAATCAGGTGCCTCTGGGCTATGGAAGGGCTTACTTTCTGACACTGAGATATAATTACTAATTTTTGTGCATTAATAGCAGTGGTTCCCATTTAGCTTTTGGCCTAAGATACCTTTGCTGTCAGAAAAAAAAAAAAAGAAAAAAAAAGGCCCATAGCAGATTGGGGAAAAGAGATTGGCTCTTTTGCTTTGCTTGGACAAGCATTTCGAGTTTGTTTGTTGTGTTTTTTTTCTTTTCTTTTCCCCTCTTAGGGGTACAGCAGGGATTTCACATGCAAGAGATACAGGAATTATTAGTATCTAAGTTAATTGTGTTGCCTCACTACCTGGATTCATTCCTTGTTTTGCCTCATTTTCCACATAGGTCTTAATAGAGACTAATGCTTGTGCTGGGAGAATGCTTGTGTGAGAAGTAATTATCTGTACATTCTTAACATATAATTATAGCAGAGTGATAGCCCTGCTACTGATATTTTGTTCCTGTAAACAGGTGACAAGAAATGAATCTTAGTGTTTATGCAGATTTTGCATTGTAGAATGTATACTAGACCCTTCAAAGGAAAGGTTAGACTCTTTGCAAAGCAAACTGGCATTGATTCTTGGTAGTCTAGTACAGGGATGCTGAAGTTTGACACTTGATTTAAAAACAAAAAAAACTGTACACAGCTGATTGTTAAATAAGCTCTTAATTGCTCATTGTAGAAGTCTAATCTGGCAGGTTTTAGTGCTTTGATAACATGATTGTGTTATTGCACAATTTTAATTATCCTCTGCTCAAGAGCTGAATGCTGTTCTTGTATAATAGTGTACTAGGCTGGATGAGGTACAAAGCAATGCACAGTGGTAGGAAACAGCTGAGGAAAGAACACTTAAAATAACTATCTACACTCAGAATAGTTCCAAACATGTTTTTGTTTGCTTTCTTAAAGCACAAGTTGTCAAGTTGTATCTGTTGCTGTACATAGACACTGTATGCCAGCAGCTCCTTGATCATCTTTGTGAACAAGATTCTTCATTATTATTGGGCTTAAAGGAAGATGTTGAATTTGAGAGTGTAACAAAATGAGAAATGATCTACAGTATGTAAAAGTCCATTCTTTATGTTGTAGTTTGATCCCTTCTGTTAGGCAGTTCCCTCTCATTGAGGGACCTCTTCTGCAAGCAGAACACAACAAACGTGCTTTGGAATAACCCAGTTTTCAGGATAATCAAGCAGCGCTTTGGCAGCAGGCAGCACTGTGCGTCTCTTTGCTGGCAAGGGAGCACAGCGAGGGAAGGGAGCTGTCGGTGACGGGGAAAGCCAAAAAGGAATCGCTGACATTCCCAAATCCAAACGTACCCTGCACCTCCAGTCGTGATCGAGAGCTTGCCGCCAAGGCTGAACTCGAGCGGAGCCTGCTTCTCTCGCTGCCGAAAGCCAGGGTCGCTGCCCAGAGCCCATTGACTTACCCAGAGTAGATCTCCGTGAATCCGAGGCATGGGATGCATGCATTTCGTAGCTGGGCAAACAAGTATATTATACGGTAGTTGTGATACAACACACGTGGCTTTGATTTGTACTGCACATCCCCACTGTACAGCCACTCCGAAGTATTGTGGTTAGCTTGCAGCATCTGCTGTCCGCATTTATACTGTTTACTGCGTATTCTTTTCCCTGGAAGTTTAAGGAAATTTTTTTCTTGTTGCATCGATTACATTTTATAAATTTGCTTAGCTGGAAAGTTTGGGAAAAGAGGCCTGTTTGTCAATTGTACAACCGATTGTGAAGCTCTAGTGTGAATATTTTTACGTCTGTATTAGACATTTTCTTTGCAAATCTATTGTTCGATTGAAATGTAAATGAAATAAAAGATGGTGTACACCCATCATGTATAAAGCAGGCACCATCGCTACGATGGATTTAATGCTCATTTTTATGGCGCATTCTCAGCTTCTATTTAAAACTATAATTTAAAATCTGTAAAATGAAATGGGGTTATATGGGGGAGTAAATTCTATTCCGTTTATTTCGGTTTGAGTTCCCGACTCGTCTGTTCCCTCGTGTTAGAGTAGGGGGGCCCCGCGCGGGGCGGCCGTGCGTGTTTGCTGTAGCACTGAAGTGAAGAGGTTTTAGCTTTGGCCGGTCACAGAGTAGAGCATCATGGTTTTCAGTGTTTGAGAGAATCGATGGAAGAAGTTTGCAGTATTGACATGTATTTGCATGCACAAATAAAAATTATTTGTCCACCTTAACCGCCTCCGTGCGTTCCACCCAGCGGCGCTCCCCGCCCAGCGGGCCGCCCTGCCCCGCCCCGTCCCGCCGTGCCCCGCGCGGAGCGCTCCGGAAGGCCTTGGGCGGCGGTGAGGCGTCGGGCCGGGCTCGGAGGGGCGGGTCGGACGGGGCCCGGCGGGGCTGGGCGGCACCGCGGGCTCCTCGGTAACCTCGGCACTGCGCGAGGAGCGCTGCCGGCCCCGCGGGGTTCCGCGTCGGAAGCGTCTGAGCCGCCTGCCGTGGGGGGGAGCAGGAGGGGGGGGGGACTGGGGCGGGGCCGTGCCGTGCGGTGCTGTGCGGTGCTGTGCGGTGCTGCCGTGCGGTGCTGCCGTGGTGCCGGGCCGTGCTGCGTTGCCGTGCAATGCTGTGTTGCTGAGTTCCCGTGCAGTGCAGTGCTGCGCCGTGCCGGCGGTCCCTCGGCCTGCAGCCGCTATGCGCAGTGTTGTGGCACCGCCTGCGCTGCCTCCGCGCTCGCTCGATGTGTTTTGTGCTTTTGTGTTCTTGAGTTAAACACAGAACGCGGCTCTCCTCGGCACGGCGCTGTTTGCCCGCAGTGCGTTATTTCGGAGCGCGGCTGTTGGCACATCGCTGTGCGATGCTCTCACGGTCGGATCTCCCCGCAGGTGTTGCTGGCAGCCCCGCAGGAGCGCTGCTGAGCCCGCTTTCTGCTCCGAGAAACCGCCGGCAGAACGATTCCCGCTCTCGGAAACTGAACGGTACGTCGCTGGGCTGCCTGCCTGCAGGGCTATGATGGAGGCGGATGGGGCTCCCGAGTCACGCTTAGAAATTCGTTCTCCGTGGATAAAAATGTGTGGATATCCACTCGTGTGCCTCGCTGCAGAAACAGCCTTTATAACTGCGGCTTTTTGAGTGCTGAGACACAAAGTAGGGCTTTGTTCATCCTGAGTGTTAACTTAAATACGTTTGTCATTAAGAGTTTGCTCGCGTGTCGGACGTGTGGGGGTGGGCCCTGAGCGCTCCTGTGTGGGCAGAAGCTGCTCAGAAGGAATGAAGGCTGCTGTTGTATGTGTAAGGTGGTATCCTGTGCTGCACAGCTAAGAGGTGCATGGTCTGTTCTGTTTATTCTTTAGAACGTAATGACTGCGTTGGATGATAAACTGCTGGGCGAGAAGCTCCAGTATTATTACAGCAGTAGTGAGGGGGAGGATGAAGACAGCGAGAAGGAAGACAAAGAAGGGGAGAGCTCCATTCCCGACAGCGTTGGGGAGGTAGAGCTTAGCAGCGATGGCAGTGCAGTCAACACAGGTATTGCCATAGCACACTAACTGCTTTGTAAGTACTTTCTCTGTTGGAAAGTTTGTGTGGTTTCCTGCTTTGTTGTTGTTGTAACAAAAGACCTATTTTCAGGTATATTTGAGTCATTCCTGCAGTTGTGGGGTTCTTGAAGGCCTAGATATTAATCTGAGTTAACCTTCAACACAGTTCTGAAGGTAGCTCAGCTAGATAGATTTGTCTTTTTGGACAAAAACAGTTATAAACTCAAGGACAAACGGCAAGTCTATTCTTCTCTTTCATTACAGCATTTTGCATGCTGTACAGAAACCTTATGATAAGCCTGCTGATTTACTGCTGGCTTCTATAAACTTACTGGAATTTTAACCAAGAGATGTAATTTTGTTACTGTTTTATGGTTAAATGCCAGCATATTCAATTTCAGGTCCAAAAGGAGTCATTAACGACTGGCGAAGGTTTAAACAACTGGAGACAGAACAGAGACAGGAGCAGCGCAGAGAAATGGAACGCCTCATAAAGAAGTTGTCTATGACGTGTAGATCTCACTTAGATGAGGAGACTGATAAGCAAAAGCAGAAAGAGCTTCAGGAAAAAATCAATGGAAAGGTAACATGACACAAAGGAATTGCCATTTAATTGCTGGATTTTTTTGATTCATTATTTGTGTGGAGCAGATATGAATCCTTATCTGGTCAGTAGATACATTTAACAAAGCAGGCGAGTAAAAACAAAATACATGAACTGATGATTTCATTTCTACTGATGAGGTAATGTACTGTACTTGTTTTGCCAAATAAATGTTTGCTTAAAAGCTCATTGAAAAAGCTGGTGAAAGAGAAGAGATCTGAGGTCAGGCACGGTACCCAAATCAGTGCTCAGAGCTTAGTGAAAGCACACAGCTACCATTAACCTGAATTAAAGTGGGAGCGTGGAGCAGCCACTTGAGTTATTAGTTCAGCATGTGGGAACTAGCAAACCCAAGGCTGAAATCACTCTTCCCACTGGACACGGTTTCTAATTAGATCAAAATGGAGTGTAATACAGCAGGTGCTTGAGCCTTTGTGGGTTGCACTTGCCTGTTATTAAAGATGAGTGACCCACATTAATCCTCTTGATTTAAATTAATTATGTAAGAGACCCATATAGTGATGCAGGTCGTCTTTTTTTCTCTGTCGTGTATCTTTCTGTGTATTTTTAGATGACGTTACAAGAATATAACATGATTCACAATGATGAAGATGATGAGGAATTTTTACAGCGCTACAGGAAGCAGCGAATGGAGGAGATGAGACAGCAGCTGTACAGTGGGCAGCAATTTAAGCAGGTCTTTGAGATTAGCAGCGGAGAAGCGTTTTTGGACACGGTTGATAAAGAGCATAAGAGCACTCTGATCATGATTCATATTTACGAAGATGACATCCCTGGTGCTGAATCCCTGAATGGCTGCATGATCTGTCTGGCTGCTGAGTATCCAACAGTTAAATTTTGCAGAGTAAAGAGTTCGCTCATTGGTGCCAGCGCTCGCTTTACCAGTAATGCTCTGCCAGCTTTGCTGGTCTATAAGGCAGGGGAGCTTATTGGCAATTTTGTGCGGATCACTGACCAGCTTGGAGAAGATTTTTTTGCTGTTGACCTGGAGGCTTTTTTGCAGGAGTGTGGTCTGCTTCCAGAAAAAGACCTAGTGCTCCTGACTTCTATACATAATCCATCTGCGTGTTACAGTGAGGACAGTGATCTGGAAATAGACTGAACCTCTTACACCAGGGGGCCAGTAGGTGTAGCTGTGCTGTGGGATGTTCTTGTGCTAGGGGTTGTTCCCTTACTTTCGTAGTGTGGGTATGTTGTTCTCCTCCATGCACTTGGATTTTCGCTTGTTAAAATTTTGTTCAAGATAATTTAAAGCATTCCTAACGTTTTCTTAAATTAACTCAGTGGGCTACATGTTAAAATGTATTTTACTAAGCATGAAGTTCTAACGCAATTTAGTAATGAAGTTTTTAGGCATCCATGTCTTTTATTAACCTGAAATTGAACTGCTGCCAGTGAGTTAACACAGCAAGGTCCCATCTTCCATTCTGCAGCTTTCAGTCCCATTCTTGGAACTGTCGTTCTAACAGTTGACATCAAATTTTGGTTTAGTACTCACTTGCAAATAACAACAACTTGATCCTGAAAACTGCTTTTCAGCTGGAGAGGGCTCTTCTTTCTTTAACCTTGTCTGAGACTTAAATGGGAAGATCTTCCTTCTGGTACAGCTCTTGAAACGTACTTAGGTTTTAAAATACCTACCACTGGAGTTTGTGACAATCACTTCAGCAGAAAATAATCTCTGCCTCTTCAGAGACAGAGAACCAATATACGTCCTGCAGAGCATCAAGGAGAGTTTTGTTGGCAAAATGCAGAACTGGGACTTAGTAGCCTCAGAATTTTTTATATCTCTGAAATCCTCAAAACTTAAATAAGTGCTAATGTTTGTCTCTGTCTGTCTGCACATTGCCTGCTTAAGCTGGGTCTTGAGATACATTTTGAATGTTAATAATCCCTGGACCTGACAGATGACTGGAAGGCTTTGTGGGAAGTGAGCCCTGGGCCAGTAGACAAGCTCCTGAATGGGAGCTCCCTTGTCTGAAGCTCAGTACGTGGTTTCTGCAGACTCTTAGGCAGAATCAGAAGCGTTGCCACTGTCCTGTTTTTCCTCCCTCTGTGGGAGCATGGGGTTTTTTTGTACAGTGCATCAGCAGAGTTCCCTGGCAGAGAAGATGCTGTGGAGTTGAGGTGAAAGCATTGTAGCTGTAAAAGTTGCACAGTGACACTGGTGACTCTTTCCCCAAAAACTGTGGATCCCCACTTGTGGACGCAGATTAAAAGCCAAGCAGTGCTGGCTGAGCCCATTTGTCTTTTCAGTAAGTTATTGCTCCTGAATGCTGTGTATTATGCTTCCCTTCTGCAGCAAGTTTGTTATCATTTGTTAGTGATTACATTGTTATTAAGTGTGTTTGTTTTGTTTGTGCTCCGCTTACTTTATAGGTAGTGATACTGGGAAGTAACTGAAGTAATTTCCAGGGTTTCTACTGCATTTGCAGTTCACCCTGCCTCCAGCAAGTCTAGCACTTTGTAGCTGTGACATAAGCAGCGTTAGAAACCATTAGCAGTGTGTAGTGAATGCAAGCATGGAAACCTCCAGTGATGCAGAGCAGGGCCAAGGGTTTGCTGGCCAGATGATGGTGTAATCTCCCTGCACCTCCTGCAGATGAGCACACTGAACGTGAGCACTGTGTACTTAGTTGCTACTGAATTACGTCTCCTGCACACTTAATTGGATATTATGTTTGCTTTCTCACACGTGACTTATTGTGTTTGTTATTTAATTCTGAGGAAAGTAGACTGTCCTTACGTAAATATGATGTAATGCTATGTTTAATGATTACATTTAATTGCAAGTTTTATGTGAGGTGCTTCAGAGCACTAGGGAGAAGTGCAAAAATTTCCTTGTAAGCATTAGGTTCATAGTAAGAATAGATCTTAGGACAAGGATAAGCATTTACAGTTGTATGTATTCAAACTATTTTTAAAAGTAGTATAAGCAGACGGGTAAATATGTTGTAATTAAAAATAGCTGAAAGAGCATTTGTAGCTGTTTTAAGGAAAGTGGCAGAAAGCCAAAGTTTAAAATGTGGTGAGAGATTCAGGTTACTTGAAATTAAGTCACTGAGTGTGGGTATCCTGCGTTTCAGAAACAGAAGTCACACCAACCATGATTTGTATTCAGGATGAGATTCAGTCTGTAGTGCAGACAGGCGCATGTTAGCACCACAGTAAAACCTGGTTTGAAGGGGGAAGAGCTGACTCTGAGTTACTTTGAAGTTTTATTTGTACCAAGCAGGGGTTGAGGCCCAAGGCTGTAAAGCTGCTGCAGGATCAGAACCTCTCCTGCTGCTCCATCTGATGGCCTGCAGCAAGGTGACTGAGTCCTGGTTATGAGGTTTTGGTGCTGAGGTATGAGACAGATGGTTTCTGCTGCCTTAGCAAAAGGGGGGAAAAAGATGTGTAAGAGAAGCCTGAATCCAATTCATCATTGATCTGAAAAGAAGGAGCACAAGGGCGAAGAGGGGTAAGGAGAAGATGTGTGTGTTTGCTGCTGAGAAGCAGGGCTGGAGTGCTGCTGTTGCTTTTGCCTGTTCCTGAAGCTAAATCCTTCCAAACTGACCAGCCAGTAGTTCTGTGCCCCCAAACCCAGCATTCTTACTGCATGCAAAGCAGCATAGCAGAGTAGAACAGATTTTAGGATAGGTTTGTTATCAATTTGTTACTGTCCATTCAATACAAATTAGAACTTCAGCTCACTAACACTGTATCTGTAAATGTTTTAGTTGAAGTGTTAAAGTCTGCTTTATTTATCTTAATTTAAATGAGGTCCTAACCTGCAGATTAAAAACTGGATTGTATATGCATATATATATGCACATTATAGATATATATGCATTAGAGAATGGAAATTAAAATGAAATTGTATCAACACGTCCCTACAATAAAAGTTTTGAAACATTCTGGTTTGGCCGTGAGCGTCAGGATTTGGGTTTGAGGCAGATGCCTCTCCTTGCCTCCAAGCTGTTGTGTTCCATCACTGTCAGAACTCCGCTTTTATTGATGCATTCCTACTAAATTGCTTGACTTTGAATAAAGGAAGTCTTTTAATATTGCCAAAGATGTTTCATCTATGTTTTCTGGCACAGCACAAAACGCTGTTCTGGGCAGAAACCTGATGGGATGTTCCAGCATTTTTCAGAGCTGTGAAAGGCTCTGGTGCAGCAGGCAGTGGTACAGATACGAGCTGTATGCTTGGATATTTTGTCTCTTGCATCAGGCCTTATCTTGGCCAAAAGTCCTCTGTAATTTACATTCAGGATGAGATTCAGCTACCAGACACTGGCTGAAAGTGGGAAGGTTGCTGTGCCCATCCTGTGCCCTGGCAGCAGCTCGCCCTGCAGCTCCCAGAGGTGGTGGGTGCTGGGCAGGTACCTGCAAACTGTCCTTTGGGATCTGCCTGTTCTTTCCTCCCCCCCTTCCTCCCACCAGCACCCTACTGCTTTTTTTAGTGCATCTGGTGAAACTGCTCTGAGATAAAAGCGTTGTGAAAGGTTGGGAGTCTCGAGCAAAGCAGCTGCGGTCGGTTCCCTTCCTTGTGCCTTGGCAGTTTGTGCAGGCATTGCTCAAGTCTGAACATTTTTGGCTGCAGTTGTGACAGCATGAAACAAACTTAAATCCATTAGGTCCACAGAGCAAGAGGGCTTGGAAAAAAAGCTACTGGTGCTGGAAACCAAGGTTGGTATTTATTGCCTTTAATCGTTTGCAGATACTCAGCCTGGTTTGCATGTCTGAAATAGGACAGTAAGTGGTAAACAGTAATGGTGGTGAAAGGTTGGTGAGCAACACTTCTTCCTACAGCCATGTTACATGCGCTGTGTTTGCAGTCTGTCCTTCCTGTGTCCTGTTTTCTATCTGCTGCTTCTCCAGCACAGGACAAATGCACACACATGGCCAAGGTGAATTTGGCTCTCCTGCCTGGTGGTGCAGCTCTGTTTAGTCCTGTGTCTGCTCGTGGAGATGGAGGAAGGCAGCGGCTGCGCTGCTGGGCTGTGCTTTTCCTTGTGCCTGTCTGTTCTGGTGCTACAGCCACATCCCATCTCCTTCAGAGTGCTGGGGGTTTATTTGTAGGAACACCAAAAAGAGAACTACTATTAAAAGCACTGCAGGAGCAGATCTCTTCCTCCTAGTGTCCACTTTGGTAATTTTGTGCCCAGTGAATCATTACACTACACATTGCAGGTCACACGAACACAAGCAGATGTTGTCCTTTCTGCTCCTCACACGGCATGCACAGCACAGTGCTCTCCTGTGCACATCAGTCCGCAGGCACACAGTGCCACTGCGCTCCCCAGAGATGCTGAACACGGGGCTGAAGGACCAGCAAAGAGCATGGGGGGGCTGGGGGCTGTGCTATTCCTGGGGAAACGTCCCCTCGGTGGCACAGAGCACTGAGACAGCTCTCTATGTGCACGCTTATCGGCTGGTAACAAACAATGCTGGCTGACTGTGATAGCCACAAACAAAAGCAGGATACTTGTGGCCTAACCGAAACAAGGAGGATGCTTGGAGCTGGAGCCCTGCACACAGCAAGGCCACAGGCACGCTCTGCCAGTGTGACACTGGAAGCACACGGTGCACGGATCACAGTGCGTGGTGATGCCTGGGGACATGGCAGCAGTCCTCAGCTGTGTGCTGCTCCCACTGGATGCCATTTGCTGTCTGACCATGCTTCTACCCAAGCATGGCAACTGCAGCAAGGGCTGGGACCCAGGAAATCCCTGTGCCCCGTGTGAGTGCTGCTGAGCCTTCCCCACCTCCACCTGGGTCCCAGGCACCTGCCTTGGCCTGTCTCTGCGCTGCGAAAGCCTGAGAACTTGGAGGAAATGAGAGTGGTTTTTAACATTGTTTATTTTAGAGGTCCATTTTCTAGGATCTGGCTGGGACTAAGGCCAGCAGCCCTGGCTGCCAGTGATCACGTCATGCTGTTGGTGAGGGCTTATGTCTGCATGTGCTGTGGAGCAGGTCAAGCAGGCGGTGTGCCTTTGGAACGTTGTTTACTGAGCTATTAATGCAGGAAAGTGCAATGAGCAGAGGGTGGGGGAGTCTTTATAGGGTGATGTGCACAGAGGTAGCTCAGAGCAGCCTGTTGTATGCCAGGACAGCAGTACAAAGGGGGGACACAGGGCTCTGGGAGCTCCCCAGGGCTGGGCAGCTGGCATGGTCACCCTCTGTCCAGTGCCAGGCAGGATGGAAGGCAGAGAGGGGCTGCTGTGGAGAACCAGGTGAGAGCACGGCCTGCAGCGCATCTGCAGCACATCCTCCCCAATGAGGCCAGGAAGGCTCTGTGTGCTGCATGCTCTCTGGAGTATGATGCCCCACAGCAGGAGTGGGCAGTGGGAGCTGAGGGAGAGGAGCAGAGAGGCCACGAGCATCCTGGGACACTGGGATTTACCAAGTGAGCTCCCAAGCTGGCTTAGTGCAAGGCAGTGGTAGGAAGATTAGGTCTGCTGAGTTATCCTCAGGCACTCGAGCTCTTCCCAAGGTGAGCACCAGCCTCTCCCTGCTGGTGTGGGGCTGGAGCCCACCCAGGGCAGGAGGCTCTGCTGGCACGGGATGAGCAGAGCACCGGCCCCAGCGCTGCCTGCAAGGACAACAGGGACACTCAGCACCGGGCAGAGGTCTGTTCCCTCCCTGGGCTGGGTGAGGCCAGGCCGTACCTGTGTGGGCTGTGCTGCTGCTACAGCTCTGTGGATGATGCTCCACCCGCACGGCTGCTGTCGGTCTCACCTGCTGCCACTGCATCCGGCACACGGAACGCCACGTACGGACACTTCTTCACGTTGAGGCACACAAGTTTCTCCAGTGATGCTGTCTTGACGATCTCGAAGCCGGTTGCTCCGCCAAAGGTACTGGGCTTCCAGTACTCTGGGGAGCAGATGGGATTCCCAAGAAGTCCCTTCAGTGAAAATGGAGCGCCAATCTCCACCATGCTTTCCCCAAAGATGCCGTTGGGTTGGGGTTTCTCAAGCAGCAACCCTGGATAAAACTCCAGAGCATCGATGTCTCCATACAGCTCCTCCAGCTCTGCTGCCTTCTTCTCCTCTCCTGCACCGAGAGAACCCCAGAGACCTCAGCATGGGCTGGGCCAGCAGCCCCTGAGCCCAACTGGGGGAGTGGGCCCTACCTGTGAGCTCCTGGAAGGACACGTAGGGCTTCAGGCCAAACCTCTTCCGGTACTCATTGAAGGGCTGCAGCCTCAGCTGCCGCGACTCCTCGATGACTCCAACGGCCACTCCCAATACATTGGCGTTGATGTTTTGCCCCCCACCAATCTGCAGGAGGAGAAGATGAGGAGGAGCATGCCCACATGAGCAGACCCCAGCCTCATCCTGGCCTTGTTGACACCCGGGCCCTGGGGTGGGGGTCGCCGGGTTTGGAATCACAGCAGGAGTCCTGAGAGCAGCAGGTCTGTGTGGAAGCCGTGCTGCTTCACACGAGTCAGAAATGTTGATACATCACTTGGAAGAGAACATCCATGTGATGGCAGCAAAGAACAGTATGAGACAAGCTGTTCCATGCGGCACAGCCTGGCCTGGGGCCCCCCGCGCACCGCACGCTCCTGGCTGCAGCACCGTGTTTACTGCAGCGTCCCAGGACCGAGCGCACAGCACTGCCACGGCTGCACTGCTCGTGGGGAGGGCCACAGCATGCACAGCACCGCCAGGAAATTTGGCAAATGCTACACGCGGGTTGGACACACACACCAAGCACTGTGGTAGGACAGACGGGACACCACAGCCCCACGGGACGCACCAGCAGCACAGGGTCTTACCCTTCCTGCAGTCTGCCTGGAAAAGGACTCTACCAGGGCTTCTATACCGTAGTCCATGAGCATGGAGGTGTTGTAGAGGAACTGCTCATAGCTGTACTCCTGTCCCTGGATGATGAAGGAGTCGGGCATCAGCCCGTGCCAGTGGTAGAGCTGGTTGAACTCCACCGCAATGCGATTCCGGTACTGGAACTGCTGCTCGAACAGCAGCTCAGGGTCAAACTTGAGGCTCAGGAAGTACCCGCTGAGGTGCTGGACGTAGTCCTCAATGACAATCTTGATGGTCTCCCCTGGGCAGGAGGTGAGAGAAGAAAGTGTCAGTGGGGGCAGTGCCCCTCAACCCCCCTGCCGCAGGGCACCAGGCTGGGCGCGCTACTCACATGCAGTGCAGGACCCCCCTGACTCTGGGCTGGGGAACTTGGTGGGGAATTTCTCTCTGAATTACTTTTCCACCAAAAACGGTCATTTTGCCGAAACAGAAATGGTTTTTGAGAAAGCCAACCCCAGCATGCTGCTTAATAGAACATGTTGGTGTGGGTCTTTAATTGCTTTACTGCAGTCTCACACCAAGTCACTTCCATCCAGAATCCAGAAAAGAATATTAGAATGAAATTATTCAGAGTTTTAGCTAAATCATTCAAAACTAAATCTGTTGACAGACCAAAGCCAATGAATTCCAGCAGGCTGCGAGAGGAACTCCCCAGCCCCTAACGCTGCAGCACCCACCGATGAGGATGAGCCGCGCTGTCTGGAAGAGCTGCTCGTCGCCCCAGGTGGGATGCTCCTGCTTCAGAATGTCACAGACGCGGTTGTGCTCACGCAGCCAGAGCGTGGCATACATGCAGAGCCCTGGCAGCAGCCCAAACACCTCCTGCCCCATTGCCAGCTGCTTCTCCTTGGGGATGGCAGGCGGGTAGACCATGTGCACCGGCACCTCGGTGACAGAGGGGGGGTACACCTCCCCGTTCACCACCTCGGGGGAACAGGAACAGAAAGTGAGTTGGGGAGGAAGCCACGTGGTCCTGGCAGCTGCCAGAGGGATGTGGGCTTCCAGCAATCTTGGGGCATGGGACCGAGACGCATCTCAGTATATCATGCCGTGCAGTACCTGGAATTTGAGCTTCCCATCTTGGAAGAGCCGCAGCTGGTGCTGCCGCTGCAGGTTGTCCCCATACACGTGCCCCAGGTCCACCTGTGGGAGCACACGGTGTGAGCGGGGCGGCAGCCTGCCCGTGCCCATCGCCGTGTGTCCACATCACTGAGCCCTGAGCCCTCACCCCGTGCCCCAGTGCCTTGGTGAAACCGCGTCCCATCTTTCCAGAGGTCTTGAAGAACTGGTGGGTGAAATGCTGGGCGAAGAAGGCAAACATCAAGTTGGTGCCCCGGGGGTCAGCTTCAAATTTGTGCCGCAGCAGGAAGCGCTCAGCCAGCAGCTGGGCGTTGGGGAGCTGCTGCTTCCCTGTGGAGGACAGGGGCTGATGCTGGTGCCATGCAGCTCAACCACTGCAGCACAGTGCAGGCAGCGAGTGTGTGGCACCAGGCAGGAGCCAGGCGCTGCTCTGTAGACCCAGCCCATGCTCATCACTTTCCATGTTCCTGTGCCAACCACGTACCTTTGGTCCCCATGGGTGTGGGGCACTCCTTCGGCACCGGTGGGAGGATGCGCGTGTAATAGCTGACATTGGCGTAGGCCTCCCAGCTGATGTAGCCATACTGGGAGTTGAAGGTGGGAGGGCTGGGGATGAGGTTGGCGCGAACTGGAAGGAGAGAGCTGAGTTGGTGCCACGGGGCAGCACAGACCTCAGGCATCCCAGTCCACGTCCTGCTGTGCTGTGCTGTGCTCCCCCCATCAGAGGCTGCAGGTCCCTGCATGAGCGGATGGTTCTGCTTCTGCACTAATGGATTCCTGGATGATGAATTAGACGACAAACGTGCATAAATGCTGAAATCAACAGCCGAAGCCTTGTGAACACATCCCTATGGCTCCAAGAGCTGGAACCTAAATATTTATGCAAAGTGATAAATGCAAGGACATGAGTAACAAGGGCCAGCTCCATATTTCCACCAGCTGCTCCTCGTGCGGCCGCTCCAGAGCCCTTTATAGAGGGAACATGGCGTGCTGACAGCAGCCATTGCTTGGTGCTCAGCTTGTGTGCAGGGTGCTTCCCACTGCTAACATCACCTGCATGCAGGTGGCGCAGAGCAAAGTGACCCAGCCTGGTGCCACCCATGCCCACACTGATGCCCAGAGTCCTGATGCCACCCCTCATACCTGTGAGCACGAGCCTCATCAGAGTGTCTCTGATGAATGTGCTGTTGATGATGTCCCAGAGCCACCTGAAGTGGGTGAGGACAAAGTGGTAAAAGGCAGGACTGGGCTTCAGCAGGTCACGTAGGCGTGTCCAGAGCTCAGCTGTGGGACACAAACGCAGCACAGCACTTGGCACCAGGTAATGACAGCTCAGTGCCCACCCAGAACAGTGCCGTGGACTTACGTGAGGTGCAGTTGGCCCCAAAGTACCCCGTCCGTGTGCAGTCGCACTCGTAGCCTTCCAGGCCGACACGCACACACACACCCAGGTGCTGGCAGGGGTAATAGCAGCATGGATTGACTGGGGGGAGAGAGGAGAGGTCACCATCCACCTGCAGTGCCACCGTGTTGGGCACTTCGCTGCACCCCAGCAGGGCCGTGCTGCCCTGCACACAGCCAAGCCCAGCGCAGCAGGAGGCAGCAGAAAGGCACTGCTGGAGCCTTGTGCATGGACTGCTGTGCCCCAGAGCTGCAGAAATCCCTGCAAACACCACCATTAATAATGGCAATTGTCCGGGCCGCAGTTTGCTTTGGCACAGGGCTTTTCTGCTCTGAGTGGAGGAAGGGGCTGACTGCTGGGCTCCTTCCTCCCAGCCCTAGCCTGGTCGCTTCCTCCACAGCTGCCCCTTTGCCTGCACACCCTGGCTGCAGCTACCAGATAAGCGCCCGTCCTGCCCTCCCCACGACATCACCCAGCCAATGCGACTGTGGTCACAGGGGGCACGCTGAGGTCCCAGTCCATCCCAGCAGCTCCTCCTGGGCCGTGCTGGAGGTGTCACTGCAGCACTGGGGGCTGTGCAGGGAGAAGCCTGAAAGCACCGTGTTGTGGCATCACGTCGCCAATCTGCAAGCACTCAGGCAGCTGCTGCAGCACAGGACAGCTGGAGCACGATGGGGCTGCAGAGAGGGCAGCCCAGGAGCTGGAAGCAGCTGCGGTGGGGCTGTGCTATGTAAACCATCCTTGGCACGCAGTGTGCAGCTGCCTCCAGCATGGAGCTGCCACGGGGAGCCTGGTGGACACAGCGCCCAGGGACAGACTTTGCTCAAAGGCACTGGGAACTGTCACCATCAGTGTCCATCCACAGCTGCTGTGGGGGTTGCACTCCCAGCCCTAAGGGCTCTGCCTGATCTGGTTCAAATTCTGCAGGGTCTGGAACCAGGCTCTCATGCAGACTGGCACAATATATTTTCCATTGGAAATTGTAGCTAAAACCAAACGTCTTTGACAAATCAAGCTAACTGTGCAGCCTTGCAGTTTCCCAGACATCTCAGGGCACTTCTCAGCACTGGGACCCTGAACCATCACACTATGGGGCCAGCCCACAGGGTGCAGCTCCCAGCCCTTCTTTCGAGCTCCCTTTCACCTTGCACCTTTCCATGTCTCCACATGCTGTCACATCCCTGGGTGGAAGCAGCAGCAGGTCCTTATTTATCTCATACAATTTAACTTCAGACCGCTCCCCTGTCATTTCACAGCACTGAACTCGCCAGCAGGGCCACGGTGCAGCACAGCTGAAGCATCCTCAGAGTACTGCCGGCCCGTTAGCTCCGTGTTCCACCCCGCTGCAAACACCGACACCTACAAGTGCAGCCCCGCTCCGTGCCCAGGGCTCTGCAGGCTGCTGCCTGCTCCGGGTTCACAGCGGTGTCAGTGGGGACCCGCGGGCGGGGTGGAGCGGCACGTCCCAGCCTGGGGCACGGAGCGCGTCCCAGCGTGCAGCAGCCACCTCCACCCCGAGCAGGAATCCAGCGGTGTGGCCGCAGGTGCGGGACACGCTGCTCCCGCCCCCGGCCCCAGACTGCAGCCCCTCCGTGACGGCACAGCCGGCGAATGCCCACGATAGCTGCTGAAAAATGCCTCGTTTTGGGGTCAACATCCGCTCCGCCAACCGCAGCCAAACTGACGACATGGGGTGAATCATGAGCAGGCTGGGCTCACCGGGCGGGACGTTCCCAGTGTGTACATGGCTCCGAGCTGTGAAGACAGTGAACGGTTCGCACTTGTTTTTCTGATTTGTGAAGGTTTCTTGGGCCCAGGAGCCACTCCCAGCCCACTGCAGCCAGACTGTCATCTGCAACAGCTTCTGCCTGCACAGCAACCTGTGGGGCTGCAGCTGCACCACGCACACGGGGAGCCCGACCGCAGGTAGTAGGAATGGACCCAGATCTGCAGGAGGAATCGCGGGTCTGAGCCCAGCTGAGGCGGTGACACCAGGGACAGCTGCGCCTGTGAACAGGGCTGGGCTTGAGGAGGATGCAACTGGAGAAGCTCCGTTAGTCTGCAGAAACATGTGCTCCTACACAAATACACAGCCCCGAGGCGAAGGCAGCAGACAGGTGCCAAGGGCAATATCCGCAGGGGAAAGCAGAGAGACGCTGTGGGAGCCCAGCCCAGGTCACAGCCAGAGAAAGTCTCGAAGGAGGAAAAACGTTACTGCTCTGAGCCAAGGAGCTGCCTGCAAAGAGGTGAGGAGATGTGCAAGCACCCAGCAGGCAGGGGTTATTCTGTCCTCAGGAGCTTGGAGCCATCCACAGGGTTCACTGCACCACAGGTCCCAGCATGGGTCCCCCAATCTCTCAGTCAGCTCTCTTTGCTCATCAAAGCTTGGGAGATAATCCCTGTGTGATGCAATCTGTCTTGACCCCGTTCTGCCACCAGCAGCACCAGGGCTGTGCCATCATGGTTTGTCCGTCCCAGCAGCCGTGGGCTGCCTGTCCCCAGAGGTCTCCAGGTCCTGTCCTGTGGGATCCAGTGCATGCCTGCCTGCTGCTGGCTCCCAGAGCCACACTTTCGTGCATGAAAGCAGCCCTGTGAGCCTGGCTCATGTTCCCTTTTGGACGCACACCCACTGCTACAGGGAAGTCTCCACCTTAGGGTCATTGTTTCTGTGCGGGAACAGCCACCGCACTGCAGGAGGGCTGTGGGTGCTGGGAGGAGGCCATGCCCCATCCCTACAGCCCCTCTGCCCCATGCAGTCCAAACCCTCTGCACTGTGGTCTGTGTCCCTTCCTGCCATGTAGTGATGGGGTCACCACTACCGCCTGCAGCACACACAGCCACAGCACACCAAGGGATGCCCAGCACAGCACGCTCCTGTGCTGCTTTTGCCATGAAGGCTTCACCAAGGAACTGCCAAACCCTGTAAGTTCTGTGTGCTGGGTCTTGTAATGTAGAAGCAAGGAAAATCATTTCACAGCAGAGGAACACGGTCAGCATCCAACCTCAAACCTGAAAGGAACTGCCCAGGCCAGCACACGGATGGAGCTGGCAGCACTATTTCACATCGTGGTCTATGGCTGCATTCACCTTTCAACGCCTGAGCCCATCGTGGGGCCAGCACACGGCATGCAGCGCAGCTCGAGGCCACAGGCATGGTACAAGGCGCGGGTCAGAGGGCAGCAGCTGCGCCCAGAGCCGCGGGCACGGCGCTCGTTCTCCCCAGGAGCTCCAAACAGCCGCCGGCAGCCGTCGGGGCATCTCAGAAGGGGCCCTTCCTGCAGCGCCCGCAGCCCACTGCCACGACCTCGCCTCGGGCCGGGCACCAGCAGGGGCAACGGTCGCGATCTTGCCCCGAGACCACCGCGAGAGACAGCGCCGGGGGCCCCGACCTCTCCACGCCCTCTCCCCCGTCACGCAGACCCTGGCCCCGCCGCCCCTCCGCGCTCCGGGCTCCGCGGGCGATCCCGGTCCCGCACTCCCTGTATCGGCTCCCCCCGCGCTCCGGCACCGCCTCGGGGTCTCCCCCCGCCGCTCGTCCCCTCGTACCGGTGCCGGCGGCCGCGGCGCTCCCGGCGGCGCAGAGCAGCATCGCGTGGGTGACAAGAAGCCGCAGCGCGGCCGGGGGGACCCGGGCCCGGCACCCACCGCCCATGGCGATAGGCAGCTCCGCCGCGTCCCGCGCTGCCCGGCCCGGTCCCGCCGCCCCCGCCCCCGTCGCGCCTCCTCCCGCCCCTGGCGGCACGGGGCCGCCTCCAGCCCGGCCCCCGGGGGGACCCCGCGCTCCTCCAGGGCCGCGCCCCGCTCCTCGCGTCCCCGCGTCCCGTCCCGCCCCGTGCCCCAGGGCGGCGGTACAGCTCGGGCGGCAGCGCCGTGTCCGAGCCCGGCATCCCGGTGGTTGTCCGCAGCCGCCAACGGCGGAACAAATGGGGTTACCGGGAGCGTCGCCGTGCCTCCCTCCTGGCGCTGCTCCCAGCCCGGTGCCCGCGGGCCAGGATCGGGCCGGCAGGCTGCAGGCGCTGTGCGGGGCAGCGCCCTGCGGAGCGCCCTGGGCCGGCGGCGGGGGACGTCCCCGGGCCTGGTGGCACCGTCCGGGCTGCTCCAGGTGGAGGGCAGCAGCCGCGTTTGGGGCTACTGGGGCTTTGCTGTCACCTCTCAGAGCTGCAGAAGCCCAAAACAAAGAGCGGCCACACACCGTTCCGCACCGCTCCACACCGCACCAATCAGACGGGCGCCGTGCAGCCCTCCTGGAGCACCACGCGCTGCTCCTGCGCTCGGGGTGAGCCCTGCCTGCATCCAGCACGGCTCCGCGCGGGAGGGCCGGGGGATACGGCACAGCTGGGAGGGGGGCTCCGGGAAGGACCGGTGCGGAGCCGCGTGGGCGCTCCGCCGTCGCTCCACCGCAGCCGGGGGCGGTGGAAGGGGACACGGCCGTCGCCATCACCCACGTGTGCGTCGTGCCGAGCTGCACGGCTCCGTAGGGAGGCAGCAGAGCACCGCCAATGGCAGCGCGGAGCCGGGAGGAGCGCTGGGAGGCTCAGAGCAACTCTCGGCCCTCCCTCACTGGGACTTCTCCCGGGGGCTGCAGCAGAGCTTTTGCCTGTGCCGGGGGTGGCACAGGGACACCGAACCGGCAGGGTCGGCACCGCAGAGCTCCTTCTGTCCCAGCGGCGGTGTGCCGTGCGGGAGCTGCCCTGGAAGCCGACAGCCCCGCTTCCTCCACCCTGTGCTTGGGGTCCTGCAGGTGTGCGTCCCCAGAGCTGAGCACCCACGGGTAGATCCGGCTCTGTGCAACCCTGTATGAGCTCTTTGAGTGGGGATGCGATTCGGGGGTAGATCCATCCCGAGGCAACGCCGGGCTGACAGCAGAGGAGCCAGAGCCACCGCCGTGCTGCTTCACCCTGGGGGAAAACCGAGAGTGCCACAATGAGTGCCGATGGCCACGAGCACGCCGCGGCATCGCTCCTGTCGGGAGATGTGGGGCAGCTCAGGGTCGCAGCTCTCCCCGGAGCTGAGCAGGATCTGCGGTACCCACGCTCAGTCCCAGCCCTTCCCTGCAGCACGGCGGATGAGGGCCAAGCACTTCCCCAGGACAGGGAGCTGACAGGCGCTGTTTGGGGGGCTACAAATCAGAGCTGAAAGGCCCCGGCTGGACAGGCTGTCTGGGAACTCGTAACCTGAGCCCCAGGAAAGAAGGACTCAGGAAAACGCTTTCAGCAATCATATTCATCATCTTCAGCCTGGCTCATTAGGCTCACCGAGCCCAGCTCCGCCACTGCCAACGCCTCCCGCGCACAGATAGAGCTCAGACAAATAAATGCTTCCAGCTTCCCACTGGATGCAGCGGGTCAGGGAGCATCTGATGCCAATTACCTGCAGTGTAGGGTTCTCTCCCCAGCCCTAGCACCCGGCCCTCTCTGTGAGTGTGGGTGCGGGCCCCTGCGTGGCCCCATGGCTCTCTACTTCCCATGGGGCAGTCAAGGGTCTCCCATCCCTCGCAGGAGGAGCAGCCCTATACCAAAGGGATCCTCCCTGCCAGAAATGGGACCGGCACAGCCATGTGGCTTCAGTGAGTGTGGCTGTGAAATGGGCACAGCCGTGCTCACACAGTGGCTCTTCAGGGGCACCGCATGCTTCCCCTGCTGCAGGAGGGATGTCCCTGATTGCCCCAAAGGTCGGTGTCCCCGCACTGAGGCCACGTGTCAGGGACCCTGGGCAGGACGCAGTCACTCAGCATCAACGCTGGGGGCCAGGAAATTGCAGCAGACATGAACCTAAATACACCGTGTGTCACCCCCAGGTAATCAGGGCTCGGGCAGATTCTGGCTGACAGCTTAAATGCTTTAATTCTTCGGACGCTGCATTTCAAGGGGGTCCCATGTGCCATGAGCTTCTCCCTTCGAGCTGAAGGTTTGTCTGTAATTGGAGGCATGTTCCATTCCCCTGAAACTAGCCAGGTTCCCGCTGGAGGAGGGGGCTGCGGGAAGGCAGCAATTTCCCTTATGGAATTATTTACCTGATTAGAGAGTTTATTTTATCAGAATTGCTTCAGAATGGGGCAACTCAGTGTGTCCAGCACGGGGAGCTCCCTGGTGGGGCCGGCGGCCTGGAGACAGGTAATTTGTGTGCTTAATGGGACTAATCCACCAGCAATTACACCAATAGATTTCACGGCTGCAAAGTGCTCTGTTCCCATCAATTAAAAATCTGTTAAGAAGATTAGTGCAAAAAGGTATCAAAAGAAACCCAAGAGCTTCTTTCCTCACCGGCCCCCGAACGCGTGTGTGGGAGTGCTGCATTGCTCACAGGAGCGCTGAGATCAGTCCTTCGAGGTGAGGGCTCCGCAGCCAAAGGAACCACTGACAGTTTTCCCTGACTTTCCTACCAAGAGGTCCTTTATGTTTAATTACAGTTTGTTTAAATTAGCCCTGATTGCTAGTGCGGAATGCGGGTTTAAATATCTTTCAAAGGCACTGTTATGTGCTGGTGGGGGTAGTGGGACTGCCCAGACAGCAGTGCCCAGGACAGGCGTCCCACGCGGGGCTGCCCATGGGCTGAGCACCCTCTGGCCGTGCTGACCCCATTGGAACAGGGCTGGCCACCCAGTCCTGGGCTGCAGTGGGTGTCCCTGGCATCCACATGCCCGTGTCCCCGCCGGGCCCTGCTCCCACCGGAGCTGTGCTGGGCAGCATCCACTGCATTGCTCATTGCCGACAGCATCGCTGCTGCCCATCGCTCCCATCGCTGCCCACAGCCGGACCCACAGCAACACAAAAGCTCATTCCCAGCAGCTGAAGGTGCCATTTTCACGGCTTGGCTGAGCAAGGAAGTATTTTTTTGATCTCTTAAAATCCCAAATATTATCTGACAGTTTATCTTGTTTCTCGCATCCGTGTCTTTGCAGCAACGCCAGCTCATTTACATGTGTATTGCGCCTGCCTCCACGGGTGCTGAGGTCAATTGAAACTCAAGAAAAGAGGAGAAATTTATGCAAAACTGTTGATTGCATTTGTATGTAATGAAATCATCCAATATTCATCTGACTATAGACTCTAATCTGAAAGGAGAAGTGAAGGACATAAGAGTCACTGGAAAGCAATAATGAGCTTCTGTAGTGATTAAAAAAGCACTTGAGCTTTCTGAAAATCCAGCCAGAAATCGTGTCTAATCAACACGGAATATAGGAGGCAGAGATTACATTGATACATTTTGCAAAGCTCACTGCTGAAAATGTATGCGAGCTGTAAACTCTGACATGCCATCCATGCTCTGTTTTATACAAATCCGGGAGGCACACAATCAGAGCCCAGGCTCATCCCTGGCACAAAGCAATCTCGGTGTCTCTGCTCGATGACTCACAAGGAGTGCAATCACATCTATTTTGAAGAGCAATGTTGTTTTTTAACTGTGTTGAGAGCTTCCAGCTTCCTCCAAGTTTTTCCTGCTGCTCTCTCCCACTCTGGTTCCCCTCTGCAGTTCGGCTATGCTGGTTGCAGGAGCTCACCCTGCTCCCCTGGCACTGCTGACCCCTGCACTGCCCTGGCACCTGTGGGTGCTACTGGGCCACATGATGAGGTGAGACCTCTGGGAGCCCCACAGAGCCCACTGGGCAGGGACAGGGGGACCCGATGGGTGGCAGTTGGCTCCCAGCTCAAGGGGTCTGGCTATAGCCCTCCTTGTGTCCCACCACCCTGTGAGTCCTCGAGATGCTTCCTGCCACTGCACCCACTTCATTTGGTGGCCAAAGCAGCGTCACTGAAATCAGTGCTGCGTCACAGCCGTGTTTTCTAGCTGTGGTCTCTTTTCCTCCTGGGTTGTTCAGCACAGCTGGAGCTCCTTCTCCACCCTCCAATAGCATCAGCTGCAGCTTATCAGCTCTGGGTGCAGCCCAGGCTTCAGCTAACTGAGGGCTTCCTGCTGATGCTGCGGCAGGAAGTGTTTGCCTTTTATTTCCACTTTCCTCTGCTGGTATGGTTGGATCAGGGCTGGCAGCCTGCAGGCTCTGTGGAGCAGCAGCAGAGCAGGTTCAGCACCTGGAGCCATTGCTGTGAGCCAGCTCACATGGGCACAGTAAGTGCTGTGTCCCTTCTCCTGGGTGTTGGCTGCCTGCACTGCGGCTGATGTGTGCCAGGCTGTGTGTGTGTGGTTGGTGCCATGGTGGTGGTCCTATGTGTGAAGGTGCCAGGGCTGCAGCTGCTGCTTTTGGCCCTGTCCTGCTGTGTGAGGGCAGGTGTGGCTGCTGTGTGCTACTCCCTTGGTGCTGGGGGTAAGGACAGCCAGTGGGTGACATAGGAGCTGTGTCCCCTACTTGAGGAATTCCTCTCTGCAATGAGAAGCCTCTGGGGTGCCCTCCAGGTGTGTCCTGCATAGCTACAGGGAAACCCTTCGGCCCTTGGCTGCTGCTGGGATGCAGAGGCTGCAACAACGGCAAAAAAGCCGAGTTGATAAATGTCAAAAGAAATACAGTAATCAGCTGAAAGCAATTTACTGAGCCATGTAACCGCCCTGGGCTCGCCATTTTCCTTTATTCATTTATCATGGTAAGTGCTTTGGCCAAAATACACAAAGCAGAGAAATTGTTGACATGTGGGGCCCTAGCAGAGCAAATCCTTCATCCTTGTCCCCCTCCCCACTGCACACAAACTAACTTTTTGGGAGTTGTTTATTTAAGGACTGCAGAGCACTTGGTGCTCTTTGAACCCAACTGCTCTGGGAGAGGGGCTGTGCTGTTGGCCACCACCTTCCCTCCCTCTTGCCATTGCCTGAGGCTGTTTGCTGCTGTTGGGAAGTACCTGCTGGCAACCAAAGGCTGAGGTATGTGCACAGAATCCCATTCTGCTCCTTCCTCCTTCCCTCTGGAGCATGCCACCAGCAGCACATATGGGCAAATGACAGCTTTGCAAAGTTCCCAGGCTGATTTGGACTTTATTTTGAGCAAGAATAAATGATAAGGATCACACAAGAACACTGCTGGATTTTCCCTCCATGTTGTGCTTTCTTCTATCAGTATAGGTTGAGAACTGGTAGAAACAACAGAGCTGGGCTGCACAATGGGCCTGCAGCCTGTTGAGGCTCAGACACGAAGGAAATGGACTGGTGAGGTGGTCATGCATCTGGAGGCTTGAGCTTCAACTCTTGCTGAACTGCTACCTGAAGCAGAGGGCAGTGTTACCTCCTAGATCACAGCTTATGCTGTGGGAATCCTTTCAGTAGCCTCCAATTGTCCTTAATGTTTTATTTTTAATCTTACTTCACCCAGTTCTGTTGACACTTGAATGAAGAACAGCAGAGACTTCCCCCCTCCCATACAATCCAGGATCAGAAATCTCAGCAGCCAGGGGGTTCCAGTGCCCAGGTCTGGGGGAGAGCCACCCCTGCCCATCACCTGAAGCTGCCTGGCTGCAGGCTGGGATGGCAGTGGATACAGAGCAGTCCGTTCTTGCTGGAAGGGGAGTGTGTCCACACGTGGTGTTTATCCAAGCAGCTCCTTGGTCTTCGCTGCCAGCAGCTTGTCCATCTCTGCTGCAGCACTGTCTGCCATTTGCTGGATCTGCGGCAGCACAGCACAGGTCTGAGTCTGCTATTTTCTTTATGCATGAAATTTCTTGTACAAAGAACTAAGTGGCTATCATTGAAGCTCTGCCCAGTGATTAGATACTCTGATAACAAGGGACGGATGTGGCAAGCATATGAACAGTACCAAAATGTGCATCTGTGTATTTTGGGTGAGTGATGGGCGCACATGCAGACTGAAATTGGAGCCTCTGGGGCTTTTCTGCACTGCTTCCCCAGGTCTGACTAAGATGCACTCAATTCTCAGGTATATGAGCATATGACCTCTCCTCATGCTGAAAAATCTGGATGAAAGTGGAAGTCAGATGTGAGATACTACCTCTACATCTGCCTGCTATGGAACAACCACCTCCCAGCAGGATTCAGTTACAACAGCACAGCCATTTTTCCTGCTCGCAGAAATGCTCTCTGCGTCAATGTTTATTTTTGTGAGCACACAGAGAATAGTTCTGAGGCATTTGGAAGGTACCTGACTTCAGCTGATAATAAACAAATGGCCAAAAAGTCACAGCCTGCTTCAGAGGCATCAGTTCAACTTGTGCCTGAGTTTATGCCCAAGCAATTGACTTTAGTGACATTTGCTCTTAGGGAATTAGGCATGTGCTTAAGTATTTTCCTGAGTCAGAGCCAAAAACTCCTAATGGAGAGAATCTTGCTAGCCCTTTCATTAACAAGAAATTGGAGCAATCCTTATTAGCACCAGCTGTTTAGTGATGTCCAGGCTCTGTGTAAGTGGTGGTACAATGATGGGCGTGGGCAGCTTTGCTCTCCATCAGCTGGGTTGTGTAACAATCCTCTGCACTACGAAAGCTTTTGAGGAAAACTTTGTTTTCCTGTTTCAGTTTACAATTGTATACCGCATGTAATACCATAAATTTGGCTTTGAGATTTAAGCCCCAACTCTTACAAAGAAATAGCAAACACAGCAGCTGCTGCCTACTCCAAAAAGTCAGCTCAGAGTCACCTCATTTCTCAGTGCTGGAGTTCTGTCAGCTGTGGGAAAAATGCTCTCCCTCAACCCACTGAGCCAACAACTGCCATATGCTGCAAGGAACTTACCTGCTTTTCTAGCAGCCAGATGGTGTCCTCAGACACTTTGCTCTTGAACTTCTTCACCTGGTTGATGCTTTTACTTCGCACCTTTCTCAAGGCTTCTTTGGATTTGTTGGTGGACTGCTTGGCGAGCTTGGCCAGGTTCTCCCTGTGTTCTCTGGTTACTCTGTCAGTGAGGAGGAGAAAAAACAAAGATCAATGTAATTTGTAGCACAGCCAGACTGATTTCCTGCAGGGTGGGCAGGCCTCCACACAGCACCCTTGGGCTGTGCTCAGATCATGCTGTGCTGTGACTGCTCACAGGGGGCTTTCATCCCTCTTCAATCCCCTGAGCAAATCGGCTGCCTCAAATGGAAAGTTCCTACTGCAGCCCCAAGCTGAAGGGCTTGGACTGAACACGCTTGTTTCGTGGATGTCACTGGCGTGCCTGGAAGTCATGCTGAAGCATTTAATGTCTTTCTTCCGCTGCCAAAGCATCTGGGGAAAGAGGGAAAACCCAGCTCCACACCCAGGATGCAGAGCAGAGAAGTGCAGCTTTCCTGCAAAGCTGTGAGGGAAGCTCCATCCATCCCTGGCCCTCAGTGCGGTCTCCATGCAAGTGCCAGAGGTTGAGTTCTGCACCTGGGAGAACTCCTAATTCACTCGACCTTACCATGACCAGGCCTCTCCACTGACACACCTGGATCACGCCTTGTGACAAGGCAGCACTGCCAACAGCTCTGGAGTGAGCAGCTCATACAGAAGGCACAGAGAACACTGGCTGCAGTTTGCCCCACGCGGTGCCACTGCTGCGCTGCTGGGAGCAAATCCCCAACTCTTCATCCCGAATGGGAACCACAGTGCAGCATGAGCCTGAACCCAACACAGGATGAGCTGACACGTCATCTCAGCTCCGGTAATGCTCCAGCACCAACAGCCAACTGCTGTCAACATCAACTGTTGGTGCTCAACAATAATATTTTAACTATTTTTGTGGCTGTTGCAGTTTTGACATTACTTTAAGAATGCAAAACGCAGCACACAGAAGATGCTGCAAAATAAACATTTCATATGGAATACTTTGAAATTGGCTGCAATGGCCTGAGTGAGTGGAACACCAAGGCCAAGATCCTTCCTGCACAGAGCTGAAGAAGCGTGGGGTGAGGGCTCCTCAGCAGTGCTCAGTGTGGACTGTGGGAGCTGAGCCCCATGTGGCAACCCCTCAGTGCCCTCCTGTAGCAGATGTTTGCAGAGGCTCTGACTGTTCCTGAGCACTGCCAGTTATTTCTATCTCAAGGCAGAGGTGAATCAGCTTTCCAGAACTGACAGGAACTTCATACCCCTAGGAGAGCAGAGAGGCCCAGAGCAGAGACTCAGCACAGCCCCTGCCAGGGGATGCACTGGGGACAGCATCTGGTGCTGCTGAGGGGCCACTGCTCAGAGCAGGCTGCAGCCAGGACCTGAATGTCTGATTGGAAGTGAGCGAGGTTACTCATGGTTTCCTGTGCATCCCAACATCGATGCCTTTAGGGCTTCTCTTTTTCAGAATCCCAAGCCAGAGGTCCTGTGGCACAGCTTGCAGACAGAGGTCTGCAGGAGGTCAGATTCTCAGGCAGCGTTTTGGGAGGGGGAAGGGAAAGAGATCCCTGTCTGCTGAGCTGGGAAGAGGGAGCTGCTGGGTGGTGAGGAGAGCTGCTCTGCAGGGGCTGCTCCAGCTGGGGCCAAGTGCAGCTTGCCTTCACTTCCCTGCTTGTGTTCAGCTCTGGTGGTTTGTGCTGAGGGTATCACTCGCCTGCTTGGGGCTGCTGAGCCTTTAAGGAAATGTTTTTGTTTATGCAGGGCTGCCAGATTTCCTCTTCTTCTTGGCACAGGGTCACAGCTTTCATGCCTCCTTGTCTGTCTTTATTAACACCAATTCCTTTTTATCACTGCGCAGTGCCGCAGAGTTTCTCAGTGGGTTTTACGTTCCACCCAGGCCGTATATAAATTCTTAGCAATGCTACCAACAGTGCCAGAAATGGACACTTCTTCAGTCTGATGCTGTTTCTGGTTAAGGAATCCATCAGCACAAGCCAGGCCCTTGGTTTCTAAGCACAGTTGCTTAATCCTGCCCCCAGATCTGGGACTTGGGAGCTGTCTCGAAATGTGTTTGCTTTTCTGTCTAGTAACCGTTGCAGCTGCCTCCTCTTTAGAGCCAAAGTGTGAAGCAGACACAGGGAAGAGCTGCCCGCCCCCAGCAGGGATAAGGATGAGGCCCCAGGACCAGTGCAGCCTCTGCAGGTACAGAGCAGTGGGCTCAAACCCTGCCGTGTGCCTGGGGCCATGGCACCAAGCCACGCACAGCACAGCCTGCTGGGCATGCAGCGGTGCGTGCAGAGCCGTGCACTGCCCCACAGTAACACCTCTTCTTTTCCTGCCCCAGCCAGCAACCAGTGGTTGAAGCACTGCGGCACTTGGATGCTCCTTTCCCAGCATATGGCATGAGCACACCCGCAGTGAAAACAATGCAGGCCACGTCTGATCTCCAACACAGCGCGTTTTTGCGGGTAAGAATAATTTCTGTATCTCAAATGCTAGGAATTTCCTGCGAATGAGAGGGATCAGTTAAAGGAAAGTAGGTTTAACTAGATACTCTGCATGCCTAATTGCAGATAAACATAGGGTGCAAAATACATTATTCAACGAGAAGCGTGAAAGAGACTTATTGTGATGAGTGATCTGGAGCAACGCAGCTCAGCTTTGTGCTTTTTTCTCTAAATGAAATTTCTCGAGTCCTTGCTCCTCACCGTAGGTATCTTTGCATATTTCTTAAAGGGCAAAGGAAAAAAAAAAGCTCACAATGAGTCATTAAACTTTCAAATGAGTCATCTGGCTTTCAGTAAAACATGTGTAAAAATATTACTAATTTACAAACAATATCCAGTGTAACACAATGGGTCCAAAAAAGATGGATCTAAAAATGAGGCAATACCATAAAAGACACAAGGTCAGGTCAAACTCGGCCACGAGATCGACCAATACAAGTGTTCCCATGGCTGGTTTTCTTTTCTTTTCTTTTTTTTTTTTTTCTTTTTAAACCCCCAGAGAATACTTTTCTACAAACAAATATTGCCTATGCAGCGCTAGCAACACAAACAGGCGAATGCCTCTGGGAGCAGAGTGGATCCTAGCAGGAAGCAGAAGTAAACACCAAGACAACCCGTGTGTCTTTAAAACCATTGCATGTTTCAACTGCAATGCAAAACCTAAACTAATGGAATAAATACTGACAAGCAAACGTTTTTAAACATTCGGTTGAAATGATCTCAAGCACCGATGTGCGTAGGGCAAAACAGGATGCGTGTGTGTCCACCTGATAAATCCAACTAAAAAGTGGTTTAAATGAGCAGGGGAAGATCATCTAGGTCTGATTTCACTTTTCACGTGCTTTCCCTCCATTTCTGCAGGGGAACTATTCACTATTGTCTCTTAATTTCTGATTCGTTTGCTTGTTCTGCACACCTGCCATCATTTTAGCAATTTCACTGCATCTGTCCCGAATTTTTTGTGAACGTGTTTTGAGATTTGAGAAAATGAAACACTTTAGAAAAATCAGAAAAAGCAATTTGGGGATGTAAGGGTTCTCTCTTTCACAACTTGGGTGTTTTTCTCCCCTTTGCATTACAAGATTTTAAAGACAGAAACCGTTCGTCTTGTCTGTAAGGGATGAAACCCTGAACAATTCTGTTGTCTTATTGGAGAGGAGTCCATGAGGGGCAGACCTGCAGGGCACATCCTGCAAACTGCAAATGAATTGGATGTGGGGCTTTTGGGTGCCAGCTGCCAGGGGGAATGGGACCGAGAGCAGCAACAGTTTCTGTGCAGAGGAATGGGCAGCTCATGAGACAGACCTCCTTTGGGAAAAGAAGATCTGCTTCTGATCTGCAACGCCATGAAAGAAAGTGGCAGAATGTACATATTTGTTGGAAAAACAGTATTTTTTTGAAGACTGGGATTTGTAGTTTCGGAGTTTCCTCCCCTGCAATTCATATTCAAGGATGACCCAAGTGCCCATTAACAATCAAACCACTGCGCAGCAACCCGGGAGCCTCAGCAATTATGAAGATAATGGTGCCCTCCTCCTCTGCCTCCTCTCCTGAGGGATGGGGGAAGGGCAGAGAGCACAGGGGAAACAGAAAATCAGCAAATAGAATGATAATGTCATTCCCTTTAGCGACAGCAACAGAAAGCTGCAATTAGATTTCTCTGATCAAAATGCTAGATAAAAATCAAGAGAATTTTCTAAAGTAGATCTAAAGCATGAAGAATAACTCAGTTCATCTTTACTTAGAAGTCACCTCTGTGCAAAGCAGTGTGTGGGGTCTGTGTGCATGCAGTGCACGAAGCCCTTTGTGGCAGTTGTCTGCAGTACCCCGAGCTTGGATCACACCTCTGGTGGCCTCACACCTCCGCATCTGCTCAGGGTGTTTTCAGGGCTCCGTCACTGCTGGGAATTGTGGATTTACCACCCAAACGTGCTCAGAGCAGGGCTGCTGCCTCTGTCTGCATGCCAGCATGCTGTGTGATGCAGTTTGAGCAGAGGTGCTGAGCACGGAGCTGCTCCAGAGGGCTGGCTCCATGTGAGGCTCAGCCCCGCTGCATTACCTTGCACAATGATGAACTCAGGGAACCATGGATTGATACTCACTTAGGAACTGGCACCCGAATTAGTGTCCCATCCACTTCTGGGTTCAGGTTCATTCCGCTCTCCCTTATAGCCTTCATAGCTGCAGCTGTGCTCTGTAAAACAGATCAAAAGGTAAAAAGAATTAGGAAATAATCATTCCCATATGCCAGAACTCTGTCAATAGTTGGCAATCCATCTCCACAGAACATGGAAACATTTACTTCTGTTACCAGTAAGATCAGGAAGTTACATTGGTGTGGAGAGCTTTGATCAAACTGAATGGGAAACTATGGCTGCACTCAGTGTCGGGGTAGCGAGGGTACCAAGGGGGGAGAGGGGAAGGGGAAGCAACAACAGAAGAAAATGTTTTGCTTCTTTGAAACTATTCGAATGGTTTGAGGCAATGCAGAGTGAAACCACAATAAATTCCCAAGGCATGGCCTGACTGTGGCAAAGGAGATGAAAGATTCTCAGCATTTAAAAATTCCAGTTGAATGTTTTCCACTAGGAATCACACAGAACCCATTTAGAAATGTTAACTAACTTAACCACTTCAGCACTACAACGTAATCTCATTACATCACAGCAGTAGCAGTTGGCTGAGAAGCAGAGCCTGTGCCCAGCTCTGTGTTTATTTTACAGCCTATTACTTAGGATTAACTTTTCAAAAAACTCCATCACAGCTGGCTGATGCTGCTCTGCCTGAAAGGTGAGGTGTGCAGGTTTGCCTGCTAATTGCAAAGTGATTAAAATGCTTCCCCCCTCACCTTAAGAGCACTGCTGTACCTTCACGGTGTCAAATGTTATGGTTAAGTAACAGTTCTGCTGAGAACTGCAACAGCACTCTGCCAGTTTGTTTCATTCTCTGAGGCTGACAATAACAAGACTGGGCTGGTCTGCGCTCCTTTGGCACTAGCATGGCATTTCCTACAAGGAGCATTGCTAGTTCTGATGTTCTTTCCTATTGTTAACTTGAGCTCCAGGTTACTGCAGTAGATCGCACTTATGAAGTTCAGCTTTTATCAACTGAGGCACAAACTAAAGCTTTGCCAATGTTTTGTGAGATATAACTGCCCCACTCAGAAACGAAAGGAGCAGAGAAAATGTGACAGAAGTGATTTTGGTGTGTTAGGACCATCAGTGTGTTATTCTGTGGGCAGAACTTGCTCTGCAGGAAGAAAATGCTCAGTAAAAGCTGTATCGTAAATCCTCTTCTATAATTATTTTCAGGGATTGGTATTTGCTTTCCAATGCTAGAAAGTATTGGCGATCTGCTGTACGTAATGATATGGAGTAGTAGTGTGTGTAGTGTTATCAAGGAGTTCCATCTGCCTATGAAACAGTTACGGTATAAAACAATTGCATTGAGAGAAATAGCTCCAGCTCAGGTGAAAAACAATCCTTTGGCTTGGGAAGCAAACACAGGCAACACATGGCTAATCTGACTCTGTTGCTTGTGTACCCATTTCTCAGCCCATCCTCCTGCCTGGATGCAGGCAAAGCCACGGTATGGCTTCTCTCAGTTGTGGCACTCAGTGCACTCCCTGATGGGGAGTTTTCATTCTTCCAAGTTACACAACCTGGGTACTCTTCAGGAAACACTTAGGCATCAAGTGCCTTATGCTGACCTCCTCTGAGACTCTGTCAGCTTAAGTGGAGAAGGCACATGGCACAGTCTGCAGCGAAATACAGCTTGTGTCAGCCAAGGAGCGACAGTGTTGTCTGAGCTCTTAGCCCCTGTCCAGTGTCACTGCTTTTATCCACCTGTTTCTTTGCTCAGCATCAACCTGTTTGTTCCCATGGTAAGTACCTCCCCTTGCCACACCTCCAGAAACGTGTCCTTACCTCTGGAAAATTGGTCATGTTCACTACAATGAGCTGAGGAGACTTCTGTGAGATCTGCCCCAGCTGGTTCAGTGGAAACTTCCCATCTTTTGTCGTGACAGTGATGTGGTCAAGGGCCCCTCGAAAGAACCAAACACAAGGGAACGTCAGCATGACACCACAGCTCGGGATGATGCTGTAGTACAAATACAGTGTCTCATTTCCCTCCCTTGTGCCAAATACAGATGTTACAAAATAAAAAGATGATGTATGCTGCTTGTGTTTCTGCATCCCTTGTGTTTGTAAAATATTTCAGCGTTAGGGCACAAAAACATGAAAACAAATCTTCTGTTTCTGTTACTAGAATAGGAAAACTAAACAAAGATTGTGAAGAATTAGGAGGAAATAATTATTTTTTAATACTTAGAAGTTAAAGAAGATCAAGATGTTATTATAAAAGTCAAGAAAACTACTGTCTTGAATGGAGCAATGTTCCCTTAAACCCCTCTTTTTTTTTTTTTCCAGGTCCCAAGAGGAGGTGCTATCCACTACTTAATTGAGAGTATTCTGTTTCTCCCTGAGCTGCTCTTAATCTGCTCTCTCATTTCTGCTGCAAAATGTTAACAGACCAAAAGGCACACGGGACAGGAGGTACTTTATCAGCGCAGTTAAAAAAAAAAACACCTATGGCTAAAATAAACAGTTAAGAGACTGAGCAACACGTTCCAGCCCTACAAAAGACTGCAGTGCCCTTTGCCAGAGCTGGAGTGGTGGATGATTCAAATTTGGTCATTGTTTAATATTACACTTTATCCCTGAAACTTGATACTACTTAAAAATACATATGTTCAGTGTTATAGTAACTGTAGCTTAGTCAAACATATTCATGATCCTTCCTGAAACACACAATTCACTCAGTGAATAAAGCTTGTAAAGGTCAGTAACCACAAAGATGCATAGCAAAAAAAGTTTGTACACGTCAGACACCAGTCTGATGGCAATTTTCAAAAGGCTAATTTAATGGCAATTGGATTTTTCCTGCCCTACTGCACCATTAGCTGACAACCTGCTTCTTCATCACATCTGCAAACAGTTCAGTTAGACACTTTTGACATCTCCCACTTAGAAAAGCTATTTCCAGGAAGCTATTAACAAAAATGGATTCTTCCTGGTCAAGCTCAGGGTGAAGAGAGCCTTTAGTAAGGGATGTCAAGGTTGTAGTAATTGGGTGCCCAGTGTATAACTCAATAAAAAGAAAATCAATTTTGGAAAAAAAAAAACAAAACAAAACCCCAGCAACAGAGCATTGTACAAAAAATGTACCAACCTTGTGAGGTTCTGACATTGAGATTTCTGTTGAAATCTTCTTTCAGAGCTTCTACCACTGCCTGCATGTCTGTGTTGGTTTCCTCCAAATTGATAATATCCTCAACCAAGGCAGCACTGATGTTCACTTTGGCTTGTGTCTGCCCTTTACCTTTAGCTGCACATTACACATAGAATTAATTTCAGTTTCTCACAATAACTCAACTACTTTAGAGATTAGAAAGAAGACGTTACAACTGATGTTAAATTCAGAGTTGAGTCCAAGATAAACAGACATTCTTTAGCGGGTAAATAGCCCAGCAATTCAGAGCACAAACCAAAATAGATGAGAAGCTCGTGCTACACACGCCAGCTCTAGCTGGGACTGCGATGACAGCCACATACTGCCCTGCTGCAACAGCAGCTCCCCGAGGTGGGTATCTGGCATCACGGACGGGGGGTGCAAACACCACTGGATGCTGCTGCTTTACCTTTTTTGGTGGCCAGCGGCCTGGCCAGCAGCAACGGGTGGACACATTGCCTGCAGCCATCCAGGAGCAGAGCTGTGCAGCGTGCTGGGGGCTGCGGCAGCCGCCTCACCACTGCAAGTGAAGAGCAATGAAGCAGGGAGTGCAGATGCCTAAAGCATCGTAATGCCATAGCCATTGGTTACCTGTAAAGGGAAGAAGTAGGTGGGTCAGCGTGCTAAAAGGAAAAGGCTTCAAACCTGAGGTGTGTGTGTCTGTGTGTGCGTGCCAGCAGTCAGCACTGCAGGGCTGGCTATTTGTGCACCACTTAAACAGAACTTCAAGTTCTGCCGCTCTAGGATGGAGGCTCCAAAGCCCTCCTTAATGCTCCCCTTAATCACAAGTATGGCTCTAAGGCTGCGTCCAGCCACAGCGCTGCTCTGTGCCTCGAACCCAAATGAAACCGCACAGCAGCCCTCGCCGCGGCACGTGCGCCCAAGCCCGCCCCCACCCCAGGCCACACCCCATCCCGGGCCACGCCCCCATCCCGGGCCCCGCCCCCGGCATTTGCCCATCAGGCCCTGCCCCCTGCACTCGGCCCCTTCTCCCACACCCTGTGGACGCCCCGCCCGGTGCCCCGCAGCGCCCAGTCTGCCTCGCTGCGGTTCCGCGGTGCAAAGCGACACAGCGTGGCCCGAACGGAGCGGAGCCGGGCCGAGCCGGGGTCCGGGAGTGGCAACAGAGGAGGGCGGGTGTCCGCAGCATTGCTCACCGTCGCGCCGAGCCGCCGTCATCAAACGGCGCCCGCCTGTGGCGTCATCAATGTGCGCCAAGGGCGGGGCGAGGCCTGTGCGAGGCCGGGGATGGTGAGGGGCGGCCCCGCGCCGCCATGGAGCCGGAACGACAGGCGTTACCGCTGGAGAACGCCGCCATCCTGTCCGAGGGCGCCCTGCAGGACGGGCACCGCCTCTGGATCGGCAACCTCGACCCCAAGATCACCGAGTGGGGGGGGGGGGGGGGGGGGGGGCGACCGAGTGGCTGTGCGGGCCCGGCGCCGCCCTCCCTGCGGCACCGCCCCGCGTCCCCCCGCGGAGCCGCGCTGCGCGGAGCGCCCGTTACCGGCGCCCCCCCTCCCAGCACCCGTTCCCCTTCTCCTGGGCTGCCCTCTGTGGTCTCCTCGTACTCGCTCGCCCGCGGCTCCGCTCTCAGCCCCGCCCCGGGTGCGGGTGCGCAGTTGCCCCCGGCCGCGCTCCACATTCGGCTGGTGGCCCCGGGGCTGGGAACGGCTCCGTTTGCCCGCCTGGGGTGGGGGTAGAACCGTGCATGTGCCCCGTTCCCTGAGGGGTGACCGGGGTTCCATTTGTTGTTGTGTTCCGTCCGTGGGTGTGGGGTGGGCGGGGAGGACAGGCAGGCGCTGCAGTGAGCACCTGGTATCCCCTGCAGGTAACGAGATCTTAGCCACTGTAATACTCAAACCGCAGAACTACAGTAGGGGTTGCTGCCCAGTATTTGGGTGGTGTGCTAAGAAGTGACAAACCCACACAGAGCAACGTGGGGTTTACACTTCTCTAGAAACAAGCATTTTTGATTAACTGTTGTGCATACTCTCATAGAATACTGTTTTCTCCTTCCATCTCTGCATGTGCGCAGGTGGTAGGGCTCTATTCTAAGTGTGGTTCATCTTAACAGAGCAGTTCTCTGCTAGCCTCTAAATGGAATCATTAATGCATTGTGCTTTACAGCCATTCAGTTTTGGGTGGTTTTACATTAATTACCGTTTCTGTCCCACAGCTCTGTTGCTTTGGTTTGTTCACACTCACGTATGGGACTTAGCATGTTTACAGGTCCTTAAGGATTCAGGAGATTGGGCTGGTGCAAGGGGGAAACTGTGGGTGTTTGTAAATGCATCGGATCCTTCATGTTTTGGGGTTAATGGTGTCGTTAAAGATTCTTTCACTCTATGTTTCTCTGAATCTAGGCCAGGCAAGCAGCAGCTTCATGTGAAATGATTCCATACCATTAATCTTAGTGTTTAAAGTTTGCCCAGCAATGGGTGACAGTGCTCGTTGCCCGTAACAGGGTTGTATTTCTGGCTGGAGATTTGTGTTGGGCTTTTGGTTTTGCTTTAGTAATGTCTATACTCCACTGAAAAAAAAATAAATACTATAATCTGTTTCATTCTGAAAAAAATAAAGAAAATTCCTTTTAATGCATTGTCAGCATAGAGAAAGTAATGTTTCTGTATCAGTTCAGTAAATTCTTATAAATCAGCCTGACCCTTGCTTTCTTATCCTAAAGGCTCACAGCTCTGCTTATGCTTGCTTGTCTGAATAATCCCTGTTGAGCTTACTAATTGTGTGACTAAAAACACATACCTGAAAGCTAAATAGCTGTTTCTTCATTTGCTGCTTTTATCTGATTTTAAAGGGTTGCCCCTGCAATTTTCATGTTAGATTTGCTTAAGATGGAGTAAAGTTGATTGGTTGTTAGTAGGGTTAATAACTGGTTGTGACTTTCTTGAGCAGAAACGAGTTCAGAAAGTCTTGAATTAATCCAAGACTTCCATTTAGAGAGCAACCTATAACTGCAATCAAGCACTGGGGAGTTAATAGGTAACGTATACATTTGAGTGCAAGCTGTGGTAATAGGAATTCATGAATGTAGGGCCGCCTACAAATTACAGCCTGTAAGCTGGTGGCTTATGGGAGGTTATTGCACTGAGCAGCTGTGACTCAAATGGGAGTCTCCAAGGGTGTCAGTTGTTGTCATACCTACTTGTTGGGGTTTGATGCGTCTTCTGGTGGGCTAGCTTCCCTGCCAGTGATGTTTACTTGGGTTATTTGTTTTATCTAGCATCCTGAGAACTGTTCTGCATATGGCAGCAGATAATGTTGGGGGTTGTCGCTGCTTAGCAGCTGGAAGGAGGCGAGCTGGCACCGCGTGTCCACACAGCAGGCTGTGGTGTGGGATGTAATTTGTAGGCAGTTCCAGTGCTGAAGGATCCCTGCTTTGGGTTCTGCTGCAGTGGGGTGTGAGGAGGGCAGCGGGCGGTCAGTTCTGGTGTCACCTGCAGGGAATCCATTGGCTCCCTGCTGTCACTGCCAGCATGGCCTGGTGCAGCACTTGTCCCCTGGTGCGCTGGGAGATGCTTTGTGCTGTGCCCTTTGCTCACCTCACTGCTTTGTGACTTCTGTTGCACCTCCTGTGTGGCACGTGGAGTCAAACTGCCTGCTCTGCTAATTCCTGTGTGTAAAGCTTTTGGAGGCTTAAGTTTCTGTCCGCCCAAAACACGGCACTTCCAGTACTGCAGTTATACGTATGTTATCTGGTTTCTAGTAGCCTTTGAATGACTGTTAATGACCTGTAGGTATGAAATAGTGGATGTTCAGCTTCCTTGGCTGTTCAGCTGCTTGTCTACGATCCCATCTTGATGAGTCTCACCTAGAAAACAATGTGTGCATGAGTTGTTGTTAGAGACTCCTACTGACTCCCAGTGGGGCAAAATTCTTTGCAATAATAGGTTTAGCATGTGGCCCGGTACCTTTGCAGTATCCTTGGGATAGCATTGTTCAGAGGAAGCCTTGCCTGTGTTTGAATAGCACTCAGGGTGCCAGGAGGAAGACTGGAGGAAAAGGAAATGGGGGAGCTGCGGGTTTGTCTTGCATTCACATCAGATGACAGGAAGTGGAAATTGAGGTTGGCTGTGGTGATCTTTGGGGCCACATCTGTGCGAATAACTCTTAAGCTCTGGATAAGCAGAGTCACTGCCATAATAAAGCTTTTTACACGTTCACACTTCTTCAATAAACATTTCAAGTTTTCCGTGACAGGTCTTCCTTCAGTGCTGAAGTCGTCTTTGTGTGGGGATAACAGTCAAGTTACTCTCAATGCCTCACTGTATTAACAATAGATTATAACCAAAGCCTGGAGCTTCTAGTGACACACAGCTTCGTTTGGAGCTGCTCCTTGCGGAGGAGATAACTTGCATTGTTAAAAATTGCATGTGTGGTTTGAAAATCATGCTTGTATCATCTAGATCTAAAGATTCTGAATGAAATTGGCTACATAGGTTGCTTCCAAACTCTTCTACTAAAATGCTTTTTAAAGGAATGGCTACGACTTGCTGCCAAGGAAGCAGAAATGCGTTATTTGTTGGTTGCAGCGGTTCCCGGGTTGGGAGTTGGAGCCAACAGCATGAATTGTTCCTTTGGCAGAGTAGTTGCAGGGAGTTTTGTTGTTGGGAAATAAAATGTGGTGAGGATCATCGCTGCCCTTCCCGTGACTCTGTAATTGCAGGAGAAGGGAACCTGGCCCTCCTGCATCGCTGGGCTGAGCGCCTGCTGTACCTTCACCTCTCTAAAAGTGCACATCCTGAACGCTCGCCGTGGCTGTCCTGTGACATGACTCACATTCCTGGAACTTTCTTGCCTGCCTCCTGAAGCTTAACAAAGGGCAATTGCTTGTTTCGAACATCCTATCAGGCTTTATTAGGAAAAGTATTGTCTGCTTGGGCTGTCCCTGAAGTTACCTGATGCGTTCAGTGTCTTGGGACACTGCTGATTGCTTGCACCAGGACATGCCTCGTCCTGGCCAGTGCCTGCTGGTTCGTGTGCAGAGGGAGTTACCCTGATGAGCTTCCAGAGCTCCGAGCATTCTCTCATCTGGGAAGCTGGGAATTGAGCTTAGGCTGCGTGGCTCGCTAACTAACCCTGTACTGCTAATCAGGAGGGGTTGAGTCCTAAGATGCCCTCATTAAACCCTCAGACAATTCTTAATCTCTGGGTTGGAAGTCAATTGGTGAAATAGTGACAGGTGTGATTTGCCTGCTAGGTCAACTGGCACTATTAAACACTGGGGTCAAGGGAACCAAAAAAGCTGCAAGGAACTTTCGAGGTTAGATGTGTCTGTACAACATATGTGCTCCTTGTTCAACATTGCTTAGTGCACCAAGTGCTAAGCATACAAGTTTAGTTGAGTTTTTCCCAAGTTTTATTAAAAAAAAAGAAAAAAGCACACTCCCCACTGAATGGCAGGAGTGTCTGACTTCTGTGTGCATGTCACTGGAAAGCTGGCTGAGCCAGGGATGCTTAATTTTGCCTGACCCGTACTGAGGTCTGGTGCTGTTTCCACCTGGTCTGCTGTCAGCTCCTGGTTGTGGTTCTGCTCATCTTGCCTTCCTGCTTCCCAGCTCCTCCAGGCAGGTGGGAACAGGACTGTGTTTTCAGCCATGTCCTTGTCAGCACGCTGATACAGCTTGGCACAGGGAAGGGATGGGAGCAGCTTTGCTCATGTGCGCACAGGGAGGGCAGCAAGAACTGCAGGCGCTGTGGGCTGGGACTGCTTGTGCAGAGAGAGGGATCAGATGGAGCTTCAGATAGTCATGGCAGGGCTGGAGAGGGGCAGTGTTTATGCTTGGAAGTAGGTGTGATTTCTAGAAAGACAAGAGGCAGAGTCCTCCAGCCGCATAGGGAGCTGTTAGGTAATTGTCCCAAAAAACCAGCTATGAATAGATCTGCTGCTCACTCTTCAGCTGGCACTGCTGGGAGGAAGGCTTTGGGGTGTAGGGCTGTCACTGATGAGGCCGGGCAGCTCAGGGCTGCGGTTGTGTAATGGATGTCCACCTCTGCGTGTATTTGGGAATTCCTGTGTGACTGAACTGAACCATTTGTGTGACTGAGCTTGAAATGCGTGTCTCCATCGCTGTACTTTCCAAGTACTGAAAGGTGCCGTTCATCTTTGTTCCCCCTCAGGTACCACCTTCTCAAACTCCTTCAGAAGTTCGGCAAAGTAAAGCAATTTGATTTTCTCTTTCACAAGTCTGGAGCTTTGGAGGGGCAGCCGAGGGGTTACTGTTTTGTGAACTTTGAAACCAAACAGGTACGTTGCTTTCTTGTTTCAAGAGAGTGGCTTCTTCCCCACCTCTTTTATGTCAATATAAAGCTAAAACAGGAAGGGATAAATGAAATACCCAGACTGCAGAAACCATAAGGATGTCAGAAGAGCTGTGCCAGTGCTTGAGGTCTAAAAGCTCAACGAATGATTATTCATAACGAGGTGGAACAGCATTGCAACATGCATTTTTAATTGCTGTGAATCGAGTTTTGTGGGAGCTTCCCCAAAGTGAGATTTCACTGCTTAGTCAGGATAGGACCAAGAGGATAACATCCCTAGCAGGCATTAGCAAGATCTGGCGTAGGTGCAGGGTGTTGATGGGACATGGTGTGCCTCTGGGACGAATGGCAGTGTTTCTTGAGAAGCTGGTGCAGCACTGAGCTCCCTCTGCGTGCTGTTCCAACAGCTTCTGCCTTTGATTTTTTTCAAAACTTGTGATCATCTTCCCCATTTCCTCCCTGCAACGACTGAAAGAATCTGCCCTGCTGGTTTATAAAAGTCTGATTGCTCAGTTGGGTGTGGGAGTCTTCCAAGTATTTCTGGGTTGGGATACAATGGGATAAACGTTCTTTGCAGACAGTTAGCTTTACTTTCAGAGGACTGATTTACAAAAGGAAAAGGGTCTTTACATCTGAGACGGTTATGACTGAAGACTTGGTTTGTTTATTGAACTGCCTTCCTGTGCCTCCTGTGCAGGAAGCAGAAAAGGCGATCCAGTGTCTCAATGGGAAGCTGGCCCTTTCCAAGAAGCTGGTGGTGCGGTGGGCGCACGCACAAGTCAAGGTAAGCCTGCTGGTAGATAAAAGTTAGTTTGCAAAGTCGAAAAGCCATAATATTAAGGAACAGCTCTGATGAAGGCTGTCTTAGCCTGGCAAGATACCAGTGTGTTCTAGGAAATAGCTCTCAGGGAAGCAGCATGAACAATGTACCACTTCTGTTATCCTCCTGAACTAGCTGAGTTAGCGGTGAATGAGAAAAGGCCGTTTAACCTGATGTTCTTGGTAAAGGTGCATCTAATTAGAGCTCTGGGAACTGGTTACTTCTCTAAATTTCTGTTTTTCAACTTTTCCCAAGTTTAGTGAATGATTGGCTGAAAGATTGTATCCTTCCCTTTGTGGTTTTGCACCCTTTTTGGATAGGAGATGCATGGAAATTCCCAATTACTAAGCACTCTGTAACTTTGTTCCACTTCTGAAAGCACTTATCTGGCAGCACCTATAATTATTCCTGACTTGTAAAGCAAGGTGTTTCACTTCTAAACTAAATATCATTTTATTGCTTGCTCTACTGAATAAAACATCAAGGTTTTAATGTTAACTTGAGTACCTTCTGGAACATCCTTGTTTTCATGCCTCTGAATTCTTGTCTTGTTTCTCCTGCAGTTATTTACTCCACCAACTTATATGAAGCAACTTTGTTTGAATAACTGTCTTTTGTCGAGAGAGATTTTTTGGGGGAGGCAGAGGGAGGTGCTTATTGTTATTTACCTTTGGGTAATGTGATTTTAACACACCTTGATTATCCTGTAATCAACGTCCTACTCTTTTTTTTTTTTTAATTGAGTGCAGCGGTGCATTTGTTTAGGAATCTTGAAGAAGATGGGGGGGGCAGGAAAGAAAAGGGAAAAGCAGGTATCTTTGTTAAAGGAGACCATGCTGTTTTAATTATTGGCTTTGAAGGCTCCAGGCCTTTGTCAGCACATCAGAACTTGCACAAATCCAGGCTCCATTTTCTGGAGCGCCGCTGAGCACCGTGTGCTTCCGGGTGCCTGACAGGCGATCCATAAAAGGAGCTTCAGCTGGGGGAGAGTGTCTGCTCAGCTGGGAGTTCAGCAGGGTAGCTCAGCGTGCAGCCAGCCAGGGGATGGGGAAGAACATACATAAATAATCAGTTCAGCTCGCATGGCATTTTATAATCTGTGAATGGAAAGATTTAACGACACAAAACCTTAGCTTATTGCAGCAACTGTTTATTTTAGGCAGTGACAGCACCGTGCTAAGTAGCTCTAAGATGAGCAGCCAAGGCTTACTAGACACTGTCAATTTGAGCAGCTCTGCTGAAAAACAAATCTGAATTTGTGCCAAGTGAAACAAGGAAGCAGAATGCTGTGAATAGTTCAGGAGGCCCGTTGCCCACAGAGAAGATAGGCTCACAAGCTGCTCTTCACAGAAAGGAGATGGTTCACAATTGATCCTGAATGTGTTTCTCTTCCATCACTGCACAGCTCTGAATAGCTGTGTGCTTCTGTTACCTTCTCACTCTGAACAGTGTCTGTATAAACAGTGTGGTGATGCAGTGCTGAGAAATTTAGCATCTCTGCTTTGTCTTAGATGGGAACGGGAAGTAATAAGATGGGATAACGTAATACAGTGCACAGAAGTGTGCAGTATCAGAGTCCACATCATTATGGTGGTGCTCAACAAACATGGTTAGAATTTGTTGCGGTGATTGGCCGTCAAAATCAAATCCTTCATAGTGAAAGATTCACTAAATCTGAGGTTATATGAATCCAAATTTAAAGTGTATCTGTCAGAGAGTGTTTTTATTCATGACTCCAGTTTTGACTTGAATACTGGTCTTCCATTTGCAGAGATATGATCATAATAAGAATGAGAAGATTCTCCCAATCAGCCTGGAGCCATCGTCCAGCACAGAGCCGCCCCAGTCCAACCTGAGGTAGGAGATGGAGCAGGTGAGAGGTGACCAAACTGTGGGAACGGTGGGGAACTGACACCTTACACTTCAATAGGATCAAGAACTGGTGTTTTCTTTGTACTAAAAATCTAACCTGCAGGTGGGCAGCCTGCTCTGAAGTGCCCCGCATGAAATGAGCTCCTCATGACTTGATGTTCATTTTCTAACATATTAAATCACTCGGAAATGTGAAGGAGAAGAAATAAGGAGAGGAATTGGAGCGTGCAACGCTTGAGCTTGTTTGGCCAGAATGTGCTTTGTAGTCCTTCACATGAATCTCAGTGAGAGGTGCTGTGCTGTGCTAATTTCATTCAGCAATTCTTATGAGCAGGAATTTTCTTTATAACAGTGAGAGATTAAAACAAAATATTTCCATTAAATTAAAAAAAAAAAACAAAAACAAAAGCAAACACAATCAAACCATGCTAGGAAGAACTGAACAGAGAGACTCCAATCATGCAGGTTGTTAGTATGTCAGTGGTGCAGTGGGGTTGTTTTAGTGGGGATGGATGCTGCAGGAAACTGCCGTGGAGAAGGGAGCATTGCTCAGTCCATACCCAGCGAGAAGAGTGGATAACAGAACTCCCAGGAATTTGGGGTGTAACCTAGGAGAGCGTCTCCCTCTGGGATAAACTTTGGTAATGTTGAAATAATGTTTCTTCCTGACTCAATTAGAACCTGGGGCTTTCCCATCCCAAGTGGTCTTGTAGCTGTGAAGAAGTCTGGCTTTCATTTCTCTGCTGTTTCCAGCAGCCTTGCCTGGGCTGTGCTCTGCTGCACATGCTCAGACCGCTTTCAATGACATCATTGTACATGTTGCAGGAAGCCTTGCTGTGTGCTTGTCTAGCTTAGAATTCTCAAGAAAGTGCTGAGTAGGTGCAAGGATGGTTATTTTGCAGTGCTGTGTTGTATCACAGAGGACCTTTCCTAAGCAAATCTGTACTGAGGATCTGAATGGCAGTAGTGTGGGCCTTAAGCAGTGGATTCCTGCTTCCTAGTTCCACGCTGCTGGTGGAGGCAGTGATGGGGGCTGCCCAGCTGCTCCTGGGGTAAATAGAGATTCCAGTGTCAGCAGAATCTCTGGATTGCTGTTAGTGTGATTCTGTGCTAAGATTAAGCTCAATTTCTCTTCTGTTTTTCCTCTTTTCAGTGTCAGTGCAAAAATAAAGGCCATTGAAGCCAAGCTGAAAATGATGGCAGAAAATCCAGACGCAGAATATCCAGCAGCGCCTGTCTATTCTTACTTCAAACCACCAGAAAAGAAAAGGACTACTCCTTATTCCAGAGCAGCCTGGAAATCTAGAAGATGATGCTTATTGAATGGATGATGGTAGCAAGAAACACTGCTTTGTATGCCTGGAATCTCCCAATGCTTTTGTACTTTGTAGGGTGAGAAGGATGCTCCCCCTGAGCACAGCACCGCTGTACATGGCGCAGTGTTTGTGACACTCGGGTTGGTTGCTGGGTGCTCTTGTTGCCCGTGTAGCTTCACAGCTGAGAGCTGTTCAGAGGAGTAGGTTCCACTCAAAGCCTCCGATGAACATACAGACAGCCTCTGGATAGCTTGCACTCATTAGCAAGATTAGAGACAGTAACCAGTGTGTGGAGTAAAGCACATCCAAACATACTCTATTTAAGTGATTACTTTTTAAAGTCTTTTTGAACAAAAGATACTCCAATTCGTGTTTCTAATGGAGGGGGAAACACCTGGTTTTGATTAACATTCTGTAGTTACCATGGAAAACTTTTTCATCTCAATAAAACTCATTTTAAATAGACTTTGCAACACTTAGTAACTGTGCATGTGATATTTTCTAGCACCAATCCAAATTTATTTTGCATTTTTATTTGCTGGCTTTGGAAGTCGTGGCACAGCACAGGTATTCTCAGGTCATCTGGGCTGTGGGCATGTGTGCCTCTGCATTGGAATCGGTGAGGTTACACACCAGTGGGGTCTTTTCTGTGCCATCAGCTTCAGAGTGCAGCAGTGGCATCTCTAATAGTTGTGTTCAGGAACCCCCCTTAGTGGGAGCTCTTCATAAACCAGATGTGACAGCGTGAGAATAATGCTGCAGCCTCAGAGACATCTGTCAAGCACATGACCTCAGTGTTTGCCCACCAACTGGTCCTACCTTTATCTTTTTGACTGGCTGGTAGAGGTTTCTCAATGTGATTGAAGTGGCACAAGTATCTGTGGCAATGCTGGTTCTGCTGCCTGCTGAGGCTCACCCATACAAGGCATCTGGTTTGGGGGTCTCGTGGAAGGCATTTTGCTGAAATCATTGCATCTGCAGCTCGTTCTTCTCCCTAAATGTTCATTGCAGAACTGAAAGATCTGAGGAAGGGCCGCCCTGGCAGCGTTTCCTCCTTTGTGATGTGGGACATTGGGAATGCGTGCACTCAGGTGCAGTTTGTACTGATTGCACTGCAGTCTGCTTTCTCACGTCCTTTCAGTGGTGAGCCTGTAGCTAGCCTGTCACTCTGGAGTTGCTTCTCCAAACTGGTAAGCAGGAGCAAGAAAGTGATTTTTGAACAGCCCACTTCTGAGCACAGGTGCTGCTCACTCGTACAGCAGTCGGGTTTGTGTTCCTGAAGCAGCTTTTTGAACACCTGCCTTCGAGTGCAGAACATGCTTCCTGCTCCCAAACAGCCCCCAGAATGAAGCTGTGCGTGTGTATGGTGGATAGAACGAAAGCCTGAGTTGCTGAGAAGTAGGTCTTGTACTGTTGGATACTTGCTTGCTAATTTTCTTTGGGTACCTGAGTAAAAAGAAAGTACGGTTTGGAGTTTGTCCCCCTGTGAATGTCAGTAACACCCATTTGCATTCCTCTGTGAGCAGCCTGTGTTTTGTTCCTACATGTGCTACCCCTTGTAGTCCTCAGGATGCGCATCTGCATTATTTCAAACCATTTCTGTTCCTAATAGGAATTTAGAAAATGCCTAAATTCAGGAGGTGAGGCGTGTGGTGTCATTCCCTTCAGACTCATATTTTGATATTTATTTGTATTTAAATTAAACTTGTTGAAATTCTTAAGGCTCTAAATAAACATTTAAAATGCATGTTTTCCTCCAGGGAAGTGAGGGTGGTACGCAGGAAGTGAGGGTGGTAAATGCTTGGCACCAACCGAAGCCCACTGATACCATTCTGTGTACAATAGCTGCAGTCAGTCTTTTTTTTTGCACTGCCCCGTCGGTAACAGAAGTGCGTTGTGCGGCGTTGGGCCGCGGCAGACCTGGGGGAGCACGACTGCAGGGCCGTGCCTGCCGCCCGCCCGGGCAGCGCTCCCACTGCGTGCACTGCCTGGGAATGGCACAGCAGCACAGCAGAGCCGGGCCGTTCCTGACACCGCGTGCGGGAGCAGGTAAATGCTCGGTGACGCTTCTATACACAACGCTTGGGCTCTATCAGCCATCTTAACATCGCTCTGAGAAGCACCTGAAGGGATTGCAGGGCAGAGCGGGGCTCAGGGCTGCTGCACAGCCCTCACCTCCTGTCTGGCTTTCTTTGGTTCCGCTCTATTCCCGGCAAGGTGGGGAACCGAGGGGATCGTTCACCGTGCCCGTCTTGCAGGTTGTTCCTCGGTATTTCAGTTTTCCTGCCCCATCGCTCAGGGCTGACGTGGAGTCGTGCCTTCACCTGAAGGAACGTTTCCACGCGGTTCAGTCGCTCGCGGATGGAGCTGCTCTGTCCCCGTGCCCTGCTTTGGTGGGAGGGAGCGCGTGCGGGGCAGCCGGGCCGCGTGCTTTCCCCGAGCAGCGCACGGTCACGGCCCTGATGCGGGCAGCGAAGAAACTCGGGCTGCAGCCTCCGCCGCTCCGACGGGGCAGCACGAGCCGGGCAGCGCTGCGCCTCAGCCCCTCCCGTCCGCGCTGCGCCCATCGCACACCGGCGTGGTTCTCGTAGCACGGAGGGCCGCCGGCCTTTCTACGTCCGCAGGAGCCGCTCCGCGTTCCCGGTGGAGCTGCGGGAGCGGTTTGAGCCGCGCGGTGGGGCGGGGGACGCTGCCGGGCCTCGGCTCGGCTTTCCGGGGCTCTGCTCGGGCTTTCTTAGAACCTCAGCGTTTCAACCTAATGTCTCGTATTTATTCTAAAATGGCTTTCATCTGATTTCCCCCTCGGTTAACAATTTAGCTGTCAGAATCAATAACCGCGAGGATCCATCCCCGGCCGCCATCAGCTCACGTTACCGTCCTACAATTACTTCATGGTGGAACCGCTGCTGGGGCTTTGCCGGGGAATTATCAGGTTACTAATGAAGCCCGGGCAGCGGCGGGCGGCGCGACACCGCGGCGGTGGGTGCGATCCCCCGGCCCCGCCGGGCTCCGTGCTCAGCGCGGGGCTCCCGGGGCCGCGCCCGGCGGCGCTGCCCGAGCCCGGGCCCCGTCCGTGCGCTCCGTCGGGGCCGGGAGGGGTAACCGGGCCCCCGCCGGGCCCCGCTACCTGCGGCGGCCGCGGCACCGCCCGCGGGCGCGGCGTAGGGGCGGGGGCC